>NW_026690809.1:340959-681918 GCF_019097595.1 Hemibagrus wyckioides | reverse complement strand
CTCAGTCCTCCAGGTATGTGTCAGTAAAATATTTTAACTACATTTGAAACGTGTAGGCTGCTTTTGTCTAAGTGTGTGTGTGTGTGTGTGTGTGTGTGTGTCTTAAGGTTGTTGAGCCAATCCTGCCGCAGCTACCCACAGAAACTCACTCCACATCTTCAGCTGTTGTTCTGGTAACCAAACCTGTCATTTATTTACTAAATCTGATCTCTGGATTTTCCAAGTGACAGAATGTTTGAAAGTGTTAGTGTGAAACTGCTATGATAAAAACACTGATGATCCTCATCTTCTACTTTTCACAGCCCTCAGTGCTGGTGAGCTGAACAGCACCTGCTGTAATGTTGAGTACAACACTGCAGACTCCTCCAACTCCCAGTCTGGGGTATTGTACAGTGCTGCAGCTGAGATACAAACACACACACATCCTTCTTTACAAGTTCTAATGTTTAGTTTGGCTTTCATTTCTAGGCAGTGGACGTTAAGGATACTTCCTCGGGATGATAAGGGTCCTGAGAGTGGTTTTTGCTGGTTTAAAACCACCAAGACGCGCTTACTTCACCAGCTGGTAATCACCATCTTTGTTACTCTGATGAAGAGAATTGATATTAATGATTATTAGATGAACACTTTTGAGAAGTAGATCTTGAGTTTCAGCTAATTGTCATTTGCAGGGATCTCCCCTTATCAGACCACCATCAAGGACCATTTCACTGCCATACAGGTGAGGGATTATCTGTTGTATGTCACAAAACTTTTGTTAGTTGCAGTGACTCAATTGTGTTCACTTCAAATTGTTCTCTTAAGGCTGAATATGGGAAGGTTACAGAGCTCCTTTCCTGTAACCGGGTGGAAACCATCATGGAGCCACTTGAGGATCATGTGGTAAATTTATTGCAATGTCATGAAGTCTTTATTGTAGATAGTAACTCTTGGAATTTTGTACACATATGGGTCTGCAGTGTTTTATATATTTTTTAATTTAACAGCAAACCTTTAAAAGGTGTCCTGCACATTCCTGCATGTGGCTAAAGATGGTCAGGTGAACACCTCCACCTGGGAGCAGGGAGCAGGTTGATTCTCCCCACAGTGATTCAGAGGAACAGTACGACTCTGAGGTAATTCTGTGTTTCAGACCTGATGTGTATCTACAGATGCTGCTATTCCCTGAATGGGAGGCTGTAACATTTACTGTGTGAGTTTTAATGATTTATTGCTAATGTGTCTTGCAGGAGAGTGAGGAGAGCCCAGCCAAGAGGAGATGGAGGTGCCTCTTACTTGGCACGCTTCTCTTCACAGTTTAATGGCATATAAAGGAGTAATGTATGTTTAATACACTAAGCATGTAAATCTTTGTTTCTTAGGACCATCTTTACAGAGAGAGGGGGTAACTGATATCGGCCTGAAGCTGCATGCTCTCCGTGAGGCGCTCGCTGTGAGTAAAACCTTTGTTTAGCTGCTGCTTTTGCTCAGGGAAGTTCACTCTGCTTTAACTTATATTATGTGCTGTCTTATATTCAGATTCATGAGTAATATGAGTAATTATGAATAATAATTAAAATAACAAGCATCAAAAGCTAATTTTATAACAATCACAGCCTGCTAAAAAGCGACATTCTTATGGGATAAATATTAAAATAAATGTACATAATGAAGAGGGCTCTGGGATATGCAGAAGTTGGACATTTTGGCCCATGTCATACATCATCTGTGTATCTTTAGTAAAGTACTGGACATGTTGAGGCTTACATACTGCTTCATTTTAGGGTTTAAAATGAGTTTCACGTTAAAAACTGAAGTCAAGTGATTATTTTGTTTGTTTGCTTTAACAGGATGCAGGTCGTACAGCTGGCTCACGAGGCTCTGATTCTGCTTCCTGAAGATCTCGCTGAAGTGCTGTTTACTCAGCCCCGGAGTTCTACAAGACTCCAGCAGCCTTAGCCAGCAAACTGAGACCTTTCCTCAGACAGCGTGTCCAGAAGATGATGGACATTTTGTGGAAGCTCTGAGCAATGTCCTTCCTTCTACCAAATTCCTTTTCTTCCTTCTGTTCCATTTCTTTTCCTCACTTCTTTTCTATACATTGCTCAAGCTCCACACGTAAGTAGAAATTAATTTTATTCTTATTTTTGATGAACTTAATATTAAAGTATACTTTTTCTTCCCTACAGGTCTGTAGAGTGAACCCAGCACCCAAGGAATAGTTTTAATATCCCTCATCCCTCATAGAGCGCCCTTATCAATCTATCCTCTATCCTTGTCTATATAGATAACTGCTAATAGTAATTAGTATAAATAGTAGCTGCAAATAATATTGTTGTAAATAAACTTATAGTTGTATAGTGTTTATATAGTTTACTTTTAATAAATGTTTTCATTTGCTCCTATTACTGCCTCATTCTGATTATTTTTAGTCATCAGTATGTTCATATATACCTTCCTTTAAAAGCAACACAACACTAAATGAACTTTTCACTCATATACAAATCCTTTTTAAAGAACTTCAGAAACTTTATAAGGTTTACTAAAATGTGAAAATGACAAATAACATCCAACAAAAATTCAGATATTTATAGTCTGGAAAGTTTTTTTCCAAAATGTAGAAAATCTGTAACATTTGGGGAATTGCACATTTACATTTAAGCATCCAGAGCACAGTTGTGTTTAAAAAGTCTGAAATCTTGAGATAAAAATCTGAAAATCTAAATTGTAGAGGACTAAAATGTGGATTTACAGTTTACACCAAATCACACCACTGTAGCACATCATTTATAATGCAGTTACTCTGAACTCTCAAGGTTACTCTTTAAGAAGAAATAGTTTATAATATCAGTAGTCTTTAAGGTGTTTTCCTAAATAAATAAATAAATAAAAATCCTGTTCATGAAAATGAAGGTTGGTTAGATGTTTAAAATGGAAAGGAATGCTTATTGTCTTTCAGTCATTCCAAAACACTGTTAGTGAAACACTAGAGTGATTTAATTTGTGTGTTTTTAGTACTTTCTAGTTTCTAACAAAAGTACATTAAAGTACAGTAACAAAAAAAAAAATAAAATAAAATTGAACTCTGTTTCTTCTCCAGTTTGGGCTTCAAGCAGTTTTATTATTTAGAAGTGGGATGCTCATGATTTACAGCCATGTCCACAATTTTCTCCATATCATGCATTTATTGCTAGTCCCCTTTTTTCTTAAGGTTTCAGATCAAGTGACTGACTTTTTCTCACAAGAATTTCCCAGTTTTTAGTTTTGAAGTTTTTAGTTTGGAGGCATTTTTCCTGAACTTTAGTTGATGTTTCTATACTCCTCAGAATTCATTTTGCTTCTGCAATCAGCAGTTCCATCATCAGGCTCATGTTTTACAGATATGATAGCATGCTTAGATCTTATGCAGTTTCTTTTTCACCTCCACATTTTGATCCTGTTTTTGTGGGTAACTATTATTTTACATTTTGCAGTATTTACATTTTGCATCTGAGAATGTGGACTTAAACTTTTTGTTTGTGTAGAAATGTAAAACTGTGGAATACAGAGGCAATTAAAGCACACATTATAGAGTTCACTGTGCCTTAACCCATAAGAACCCAGACCCTTTCTCCTTCAAGGAAAATGATGGGGACATAACACAGACTAAATAGATGCCAACAACACATTTATAAGACAAACTAAGACGACATCACATTTTCACAGAGGGTGGTGGTTGTATTGATTTTGCAGAATTTGCAACGACCACACTTCACAGGCCAGTGTGCAACCTGGTCCACATGAACATCATCTGAACTCCAACATGAACTTTCTGGGAGGTGGTGGTGGAGTTGTGGTGTTCAGTGATAGGCGGCCCCTTTGTGAATGCAGGAGAATAAGGCTAGTTGCAACCCTCAGCCTGGAAGCTCCTTTGTTTCAGTGGCTTGTGGACACCAAGTAGTTTACAGTCATGGCGTGGAGATCAGCCATGCATTGACATAGGCAAGCATTATGGTTTGCCAGAATAGGTAGAGGAACCACCTGACCTCATGTGGTACTTGTACCTTGTGACGCATGCATCTTGGAGGTCAAACAACCCCACCCCCCCACCCCATGAATGTGTTGTACTCCTTCACAATGCCTGTTAACAAGTTATTATTATGAATGTGTTAATAAATTATTATAATAAATAATAATGACAAATAATAATAAATTGATAATAAATGTAACAATAATGTAAAAATATTAACAAAATATCACTGAATCAGCTAAATTAAATGAGCAGTTTATAATCTTAAAAGTTAAAAAAAAAGCCAACTAATGTGTCATATATGTCACATCAGTTTTTCTGTGACAATTTTAATGTTAAAGGGTCGTTGTGACATATGAATTTGTATAATTTACTGATTTGTTTTATATGAAATTGTTCAAAAATGTGTTCACATCAGGTTAAGTGTAATAAAGGACATGTTATGTAAGCATTAGAATTCTTAAATGGTCAAATCTTACCTTTTAGCTAGAAGAAAGAACCTTTTTAAAATGAGCTAGTACCATCACATTTGTTAGCCTGGCATGCAGACATCTGGGAAATGTTGTTGTGGGAACACAAAATCACATGACCTATCACATGACCCACCGGGATGTTCAGTAGGTGTCACTTTAAGACTTGATGAGTTAAAATCAAGGATAAAGCTATAAAAGGAACTTCCCAGGACATTTAAAGGGCTTGTGACACCTTTGTCACCGTGGGTTGTAAAGGGGAACATTCTGGATTATGGCATGAGATATACCAGACTGACCACTTTAAAAAACAGAAATGGCACAGGATGGTTTTGTTGGTGTAATTAGTGCCAGATATAAAGAGTTAAACAGCATTAAAACAAGATGCAATGGTACATGAACCTGAATGACCTTATAAATCAGCTTTCATCCTCTGGAAAAAAATCATATCAATCTCTACATATCTGTTCACTCTTAAACTCTTCCAGTAATCAGTTCTGCTGTTTGTAACACCTCAGATTATGGACAGACTGAGATGGACAGACAGATACCATAAGCACAGACACAGCTCACACAGCTTATTTTATATGTCATCATTTGCTCTTAAAAGACTTGTCTCATTTGTTTTAAACTGGATTTGAGTGGGCTTGCTGTTTTTATTTTTTGCCATAAATATGAAATGACATGATTAGAAATATTACCTTTGTGTGCTATTTAAATAAAAACTGCAATTTAAAGAATTTGATTCAAGCTGCTGCTGCTGGGCCCTTGTGCAACGCCCTTTTAGCCTTGACTGTGCAGCGGTGGAAATGTGAGTTGCTCGGGATATGAGAGACTGCTATATCGTGTAAATGTAGATGGTACTGTTTGTTTGTACGCTGATAAAATATCCAGCCTGATCTAATTTAAAAATGAAGGTAACTTTTTGCATCAGATTATTATGTAGATTAAGACTTAGTCTTTGTATTTATTACTTAATTTTCTATGCAAGAAATACTTTTGCTAGTAAAGTCTACTTAATTTAAACATTTCCTTAGTCATTGTTTTGTGTTTTCTACTAAACTTTGAGAGTTTCAAAAGTGTATTTTTAATTGAAATATACACACCTGATCCTGGTAGTCAGCAGCAGGTAGGGCAATGATAGTTGGAAATTAACATTATAAACCAAAATAGAGCACAACCTGAGAAAGTGCAGTATAAAAACCAACAACTGTCAAGAGCTAGCTCATTATAATCGTCTTCACCATCAATGGCATCTGTATAGCTTTTAGACATGCAAGATCACCTTGAGATCACATTTCTTGGAGGACATTTTTGGTCCATTTCCTCATGCTGGCAGCTGGACCTTACTTCTCATTGCACAACAAAATATTGCAAATACCAACATTACACATAAAAACATCTTGAACCACGTCTAACGTCCATGTTTCTAGCAAATTCGAGAAAGGAAAGCAGGTCAGAAAGGTCAGTCGGGACTAATCATAACATCTGAACTTTTATAACTTTTACAACTTAGAGAACAAAATTTTCTAGTTTTACTCAAATTAGGGGTGATGCAAAAATGAGTACACCCCACTGAAAGTCTCTGGAGCAAAGGTAAATTTAGACTACAAATGTCTAATATTTTTTTGTTATATTTTTGTATATTTTTTGTTATATTTTTGTACCCTTAAATTGGGGTATTTTAGTATTTCTTGTTATATTCCTTCTTATTTTATTTATTACCTGTGCTTTGTAGATACTGTTGGTGCCAGATACCACAGCATACTTCAAAGCTCTTGTAGACTCCAAGCTTTGAAAGGTCTGAGCTGTTTTTGTATCGATAGGGTCTTACACAGTATTAGGCAAGTGGTTTTAATGTTATGGCTGATCAGTGTACATCATATCATCTGGAGACAGTTATTTGTCATCATGCCCAAACTTAGCAATACATTAAACACCACAAATTGATGGCAAAATAGACACATCCAATATGCGACCCTATGTCAATGCTTGTATGCGTTATTCTAAGATGCGTCCCTTATGCAGAATAACGTGTGAGGTCCTTTGTGACTTCTCATTTGCTTTGGGTACGATCAGTCTTGAAGTGAGTTGGCACCATTCTCCAGTCCCTCATCTGGCCAAAAGTGTTACCTTTTGTTAAGGGAATGCAGCTGATGTCTTGCCCAAACTGGAGTATAAGAAAATAAATATAAAGTATATTAGAGCTTCCAGATACAGTGAAATGGCAATAAATACACAAAGATTCTGCAAAAAATGTGAAAATTTACAATCTATATAATGTTTAATTTATATCTTATATCTATTATATCTTGTGTTTAATACTCAAAATGTGAATAACCTGCAGGATGCTGCGCTACTCCCAAAAGATGACTGGAAACTGTGGATAGTAAAATAATAAAAATTCATATGATATAACAGAACCGTCTATAAACATGGGACCAGATTAGACAACGCTGACTAGCAGTTTTTAAAAACACACCTTTCCAGCATTACTTTCAGAAATGGCTGCCAGAATCTGATGTCTGGGCCCGTCTGTTTTAATCCCCAGCTCCTGCAGATCTCCATCAGTCAGAGTCAAAAAGGCCTCCATGTCTACCTGGAAATAAAACAATACAGGTAATTTACAGAGAGGAAAATGCAAGCATGCAATTGTAGTGTTTGGAAATAGGAATTTGGTTGAAGAGAAAATCAAACTATTAACTATTGTGTTAAATCCATTATTTTAATAACATGTAAGTACAAGAAAAAGTTGCAGACTTTAGAGATGGCCATGTCTATACCTCCTGTTCTTCAAAGATGGGCTGGTACTTCTCCAGGGAAAGTTTTCTTAGTATACCTGACAGCTCATCTGTGAAAAAGGAATAAAAGTAAAGATCATTGACACTGTAGGTTTGGAAACAATTTAATCCACTTCTCACTTATGATTTATGCACAATTTACTGAGTACAGCTCTAAGTCTCCTTTGACAAGACTCTACAGGCTACAGGTGTAACTGCCATCTTCATGTTGCTTCACTGAAGTCCTATGTGGTCTGGGATTTGGTTGGGCCATTTAAGGACATTTAGAAACTTGTTCCAAAGCCACTCCAGGGTTGTCTTGGATATATTCATGTTGTCGTTCTGAAAGGTTAAACCTTGTCTTAAAATCTGAGGCTGTGTCCACTGTGGAGCAAGTTTTCTTTAAGAACCTCTCTGTATTTCGGCTGCTTTCATCCTTCCCTTAATTCTGACCCGTCTTTCCCCCCCTGCCACTGAGAAGTACTCCTGCCAACACCATGCTTCACAATAACAGTGGTATTGCCCAAATATTGAGCAGTGCTTATATTCAGCAGCAGTTTTCATTTAGCTATTCCAACATAAAGCTCTTACTGATGGAGAACTTCTGAGATGGCTGTACTTCCAGCAAGTTCTCCCTTTTCTGCAGAGGACTTCTAAAGCTATGGTTTATACCTTTACCCTGCTCTATGTCTTGACACAATTTGCTCAGGGTGGTCTATGTATTTTGTAGATAGATGTGTTCATTTCTGAATACCCTGCCTACGGGCATGCACCACAACCATGTTGGCTTTTGTATGTTAGAGACTGGTAAACTGCAATAGTGTGAATGAGAGTACATTCCTACACACCATAAAGTCTGATCATCTTTATTTGCACTGACCTTCATCAGTGATGCTGCCACTGCTGGAGCCACCACTACTTTTAGAACATGGTTGGGAAGAAGCAGAAGACAGGGTTTCACCAATTAGAGGCTTAGGAGTTGGGGATGCATGATGGAGTCAGGGTAGGGGATGTACTCTTAGATGTGGAGGAATTCCCAGACTGAGGTCTCTTTTTTCAGATCAACCTTCTGTGGAGATTGTAGGCTAGTGTTAGGTTAGATTGATGGAAATGAACAATACTCATAAAACACACTGACTTGGTACAGTTAATATATAGTAGTTTCTATCAGAGATACACACTCGCTCACTTATTAAGACTATTTGTACAGTCCCCTCTGAAAATACCCAAATGGTTTTTTATACTTTGAAGACAATTTGGCTTTAAGTTCCAAAAAGTATATAAGGCTAAAGACCAGAATTCTCACATTTCATTTCCAGACATTTACATCTAGATGTGTAAACAACAACCGTTAAAGTAAAGATAAATAAAACCTACTAAAATAAAGGTTAAACAAAGTTATTAAAATAAAAAGGTAAATCCCACACTGAAAAACATAGTCTCTTACCTGACGAGTAATTCTGTTTGTAATCCGCTTCTGTGCCACACTGTAATTATGCGAATACATTTGACTTGAATGACACGTCATTAGCGCGCATGATCCATCGATTGCCGTGGGCGGGCCCCATTGTCTGTCCATCTTTTCAGCACAGGGATTGTGGAATAAAGATGTAACGGGCCGATGTGATTGGGCGAGAAAGATTTCCCAGGTGAGCTGTGATTGGCCGGCTGACCCAGACTATCATTCTTCAGGTAGCACCACTGGCCCATGGGAGCCTTAGGGGGAGCCTACAAATAAATAAGTGATGACAAATCAGTTATGTAACGTTTTGCGCTGTGAATCGAAATGAACACAACACCAACATGCTGCTGGCTGCAATCAGTGATCGTGTTCGGATTCCGTTGAGGAAGCGTTCCCGGCCGTTATTAACTGAGCGATTTGGTGAACTCCTCGCCAGTTCTGCGGGTAATCCAATAAAGTCACGTTTAACGGTAACATTATTAGCTAGATGGCATATTCTTCTGCTATGGAAACAAATTCTCCCTCCATCTTTTGATGACTGGCAGTAAGATGTTATGAGCTTCATTCATTTGGATAAAATTAGGTACACAATAAAGGGCAATACTGGCAGATTTTCTGAAACTTGGGGCCATTAATTTTTATTTTTCTGATTATGTGAATTCTTCTTCTATAGTTGGTCAGTCTAATCATTAGGATGTCCTTATAATTGTGGCTTGATCAAGTATGTGCACTGTGTATACATAATTTATATTAATGTTTTGTTTGCTGATGTAAACGATTGTGATTATATTTAGTTAGTTAGTTAGTTAGTTAGTTAGTCTCTAAACTCAAATTCAGTTTCTTCTGTACATATTTGACATAGACTATTTTTGGTTTGTATAACTGTGTATATATAATCAGAAAGAGGACATTCTTTAAAAAAGAGAGATTTGATTTGAAACCTGAACTGCTATCAGGTCCATGCTGAACACCTTCTGACCAATCCAAATCAAGTATAAATTTTAATCTCAATACTGCACATAATTATCAAATAAAAGTCTATCAAGCTGTTATCCAAAAGTCTGAAATAATGTTTCTCTTAAGTGTTTTAATTCAAATCCATATTTTGGTGTGATTTATACACATGGGTTTGTCCATTCTGACTTTTGGACGCTTTATTATGTCCATTTTATGAAGAAACTGGAAAAAGACTTTGAAAATCATCTGTCATTTTCTGATCATGTTAAATATCAACACAACTAGACTAAAATATACAGGTAAGATATGCAACTAATTGTAACATGAACAGAGCAAGATATAAACTGATATCTACTGGTTTCCTGTCAGGGTTGTGGACTGTTTTCTGGTCACTAGAGGTCCCCACTGCCTTTTGTTGGTGTCCAGTCTCTGTCATTATGTCTAATAGGTGTCTCCTGTGCTTTGTTTAGGTTTGTGTATTTAAGTCACCCTTTTCCTCCACAAATACTTTGCTTAGTGTTTCCTGTACCTTGATTAAGTCTAGGTCAGCCGTGTGTGCTCTGTTTTATGGCCTTGTCCTTAAAAGACTTTGTGCATCTGGTATAGTTCTTTGTTTTGATTGATTGACAAGTGCTCTTTTGAATGCCTTATGGATTTATTTTGTGGACTAATTAGAATGACTTTTGGAAGTATTGACTTTGTTTTTGATTAGACTCCTGTGAACCTTTTGTATGCTTTTGGATTAACCTTGTGGATTTTGGGGATTTATTCTTTGGAACTACTGTCAAGTCTTTTGAGCTGACTTGTTGGATTTGTTTTGTGGATTATTTGACCTGCATTATTATCTAATTAAAGATAAGTAAACATTTCTCCAGAACTGTGATCTGGTTATCTGCATTTGTGTTCAGCCCCCTTTGATTGTGTTCAGGTTTTCTCACTAGTCTTGCCCTCACTCACCGCCATAACCCACTGTTCCTTCATTGGACCACTTTTGATAGATACTGACTACTGCAGACCGGGAACACGCCACAAGAGCTGCAGTTTTGGAGATGCTCTGATCTAGTCGTATAGCCATCATAATTTGCCTCTTCTCCATACGTTCGCCCATTTTTTCTGCCTAACACATCAGCTTTGAGGACAAAATTGTTCACTTGCTGTCTAATATATCCCACCCCCTAACAGGTGCCATGATGGTGTACATTGTAATTAATATAAATTATGTATACACAGTGCACATACTTGTACTCAATACACTTTTGATCAAGATAAAGCCATAATCATAAGGACATCCTAATGATTAGACTGACCAACTATAGAAGAAGAATTCACATAATCAGAAAAATAATAATTAATGGATCCAGGGGATATAGGACTACAATTAATAGGTGAAACCAGTGGCAAACTTTGGAGGCTAAAATGGTTTCGAAACTGGGAGCAAATTTGTAATAATTGGACAATCAGACAATGGAATTACTTTTAGGAAAACGTGAGACGGCAGTAAGAGGACCACACAGTAGTGCAGAGTTAGAGAGTGGAAAGGAAACAGTACTGCAAGTGGAACTGTGCACAGATTAAAAGAGAGAAAAGGTGGAAATAGGAAACTGTAAGTGATGACATCATGAATTATGATCTGTCTACCAAGAAAGTTTTAATGATGATTTAATATTTTATATAATTATTATAAGTGCCCACTTCTTTCAGATTAGGTTGTAGGGAGTTGGAGGTTCATATTCATACGGTAACTACATGGAGCATCAAATGGGCTGAGAATAAACAAGTCTTCATTCCAAACAAGTACTACATTACCAGAGATTATTGTTTACTTTATCCTCTCTGGTGCGCTCATCAATAAATCCAGACTATGAATTTTTTGGCTTGAAAGTAAATCTACTTCCTGTTGGACATCCATACCATCCCTAAGCACAACACATAAAGAACATTATTGCCAGAAGTGAACTATGAATTTATCCTTTGAAGACTGCATGTCCTTTTTTTATCAGTTTAATTTTAAGCTATTTGTAGCGTATTAAAGATCATTTAAAAAGTATATAAAAACAAATATAAAGACAAATATCTTGACATAATCTTTGATGTGTATGTATTAAAAACTGTAGAGCTATGGTGGTATGTGACGTGAGGTGTGTGTGCTTGTGTACACGCTATGAGGTGCATCATGTTCATAGAATCTGTTAATAAACTTCAGTTTGTTATAATGTGGTTTCTTCCTCAGCTCAGAAATTCCAGGTGTCCTCCCAGTGACAACAATTTGGCAACGAAGCACCAGGCTGAAAAGCGATCATTAAAGAGAGAGAGAGATGATGGCGGTGTTCAGCACAGAATCGGGCCTGTGTTTTGTAGAGGCTATGAAGAGCACTTCGCACAATAAGCCAGCGGAATCGAAGAAAGCAAACAACACACAACACTTTTTCTGTCTATGGTAGGTGCAAAGACTATTTCATTCCTCACAGATTTATTGGCACCAAAAAGACCGTCTGAAACACTACTAGCTGACATTTTGAAAACGCTCAGAGATCTTTATTTTATGTGCCAAAGAAATCACACTAATGACTACTACTACTGCTAAAGCAACAGTTGAGGTGATGTGTAGTATGTTTGCCAGCTATAGATTACTGAAGGTAATTGTTTTGGCTAATGGACCTCAATTTGTAAACCTTTAAGCAGTCATTGGACAAGCAAAAACAATTAGGCATCACACTTCCACATTGCATTGACAGATTTTTTTCTGTTACAGAAATACTTCAGTCCCAATTGAATTGTTTCTGAAAAGAAAATTAGAAGGCGACTATCACAGATACAGCCACAGTTCTCTTCTCAAATGCAGGAAAAGCAGCAAACGCAAATAAGATGTTCAGTTCATGTGAGAGTATTTTATCCACAGCAGAAGGTACATGTGAAGCAGTTCAGGGAAGGGAAGACAAGTGGAAGGCCATTAGGTCCAGTTACTTACCTGGTCTGGGGAAAGGGCAAGTCCTACAAAAAGCATGTAGATCAGTTAAAAGCAACAAAATGAATGAATACTGAGCAGGATGTGGAAGAGCTGTCAGACAAAACGTCTGTGACACTTCAGGAACAGGGTTAAGAGCAAGTGAAAATTCAACAGTAGTATCAGAAATATCTCAAAGGTCTGTTAACATTAAGCCTTTCTGTGTCAGAAGAGTATGCCAGAGGTTAAATCTGTAAAACTCCAATGAATCTGGATAAAGATGCTGTGGATTTTTTGTTAAGGGTTTATTTATTTATTCATTTATTTATTTTGGTTGGCTGTTGTGTTATTTGGGAAAGTGGTACAGTGAGTGTAGTGTATTAAATACAAAAAAAGTAAAAAAATGTTTTGAGATGAGTTGGAAAAGTAGTAAATTGTTATTGTCTGTTTTTAAAGACAAATGTGTTGATATAGTCTAGGACGTGTATGTACAAAAAGAAAGTAGAGCCATGGTGCCATGTGATGTGAAGGGTGTGCTTGTGTATGCACTATGAGGTACATGGTGTTCCTGTCAAGTCTGTTAATAAACTTCAGTTCATGTTATAATGTGGTATAACACACAAGTAGTGAACAAAATATATTTCTGACTCATAATGCTTTTCCCTTTTGTTGGGGCAAAGTATATTCACACATTGACAATGGATTGATCGATCGATAGATAGACTTTACTGATCCCATGAGTGATATACTGTATATATATAAACAGTAACAATCATTTTTGGAAAGTTCTAGCAACCACAGCTGCCAGTGTTTTTCACCACAGATGGACCAGTTTGTTTTTAATAATGTATAAACCCTGGTGTCTATCTGACCACAACATCTCTCTGACAGCTTTTCCTCCATATTTAGAGCTGATGCTGCTTTGAACTCTGGAAGTTTCTTCCTCATGGTGCGTTAGTTCCTAAGTCTCATCTATGAACTGATCACTTGACCAACATGCTGCAATCACCTTTGTGAATTAACTTGAACATGTACAATTAAAATCACATCTTGAGCTTCACTTGTTATCAGTTTATTTGGCATTACAACAACACCAGATCATTAGTTCTACAGATTTAACAGGTTTAGACTGTTGGCTAGAAAGTATTTGCTTGTGAGAGGAAAACAGTGGAATTACTTCTGAACACCAAAGTTCCAGCAGATGGAGAATTTCTACAGTGTAATTATATGAGAAATAAATGAGAAATGCTTATGATGTGTTATAGAAAAAAGACACTGGAGACACATGAGTATTGAACAAAAAAATAATTTATTAACTATTTATAACTATTTACAAGCAATGATGAACTTTAAACTTATTAAAGATAATATATTTTATACCACAACAAAATGCTTGAATCTAATTGAAATGTGTGCATTATTTTAAAACATTTTAGTACGATCACTTTAGCATTATTTTAGTAGCATTTATTATACGTTAATATTAATAATAATTATTTCTAAAATAAATATGTGTATGCCAGACATAATCTGAGACGATGAATGAATTTAAAAACTGATTGTTGTTTAATAAAGTGATTCTTAAAAAGGCTGATGTGACATTTTTATGAAATGCTTACTGTATGTAACATTAATGTTTAATAAATGAAACATTGCTATCATTGGGAAATCGCTGTGGTATAAATATCTTAATAAACTCTAAACTTGGGGGTGGGGGTGTTTGGGGGGTTAAGAAGGGAAGGGGGGGGATTCGGGGGGTGGGAGTACACTACATTTTTATAACTTATTGAAAAAAATCTTAATCTTAAAAATGTAATATATAAATATTTACAGAAATGCATAAATCAACAACAATGCAAATAATATTAATATAATTATATTATTAATGTAAATTAGACTAATACACAGGAAATAAAACAACATTAATAATCTAAAGATCCTATACATTTAACAAAAACTAAATGTAAAAACCAGCAGACATTTTCTACAATTCTACAATCATTAAAATGTTTACATTTATAGATTATGATAGAGATGAGACTAATGCTGAAATCTAGGGGTGAAATACTTACCACAGATACATACCTTACATCATGAATACGAGGGGATGAACATGAGGTGAAGACTGAGCTTTTTAAAGTTACATCTCGTTCACAAAAATACTAACTACCCAAGTGGGGACTAGGACAGGCATCCTGATGAACTCCACCTCCCCATCAGGATCCACAGGATGCCGTCTACTCAGAGGGGCTTCTTGATTGCCATCCTCTTCGTCCTGCCTCCTCCTTATGCCCTGGCGTGGGACAGGAGTTATTGTGGCAGGAGCATAGTACATACCAGCCACAATGCTGTGGATGTCGATATTGAAATAAGGCTGGGGCAAAGGAGCTGTTGAAGGCTGTGGACTCCCTGAAAGTGGTGGCCTCCTCAAAGGGGATGGGGTCCTGAGAGGGGATGGACTCCTCACAGGGGTGGGGTCCGGAGAGGGGATGGACTCCTCACAGGGGGTGGGACTCCGTGATTCCCCTCACTCTCACTCATACTGACTTATATAATAGATATATAAATAAAAAAGGTCTGTCTCTAAATATCTGAGCTTTTTTTCTTATTAATTCTTATTTTTACACATACACACTGTTTGCACAGTAAAGTGTGTGTATATACACACACATACACTACCGGTCAAAAGTTTTAGAACACCCCAATTTTTCCAGTTATTTATTGCAATTCAAGTCCAATGAATAGCTTGAAATGGTACAAAGGTAAGTGGTGAACTGCCAGAGGTTAAAAAAAAGGTAAGGTTACCCAAAACTGAAGAATAATGTACATTTCAGAATTATACGAAAAGGCCTTTTTCAGGGAACACAAAATGGGTTAACAATTTAAAGCTGTTCTGCAGCAATGGAGGTTGATCAAGCCTTGAAAGCTGGTGCTACTAATTCCTACAGGTCTTCCAGCTTTTCTGGATTACTTACAACCCCCTCTGTCTGCATAAAAGCAGTGTTGGAACACACTGTGGTACCATACCCTCGTGAGCATCAGTTGAACAGTATTGTACTGCAGAAAGTAGCGTGTTGCTACAAAAATGGCGAGAAAAAGTGAATTAACAATGGAAGAGAGACAGACCATCATAACACTTAAAAATGTAGGTCTTTCCTACAGAGAAATTGCAAAGAAAGTCAAGGTGTCAGTGAGTACAGTTTCCTTCACCATCAAAAGGCACTCAGAAACTGGGGCAAACTCTGACAGGAAGAGGTCTGGCAGACCCAAAGCCACAACTGAATCAGAGGACAAATTTCTGAGAGTTAACAGCTTGTGTGATAGGCAGCTCACAGGACAACAGCTTCAAGCACAGCTTGATAGTGGTCGTAGTAAGCAAGTCTCAGTTTCAACTGTGAAGAGAAGACTTTGAGCTGCAGGTTTGACAGGACGAGTTGCAGCAAGAAAGCCATTACTAAGACGTCAGAATAAGACAAAGAGGCTTGCCTGGGCCATGAAACACCACCATTGGACTACTGAAGACTGGAAGAAGGTATTATGGACTGATGAATCAAAAACTGAAATCTTCAGTTCATCACGCAGGATCTTTGTATGCCGTCGAGTAGGCGAAAGGATGGTTCCACAGTGTGTGGCATCAACTGTCAAACATGGAGGAGGAAGTGTGATGGTCTGGGGCTGTTTTGCTGGATCCAGGGTCGGTGACTTGTACAGAGTGAGAGGCACCCTGAACCAAAACGGCTACCACAGCATTCTGCAGCACCATGCAATACCCTCTGGTATGCACCTAGTTGGTCAGGGGTTCATCCTATAATGACCCAAAATACAAGTCCAAGCTATGCCAGAACTACCTCAGGAAAAAAGAACAAGATGGTAAGCTTGAAAACATGGAGTGGCCAGCACAGTCTCCAGACTTAAACCCCATGGAGCTGGTTTGGGATCAACTGGACAGAAGAGTGAAAGCAAAGCAACCAAGTGCCACACATTTATGGAAACTTCTGCAACAGATTTGGGAAGAACTTTCTGAAGAATATTTGATTTCTATTGTAGAAAGAATGCCACGAGTGTGTTCAGCTGTTAGATCTGCCAAAGGTGGCTACTTCGATGAGTCAAAAGTTTAGAATACATTTTGGTCCAGAAATTGATTCCATGATTTCTTTTTAACTCCAATTGCTTATTTGTACTATGCTTTCATTTCAGAGAGCAATGAGACATTAAACTGAATAATTTTCAATAAAAAACTGGAAAAATTGGGGTGTTCTAAAACTTTTGAACAGTAGTGTATATACATGCATAAACTTTTAAGCCATTACATTATGACCACCTGCCTAATATTGTTAGTCCTCCTTTTGCTGCCAAAATAGCCCTGCAGCCCTGACCCATAGAGGTGTGGTCTTCACCAGATCTCTGAATGAATATATCTATATAAAAAAGTGGGTTATGGCGGTGAGTGAGGGCAAGACTAGTGAGAAAACTTGAACACAATCAAAGGGGGCTGAACACAAATGCAGATAACCAGATCACAGTTCTGGAGAAATGTTTACTTATCTTTAATTAGATAATAATGCAGGTCAAATAATCCACAAAACAAATCCAACAAGTCAGCTCAAAAGACTTGACAGTAGTTCCAAAGAATAAATCCCCAAAATCCACAAGGTTAATCCAAAAGCATACAAAAGGTTCACAGGAGTCTAATCAAAAAACAAAGTCAATACTTCCAAAAAGTCATTCTAATTAGTCCACAAAATAAATCCATAAGGCATTCAAAAGAGCACTTGTCAATCAATCAAAACAAAGAACTATACCAGATGCACAAAGTCTTTTAAGGACAAGGCCATAAAACAGAGCACACGGCTGACCTAGACTTAATCAAGGTACAGGAAACACTAAGCAAAGTATTTGTGGAGGAAAAGGGTGACTTAAATACACAAACCTAAACAAAGCACAGGAGACACCTATTAGACATAATGACAGAGACTGGACACCAACAAAAAGGCAGTGGGGGCCTCTAGTGACCAGAAAACAGTCCACAACCCTGACAGGAAACCAGTAGATATCAGTTTATATCTTGCTCTGTTCATGTTACAGTTAGTTGCATATCTTACCTGTATATTTCAGTCTAGTTGTGTTGATATTTATCATGATCAGAAAATGACAGATGATTTTCAAAGTCTTTTCCTGTTTCATCATAAAATGGACATAATAAAGCGTCCAAAAGTCAGAATGGACAAACCCATGTGTATAAATCACACCAAAATATGGATTTGAATTAAAACACTTAAGAGAAACATTATTTCAGACTTTTGGATAACAGCTTGATAGACTTTTATTTGATAATTACAGTCGTATGCAAAAGTTTAGGCACCCCTTGATAAATAACAGATTTTGGTGATTTTTAATTGAAAAGATGTTAACACAGTCTCTCTTGGAAATGGAAAAAATGCACAATATTTTCAGCAAACATTGATGCATAGTTACTTCTTATGCCATAAATTGAACAAAGATAAAAAATAAAAGCATTATTGTGGCACTGTGCAAAAGTTTGGGCACCCTACATAATCAGTACTTAGTAACACCTCCTCTGGGAGATATCACCACTGCAAACACTTTTTATAGCCAGCTAAAAGTCTTTCAATTCTTGTACTTGGGATTTTCTCCCATTCTTCCTTGCAAAAGGCTTCTAGTTCTGTAATATTCTTTGGTCGTCTTGCATACACAGCTCTTTTAAGATCTACCCACAAATTTTCAATGATGTTTAAATCAGGGGACTGTGATGGCCATTCCAAAACCTTCAGCTTGCGTCTCTTTAGGTACTCCATAGTGGATTTCGAGGTATGTTTAGGAACATTGTCCTGTTGTAGAAGCCATCCTCTTTTCAGCTTCAGCTTTTGTACAGATGGTGTGATGTTTGCTTCTAGAATTTGCTGGTATTTAGTGGAATCCATTCTTCCCTCCACCCGTGCAGTGTTTCCTGTGCCACTGGCTGCAACACAACCCCAAAGCATGATAGATCCACCCCCATGCTTAATAGTTGGCAAGGTGTTCTTTTCATGAAATTCTGCTCCTTTTTTTCTCCAAACATGCCTTTGCTGATTGTGGCCAAAGAGTTCTATTTTAACTTCATCAGTCCACAGCACTTGTTTCCAAAACGCATCAGGCTTCTGTAGATGTTGTGTTGCATACTTCTGACGTTGGATTTTATGATGGGGACGCAGGTAAGGTTTTCTTCTGCTGACTCTTCCATGAAGGTCTTATCTGTGCAAGCATCGCTCCACCACTGCACCACCACTCCTGAGTCTGCTAAATATTCCTGCAGGTTTTTTGCAGTCAAATGGGGGTTTTGATTTGTCTTTCTGACCAGCATACGAGCAGTTCTCTCCGAGAGTTTTCTTGGTCTTCCAGATCTCATCTTGACCTCCACAGTTCCCCTGAACTGCCATCTCTTAATTACATTTCTCACTGTGGAAACTGCAAGCTGACAACGCTTTGCTATCTTCTTGTAGCCTTCTCCTGCATTGTGGGCATCAATAACTTTCATTTTCAGAGTCTTACACAGCTGTTTGGAGGAACCCATGGTTGTTGCATGTCCGCAAGTGTTTGAAGGTTTGAAGAGTCAAAGTATTTGTAAAGCTTTGAAATTGGCATTTACTAATGACAGCTGTTGCCATGCATCAGATCTAACGAGCTGATTAAGGTCTGAAACTTTGTAAAAAGAATCTGAGACTCTGGAACTCTTGGAGTGCCCAAACTTTTGCACAGTGCCATAATAATGTTTTTATTTTTTATTTTTGTTCAATTTATGGCATAAGAAGTAACTATGCATCAATGTTTGCTGAAAATATTGTGCATTTTTTCCATTTCCAAGAGAGACGGTGTTAACATCTTTTCAATTAAAAAATCACCAAAATCTGTTATTTATCAAGGGGTGCCTAAACTTTTGCATAAGACTGTATGTGCAGTATTGAGATTAAAATTTATACTTGATTTGGATTGGTCAGAAGGTGTTCAGCATGGACCTGATAGCAGTTCAGGTTTCAAATCAAATCTCTCTTTTTTAAAGAATGTCCTCTTTCTGATTATATATATATACAGTTATACAAACCAAAAAATAGTGTATGTCAAATATGTACAGAAGAAACTGAATTTGAGTTTAGAGACTAACTAACTAACTAACTAACTAACTAACTAACTAACTAAATAACTGACTAACTAACTAACTAAATATAATCACAATCGTTTAAATAAGCAAACAAAACATTAATATAAATTATGTATACACAGTGCACATACTTGTACTCAATACACTTTTGATCAAGATCAAGCCACAATTATAAGGACATCCTAATGATTAGACTGACCAACTATAGAAGAAGAATTCACATAATCAGAAAAAATAATAAATATAGCTGCAAGCAGCAATGACGGGCCCTCGCACTATGGGCCCAATATTGTATTGTGTTACTAAATTTATTGCTATACGTTATAGATTGATATATATGATGATATTATGATAATATTATTAATATTATACTAATATAATTTACATCATACTATTTTTCTTCTCCTGAAGTGTATATACATTTTTGGTTGACTCTGTATATATGAATTGTGAAAATGAAACCATATTGTAAAGAAATTAAAATAAATGTGAAAGAGCCTCTAGTGGACATAGTCTAGTACTGCAGGAGTCAGGCCAAAACCATGTCCAGTCAATGGACTGATAAATGTAAAAATTTGTTGTGAGCCGTTTGAGCATCACAAAATCATGAAACTAAGCAGAATTCCTCACAACCAGTTGTTCTTTCTATGTAATTTTTTTTTAAATCTAGGCAAAACATTCATCTTTACTGAGTTTAAATGACCAGCTAGAGAAATGAGGAGAGCTGACCAGAGAGCAAAATCATTCTGAGACTTTGTGAACTGTACCAGCTCTCCCAATTGTTCAGTATCAGTAACATTCATTCAGTCAGCACAGGACATCTGTGCAACAGGACACACCAGTCACATGTCCAGTATTTTGATTGTGGAAAAAATAACAGGTTGTTGTTTACACATCTAGATGTAAATATCTGGAAATGAAATCTGAGAATTCTGGTCTATAGCCTTATATACTTTTTTGGAACTTAAAGCCAAATTGTCTTCAAAGTATAAAAAAAAACATTTGAGTATTTTCAGAGGGGACTGTACAAATAGTCTTAATAAGTGAGCGAGTGTGTATCTCTGATAGAAACTACTATATATTAACTGTACCAAGTCAGTGTGTTTTATGAGTATTGTTCATTTCCATCAATCTAACCTAACACTAGCCTACAATCTCCACAGAAGGTTGATCTGAAAAAGAGACCTCAGTCTGGGAATTCCTCCACATCTAAGAGTACATCCCCTACCCTGACTCCATCGCCATCCCCAACTCCTAAGCCTCTAATTGGTGAAACCCTGTCTTCTGCTTCTTCCCAACCATGTTCTAAAAGTAGTGGTGGCTCCAGCAGTGGCAGCATCACTGATGAAGGTCAGTGCAAATAAAGATGATCAGACTTTATGGTGTGTAGGAATGTACTCTCATTCACACTATTGCAGTTATACAGTAGACATACTGATGACTAAAAATAATCAGAATGAGACGGTAATAGGAGCAAATGAAAACATTTATTAAAGTAAACTATATAAACACTATACAACTATAAGTTTATTTACAACAATATTATTTGCAGCTACTATTTATACTAATTACTATTAGCAGTTATCTATATAGACAAGGATAGAGGGATGTCCATCATCTTCTGGACACTCTGTCTGAGGAAAGGTCTCAGTTTGCTGGCTAAGGCTGCTGGGTCTTGGTAGAACTCCGGGGGCTGAGTAAACAGCACTTCAGTGAGATCTGTAAGCTGATCCTATAGACAAATTATATCATCACTGTCACAATCCAACAAAAAGATGTCCACGAAGTTGTAGTGGTAGACCTGCACAGAAGAGAAAAGTTACAAGAAGAAATTAGCTTTACATAATGGAGTCCTGTTTTCTATCACATCAAAATCTTTTAGATTTAAACATTTGTCATGTTACACAAGCATTTATGAACTTACATAGGACATGCCAGAGGCATCACAATCTTCTTCCCCATAACGAACAAGAAGTTCTGATTGTGGATGCAGGTAAGATGAATCTGAATATAAGACAGCACATAATATAAGTTAAAGCAGAGTGAACTTCCCCTGAGCAAAAACAGCAGCTAAACAAAGGTTTTACTCACAGCGAACGCCTCACGGAGAGCATGCAGCTTCAGGCCGATATCAGTTACCCCTCTCTCTGTAAGATGGTCCCTAAGAAACAAAAGATTTACATGCTTAGTGTATTAAACATACATTACTCCTTTATACCATTAAACTGTGAAGAGAAGCGTACCAAGTAAAGGGCACCTCCATCTCCTCTTGGCTAAGGCTCTCCTCACTCTCCTGCAAGACACATTAGCAATAAATCATTAAAACTCACACAGTAAATGTTACAGCCTCCCATTCAGGGGAATAGCAGCATCTGTAGATACACATCAGGTCTGAAACACGGAATTACCTCAGAGTCGTACTGTTCCTCTGAATCACTGTGGGGAGAGTCAACCTGCTCCTGCTCCCAGGTGGAGGTGTTCACCTGACCATCTTTAGCCACATGCAGGAACGTGCAGGACACCTTTTTAAAGGTTTGCTGTTAAATTAAAAAATATATATAAATGAACACTGCAGACCCATATGTGTACAAAATTCCAAGAGTTACTATCTACAAATAAAGACTTCATGACATTGCAATAAATTTACCACATAATCCTCAAGTGGCTCCATGATGGTTTCCACCCGGTTACAGGAAAGGAGCTCTGTCACCTTCCCATATTCAGACTTAGGAGAACAATTTGAAGTGAACACAATTAGTCACTGCAACTAACAAAAGTTTTGTGACGCCACAACAGATAATCCCTCACCTGTATGACAGTGAAATGGTCCTCGATGGTGGTCTGATAAGGGAATCCCTGCAAATGACAATTAGCTGAAACTCAAGATCTACTTCTCAAAAGTGTTCATCTAATAATCATTAATATCAATTCTCTTCATCAGAGTAACAAAGATGGTGATTACCAGCTGGTCGAAGTAGCGCGTCTTGGTGGTTTTAAACCAGCAAAAACCACTCTCAGGACCCCTTATCATCCCGAGGAAGTATCCCTTAACGTCCACTGCCTAGAAATAGAGAAACTAAACATTAGAACTTGTAAAGAAGGATGTGTGTGTGTTTGTATCTCAGCTGCAGCACTGTACAATACCCCAGACTGGGAGTTGGAGGAGTCTGCAGTGTTGTACTCAACATTACAGCAGGTGCTGTTCAGCTCACCAGCACTGAGGGGCTGTGAAAAGTAGAAGATGAGGATCATCAGTGTTTTTTATCATAGCAGTTTCACACTAACACTTTCAAACATTCTGTCACTTGGAAAATCCAGAGATCAGATTTAGTAAATAAATGACAGGTTTGGTTACCAGAACAACAGCTGAAGATGTGGAGTGAGTTTCTGTGGGTAGCTGCGGCAGGATTGTCTCAACAACCTTAAGACACACACACACACACACACACACACACACACACACACTTAGACAAAAGCAGCCTACACGTTTCAAATGTAGTTAAAATATTTTACTGACACATACCTGGAGGACTGAGGGAGTATCTGACGATTCTCTCAGCAAATCCACAGCTTCTGCAATAAATTAGTTTCATGTAAGTTTAATTACAACTAATATTTTCTGTTAAATGTAAAACATTAAAATGGCCAAATTTATAAGGTAGTAGAGAGAGAGACCTTGTAAATTTTTCTCTCCTTTCTTTCTAATGCTTAAAAGTTAATAAACCTGTGAGTTAGTTAGCTAGTTAATTTGTGAAGAAACAGACTAATTGTAGCATTAGTAGCTTGTGTAAATTCACTGTACATGTGACTGATTAAACTCTCTAAATCCTCAAGTCCAGGCGTCCTGATGAACTCCATCTCCCCATCAGGATCCACACGCTGCCGTCTACTCAGAGGGGCTTCTTGATTGCCATCCTCTTCGTCCCACCTCCTCCTTATGCCCTGGCGTGGGACAAGAGTTATCATTGTGGCAGGAGCATAGTACATACCAGCCACAATGTTGTGGATGTCGATATTGAAATAAGGCTGGGGCAAAGGAACTGTTGAAGGCTGTGGACTCCCTGAAGGTGGTGGCCTCCTCACAGGGGATGGGGTTTTATTTTAATAGCACTGTGTATGTTTTATACAGCAGGAAAGCCTCACTATCAAAACAAGAAGTATTTACACAAGTTATATTACTGTAATCTTCCTATAACACTGCATTAAAAACTCAGTATTTACATTTTAGCTGCATTTATAGGTGTTATACAGGGCTCTTCCAGTATCACGGCTTCACTGTTAGTCACACTGTGCACTTATTTCAATGCTTAAAAATATCTTCCCCCAAAAAATGCAGATTAAAATACATTTCTATTACAGTCTATTACTTTAGCACTTTCTTACTCCAGTGGTTCACATCCCCTTTGAGTCCAATTGTGTCTCCTCTCAAAAATTCGCCCTTTATCGTAAATTACACTACTCCTAACTATTTTATTCACGACAGCTAGAAACAAAACCTTGCTGAACAGAATTGAAACAAACAGCTTGATATTTTTGCCTAAGCTGCACTCTACATTGCCACACTAGCTCCATTTATTTGTACCGATTGGTTTTGTTCAGCTAGCTGCCTTTCCTCACAGCCCCTTTCTCTCTCCGCTTTAACAACTCGACAAACACGGACAATGAAAAATCCTTAAAATAATAAGTTACTTCATGTTATTGTAAGTATTTTAACTTATTCTATTCACCCCATCAAAAAAAAACTATAAACACTGAAAAACAATTACTTAGCTACATGCTAACTAGCCGTCTAGCTAATCTTTGCTAATACTCCTCGGCTTGACTTAGTAAACTTTAGCAAACGTTAAGTAAACATTGGGACTTTTATGAAAAGCTGATGTTAACATATCTGAAAACATCAACACTGTTTTCTTCTTCCCTGCTCGTTTCACTGGAGTCTGCCATTTTGTCCGCTAGCTTTAGCATACTGATCGGGTACGTAAAGCGATTAGCCGAATAAAGATTAGCCGAACAGAATTTCTCAAAACCATCTAATCATATAAAACGATATTCCTGATTGTGGTTTTATGTAATAACGCGGTGTTTAAAAGACTTTATACTTAAGTGAAAAAGAGGAAACTCAGTAACTCACCGTTCCAGGGGTCGTACAGTCCGCTCCATCCGGGCTCGGGATCCACATCCGGGTGCTGAGGCTCGGCTCCTCCCCCGAAGTTCATCATCGCTGCGCTGTAGAGTCGGTGTAGGAGTCAAATCCAGTAGTGGAGTACAGAGAAATCCGAAACAGGGGTGTAGCAAAAATGCCAAAAGATAATCCAAATCTTGCGACCTTCAGAACCAGTATAAACCAACACTAACTAGTATAAAACAGCACTAACTAGTATAAACCAACACTAACTAGTATAAACCAGCACTAACTAGTATAAACCAATATAAACCAGCACTAACTAGTATAAACCAGCACTAACTAGTATAAACCAGCACTAACTAGTATAAACCAGCACTAACTAGTAACAAGAGTCAATAATGAATAAATAATAATAATAATCATAATAATGAGCTGAAATGTCCGGGAAGCCCAGGGAGTGAAGCATAGCTGAAGTTTAAGGCAGCATGTAGCTGTACAGTTAGAATTCAAGCTGTAGGACCAGTTTAAAGACGATACGACCTTAAAAAAAAAAAAAAAACTCCTGTTTACGGCATCCACCGAAAACCTCCGAGAAAAACCGAACTGTACGGAAACCAGGAAGTGAAGTCCGTAAAAAATGCATTTACAAATTATATATTTTACATTTTATAATTTGCTCCTGCTGAACACACTCAGTGTCCTCAAGGTAGGATGATCTTTATCCTTTAATGCCACACTGTTTCTACAATAAATCATGTTAAAGTGACAGTGTTACAGTCTAATGTTATGTAGCACACAAGACACCTCATCTTGCCGTGAATTAGCCTAATGCTAGTTACCGTGCTAGCGAACCTGGCTACTGGTTTAAACTACACAATAAAATCATTAAGCTCGGTTTAAGAATTTATTTTATTTCCACAATGAAATATTTACCCCATTAGAAGTCCATTCTTAACAACCCCTTCTCCTGGTTTTAATAAAATAAATCGTGCTTAGCTTTGTGATTCAGCAGCTAGCGCGCTAACGGACTTTAGCCGATTTTTAGCGATTTCAATGACAGTGTAATATTTGGACTAATCATATCTACCGAGAGAACTTGTATATTTGTTGTAATTATTTAACACTTTATTGGTTATATTAATGTGAATATGATATTTCTCCTAATAATAGTTCACCTGTTAGTGAACATGCTGCTGCTTTAAATTACACACTAAAATCCTGAACCGAGTTGATGAGCTCGGGTAACGAGAATTTAGTTTATTTCCATAATATAATATTTACCCATTTAAAAGGTGACTTTTCACACCCCTGAGTACTGGTTTTACACTAAATCATGACTAGACTAGTGATTTAGTCAGGTCTAAAGAACTTAGTTACAGATGTATGTTATCTACCTAGAGAACTTCGCTAATCATTTCATTTACACAGTTAGCATCATGCTAGTTATCGTGCTAGTGAACTCGGCTACTGGTTTAAATGACACAAGAAAATCCTTAAGCTTGGTCAAGAATTTATTTTATTTCCACAATGAAATATTGACCCTGTTAGTAGGTCACTTTTAACAACCCTGACTACTGGTTTTACACTAAATCATGATTAGCTTTGTGATCCGCTAGCTAGCGTGCTAGCGGACTTTAGCCGATTTTTACCGATTTAAATTACACTGTAATAGTTGGACTAATTATATCTATATGTCTATTTGTTGTAATTTGTACACATTTTATCGGTAAATATAATATAAATATAATGTTTAGCCTAATGTTAGTTAAGCTGCTAGTGAACATGCTGTTGTTTTACATTACACACTAAAATCCTGAACGAGTTGATGAGCTTGACCAACGAGAATTTCATTTCCACAATATAATACTCATCCCCATTAAAAAGTGACTTTTAACAACCCTGACTACTGGTTTTATACTAAATCATACTTAGACTACTGATTAATCAGCTCTCGCGCTAAAGGGCATGGTTACAGATGTACACCGATCAGCCATAACATTATGACCACCGACAGGTGAAGTGAATAAGACTGATGATCTCCTCATCATGGCACCTGTTAGTGTGTGGGATATATTAGACAGCAGGTGAACATTTTGTCCTCATAGTTGATGTGTTAAAAGCAGGAAAAATGGGAAAGTGTAAGGATTTGAGCGAGTTTGACAAATGGTGATGGCTGCACGACTGGATCAGAGCATCTCCAAAACTGCAGCTCTTGTGGGATGTTCCCGGTCTGCAGTGGTCAGTATCTATCAAACGTGGTCCAAAGCAGGAACGGTGGTGAACCGGTGACAGGGTCATGGGCCGCCAAGGCTCACTGATGCACGTGGAGAGTGAAGGCTGGCCCATGTGGTCCGATCCACAAGACGAGCTACTGTTGCCCAAATTGCTGAAGAAGTTAATGCTGGTTCTGATAGAAAGGTGTCCGAATACACAGTAAATCACGGTTTGTTACTTATGGGACTGCATAGTCAGGGCGCCCATGTTGACCCCTGTGCACCACTGAAAGCACCAACAATGGGCACGTGAGCATCAGAACTGGACCACGAAGCAATGGAAGAAGGTGACCTGGTGTGATAAATCAAGTTTTCTTTAACATGGCGTGGATGGACGGGTGTGTGTGCACATGGCACCAGGATGCACTATGGGAAGAGGGCAAGCTGGCGGAGGCAGTGTCATGCTTTGGGCAATGTTCTGCTGGGAAACCTTTTGGTCCTGCCATCCATATGGATGTTGCTTTGACATGAACCACCTACCTAAGCATTGTTGCAGGCCATCTACACCCTTTCATGGTAACGGTATTTCCTGATGTCTGTGGCCTCTTTCAGCAGGATGATGCACCGTGCCCCAAAGCAAAAATGGATCAGGAATGGTTTGATGAGCACAACAATGAGAATGAGGTGTTGACTTGGCTTCCAAATTCCCCAGATCTCAATCCAATCGAGCATCTGTGGGATGTGCTGGACAAACAAGTCCAATCCATGGAGGCCCCACCTCGCAACTTACAGGACTTAAAGGATCTGCTGCTAACATCTTGGTGCCAGATACCACAGCACACCTTCAGGGATCTAGTGGAGTCCATGCCTCGACAGTCGGGGCTGTTTTGGCAGCAAAAAGGGGACCAACAGCATATTAGGCAGGTGGTCATAAAGTTATGGCTGAGTGTGTGTATGGTATCTACCTAGAGAACTTCACTAATGGTTTCATTTCCACAATATCATAGTGAGTATAAAGGTTTTAATAATTATACAGTATAATATTTTTTATAGATTTTGGTGGTGGACAGGGGCAGGAGGTTTTAGAGAGTTTAATCAGGTCACATGTACAGTGAATTTACACAATCTGACTGCTACAATTTTTCTGTTTCTTCACAAGTTAACTAATTATCAAACTCACTGCTTTATTAACTTTTATACATTAATAGGAAAGTTTGATATTGTGTAATTGAAGAGTCATAATTCTGAGTCACAGAAAAATAATCTATTGCAGAGCCTGTGGATGTGCTGGAGGAATCAGCAGATACTCCCTCTGTCCCCCAGGTATGTGTCAGTTAAATAGTAATATTTTAACTTCATTTAAAACCTACAGGCCACTTTTTTCTAAGTGTGTTTGTGTGTTTGTGTGTGTTTGTGTGTGTGTTAAGGTCATTGAGCCAATCCTGCAGCTGCTGCCCACCGAACCACACGAAGAACCTTCAGCTGTCATTCTGGTAAGAAAATCCTTCATTTATTTCCTAAAGCCAATCAATGGATTTTACAAGGTTGTTTTTACTGTAAAGAATGTTAGTATAAATCTGATATGATAAGAAGCACTTATGATCTTCATGCTCTACACAGCCGCTCGATGCTGATGAGCCGGACAGTGCCTGCCGTGATGTTCAGTGTGTGTCTGTAGTCTCCTCCCTCTCCCAGGTATTCTACACTGCTGTAACTGAGATACAAACACACAAACATCCTTCTTTACAAGATCTAATGTTAAGTTTTGTTTCTCTATTTCTGGCCAGTGGACATAAGCAGAGACATGATTGGAATGATGAGGGGTCCAGAGAGTCGGCTCTGCTGGTTTGAAAGCGCAGAGACACACTGCTTGACTCGCGAGGTAATCACAGTCTTTATTACTCTGATGAAGAGAATGGACATTTTTCAACTGACATGATTTTTAGAAGAGCACTTTTGTGAAATGTGGTTGTAGATCTTGAGTTTCATCTAATTATCTTTTACAGGGATTCCCTTATTATACCAGTGATAAGGAGAGTTTCACTGGCATTCAGGTAAGGGATTATTCATTGTGGCATCACAAAATGTTATGAACTGCAGTGACTAATTGTGTTTGTGTGTTTTAAGTTTGTTGAGCCGAACATCCAGCTGCTGCCCACAGAACAACCTCAAGACCCTTCACCTGTTTTTCTGGTAACCAAAGCTTTCATTTATTTCCTAAAGCTGATCACTGGATTTTACAAGGTTGTTTTTACTGTAAGTGACAGAATATTAGTATGAAACTGCTGTGATCAGATGCACTCATGATCTTCCTGCTCTACTTTTCACAGCCGCTCGATGCTGGTGAGCTGATCAGCGCTTGGCGTAATATTCAGTTCCTCTCTGCACAGGCCTCCATCTCCCAGTTAAAGGTATTCTACAGTGCAGCAGCTGAGATACAAACACACAAACACCCGTCTTTACAAGTTCTAATGTTTAGTTTTGACTGGCAATTTGGGTGATCAGTAAAGTGCTGTAATATCTTCATGTTGCATAAAATGACACATAACCCAGCACACTTGCTCATTTGACTGATGTAGGATACAACTAAGCTGAAAGATAAGGGTCTTACTCAACCAATGCTGCTTGGAAGTGTGCTGGAATTTGAACACAACCTTCTGATCAAGCCTTCTGTCACTGAGCCATTACAACCATGCCAGAGCAACACCATAACTAGTTTGCATTGATTCAGCTATTTCTCCCACTGAATTAATGCCACTTAAAGATTCCAGTGAAGCAGTGCAAGCTAGCTGTAGTGATGGCTTTGAGTCTCTGATAAGAAGGTTGTGTGTTCAAGTCCCAGCACAAAACATAACTTCCTTGATTGTACCCTTGAGCAAGACACTTCTTCTTTTTCTTATTTTTGTCCTGTATTGATTTTGACCCATAGTTTGTTGTCTCTGTAGGACACAGTCCAGAAGGAAACCTGCACTAAGGGACTCAAAGTAGATATCCTCAGTTTTGTTGAAGATGTGGCAATAACCAACCCAAACACAAGAAGTATAGCTGTGGTGCTGGAAGAGAAAATTGTGCTTGATGATGTTGATGACCTGCCAAATGCATTTGCTTTACTTTTTGGTATCATTTATGCACTTAACATTGAGCACCTGAAGAAGTATACCTTCGAGGTGACCCAGACATTATTTCTGCACCTTGGCTCTCAGTGTACTGCAAGAGTGCAGTCATTGAAGAATAAGCTTCTGAAGCTGGATGTTTAATCTTGGCTGCTGTTTATAAAAAAGTTAACAGTTATCTATGCACTTTCATAGTTTTGTTATTGGAGCTGAGTTTGTTGGACTTGTTTGTTGAACTGTTCAAGCTGCAGCTGTGAAGCCATAGCAAAGTCATTTTTGGTCTTTTTCCATTGTTTTACCCAAATCTGATTTCTTAGAAATATACAGAATACTTGCTGACTCAAAAGGTTCAGACTGTAGTTTCATGGCCATAGCAGTGAATCCAGAAAAAGTCGTCGTTGTATATTTCTCAATATTTCATCTAGTTGTGTTTTGTATTCAGTGATTATTTGTTCTTTTTATTTGTTTTGGTCTCAAAATCTCTAATTCTGCTTTTTTCACTCCTTGGACTCAGATTGTTTATGTACCATTGTTTAATTCAGGCTTACTCTTTTATAATTGGTGCAAAATTTTATATGGATTTTTTATAACTATTTGCAAACTTTCTTTCATGTTTGTATCGATTTATTGCATTATAATTGATATTTTATTGAAGATAAATGATATTAATATTGAAAAGAGAGCTTTTTGTAAAATGTATATTCAGTACCATGAATAATGTCTGGATTTTTGGTTGTGGTCATTTGTTTCTGTTTACTGGAGAGTTATTGAGACTCAATGCCTTGGTTTTATTAAATGTTATTCAATAAATAATAGCATTTATTCAAGTTGGATTGACTCATATTCTGTCTTGGAAAAGTCTCTAAATATCTGTTCATTCTTAAACTTCCAGTAATCAGTTCTGCTGTTTGTAACACCTCAGCTTATGGACAGACTGAGATGCAGACAGATACCATAAGCACAGACACAGCTCTTATTTTATATGCCACCATTTGCTCTTTAAAGACTTGTCTCATTTGTTTTAAAATGGATTTGAATGGGCTTGAACACGCGTATGAAAACAAACAAAACGTTACACGTCTCATTACTTCTTTGGAACATTTATTAATAAACTTGAACGAGCATCGGCTCTGTACATCCGACATTAACACTATAAACGTTTTACATAGAGTGCATTGTATAACGTAATGACATCACACCCAAATGAACCGTAATACATTCAATAAAACAAGAGTAGTTCGGCTGATGCCGTAATCTAACGAGTAAGAGTGCAATACTTAACACCCACACTTGCTCTTAGCTTATTAAGTTACCTGAAAACAAAATAACAAATAAGTCTTCTCTTTCACATAAACGATGTAAACATAAACCTTTTTCTCTTTTAAGTACCAAACACGTCTCGAGCAAACCTCTTTAACTTTAGCTTAGTGGCTGGCTTTGTCATAATGTCAGCAACCATTTGCTCTGTAGGTATTCCAAGATTACCTTGCCATCATTCACAGTTTCCTTTATAAAGTGCTACTTGATGTCAATGTGCTTGCACCTTTGCCTGTAAACTGGGTTTCTGGCTATTGCTATTGTACCTTGGTTGTCTTCATACACTTTTGTTTGTGCGTATTGGTATGTATCCATACCTTTGAGTAGCTGCTCTAAGTAGATACATTCCTGAATGGCTGATGATAAGGACATGTATTCTGCTTCTCAAGTAGATAATGCTACTGTTGGCTGTTTTCTGGTTTTCCATGAGATCAGAGTAGTAGAGTAGTAGAGGTCACAGTATTTATATCCACAATGAAATATTGAAATTTGGAGATTTTAGAGACTCAATGGTGAGGGACAAAATAGTCTGTGGGATTCCTGATAATGGTCTCAGGGAAAGACTGTTATGTGAACCAGCTCTGACACTGGAGAAATCAGTCAATATGTGTAGACCTGCTGAAATAACTTGTGCACAAGCCAAGGAACTACATAGAGAAGATGCTGCAGTGCAGGCCATTAAAAAAGAGGAGCAAAACACATTTTGCAAAGCAAAAGCAGCAAAGAATGAAAATCCCAAAGAGTAAATGTTGAAGATGTGGAGGCAAAATCTGCAACAATAATGTCTCTCCTGCGATGTCTTGCAGACCAAGATGACCTGTTAGACCTCCTGAAAGGCTTATTGAAATTTGTTAAATATTTCAAGGACTGGGGCTATATTCATGTGTTTTACCTCTTTTCTCTCTCTTATGTTAGTCAGCATGACTATGGTGGCAGATTTGTGCTCCCAAACCGTTCTCCAGAAATCAGCCACTGTCTCCGGTTTCGGACCTGCAAACAGACCTTTTTAAAGCTTTCCAGCAGAAAGTCATGACATTCAGTAAATTCATTCTGACATTCACTCTTCTGATCTGTATGCTGTGTAACGTGTGGGTGACTGCTTCTGTGTTAGAATCTTGAAAACTGATGAAACCCTCAGATGAAAGGTCACTTACACTAACTACTAGCTGTAGTTAACTTTAGGTCTACACATATTGACTGCTTTCTCCAGTGTCAGAGCTGCTTCACATAACAGTCTTTCCCTGAGACCATTATCAGGAATCCCACAGACTATTTTGTCCCTCACCATTGAGTCTCTAAAATCTTCAAATTCACAAGTCTTACTTAGTGTGTGCAGTTCCGCAAGGTACTGGTCAAAACTCACTCCTTGTGTCTGGTCAGCAGAGAAAAACTTCTCAAAAGTGACATTCTTACTTGGCACGAAGTATTATGGAACATGTGCCAAACACAAGACCTGAAATAATTGTTTGGTCTAAAAACCACACACCTGGCAACACACAAACATCATCTGACATTCACTGAATTGAACTAGATGACTGTTCCTGAGAAAATTCAGCAACTTATTATTTCAATCAATTTACGCACTAGGCTTTCTCACAACAAATCAATCTCACTGTTGGATATGTAATCTAATGATGATGAGGTAGTTCTAGGTTTCGCCTTGTTTTATATAAGCTGTATCCGATACTGCCATCCTGTGGTGAGATTGAGAATTGACCTAATACAGGAGACTTACTATCAGGTACCACAGAGTATAGAAGTAATGCATTAAGTCTCTTTATATACTTTCACAAGAAGACCAGCCTGAAACCACTTAATGAAATAAAAATAATAAATGAATTAAATGACTTGAATGAAATTTGTTTTTATACTTGTACTTCTTGATATAATAAATAGCTTTTCTTTCCTTTTCTTTTTTAAACACTTCAGTTTCAGACATCTGAATCAGTGTTTATAAGTTAGGTCTGGTGATTAATTTCAGCTGGAGGATGTGGAAAGAAAACAAGGCCTGTCCCTGCACTTTCCTTCACTTAAAGCACTCTGAAATTTCCTTCAGGATGAATGTAAAAGTTTACAGAATTGCCATATTTGGCTGACGGTCTGTGTGCTCAGCTGTTTAAAGAGGCAGAAGGCCATCATACAGAGGTGGCAGCAGGAATAACACAGGCTACTGACTTAACACCTTACTACACACTGTGTCACTTTAAATTTCATTCATCTCAGGTTACTTTTAGAAGCATTACTGCACTTTAAAGCTTTGGACCCTGTGTTTTCTATAATGTATTATTTTCATTTTGAATGTACTTTTTTGTGATTTCAGTATTTATACCCTATACTCTTATACTTACACTCTACCCATGTGTGTACTTACCCCCACTCTTACCCATAGCCCCTCCCTGCATGCTTAGTCTCGTCAGCACTGTGAATGTCATACATGTGTCTTAGACCTTGAGTCCAAGAGAATTGTTATTTCATCTCATCACACTGTATGTGGCTGTGATTATCTTGAAATACCGCATAGTTAAAGCTCTGTGAAGAGATTCTGGCACTTAGGTTTAAAACACTTAAATCCTCATTATTCCCATCCTACAGTTCTGTTATTTATTTTAAAGTAAATTGTTCTTCATAAGTATACCAGTAATTGTTAAGAAGTTTCTGTCAGTTCACATTTCACAATACAAATCAAATCCAGCTCCAAGAAGAGATTCAGGGTCTAAGGTGATCTGTTATAAAGAAGGTATCAGCTTTCATATAAGCATTTCTTTAATGTTAACTAATGCAGTAAATAAAGTAAGTTAACAGAGCCTTAATGTAAAGTGTTATCACAGTATGTTTATATGGTTTATTACTCACATAAATAATTGTAATGTGATAAATGTATTGATTATGTCCACTGAAAAAAAAGTCCAAAATTCTGTGACCACATTAATAATCTGGGATTTTTCTTCAACTGCATTTTTTCCTATTTAAAATATAGAAAGTAAACAATAGTTCATTTAAGATTCTGTACTCTTTCTAGGTGTCTATTTAAAGGTCAGATTTTCCTCATGTCTGATCTTTTTTACTGAAGCATGTGTTCAAGTGACACACTGATGCATTTGATCTAAAATGGCTTGTAAGGTTTTACATAAACTTGTGGTGTCCATGCAGCTCAAATGCACACACTCATTTAAAGCAAAAAAGGCAACATGCTAAATGCTAGAAGCTCAGAAAGGCATCTTGCATAAATTTCAAAGATTTGCAGAATTTTTGCAGAAAATTTTTTCCAACACAACAGATGAGAAGGTATCAAGCGGATTCTCACCACCCCACGTGTTTAAAAGGCTGAAATACTTACATAATTATTAAAAAAGACTAATGCTGAAATCTAGGGGTGAAATAATTATCACACATACTTACCACAGATACTTACCATACATCATGGATATGAGGTGATGAACATGAGGTGATGACTGAGCTTCTGAACTTTTGAACACCTCTCCCATGTAAATAGAAACCAAGTTAACGGGGAAACGGATGATCCATACAGGTGGTGGGATCCATACAGGAGAGAGACCTCTCATAGGTGGGGATGGGATCCTCACAGGTGGTGGGATCCATACAGGAGAGAGACCTCTCATAGGTGGGGATGGGCTCCTCACAGGTGGTGGGATCCATACAGGAGAGAGACCTCTCATAGGCGGGGATGGGATCCTCACAGGTGATGGGATCCATACAGGAGAGAGACCTCTCATAGGCGGGGATGGGATCCTCACAGGTGATGGGATCCATACAGGAGAGAGACCGCTCATAGGCGGGGATGGGATCCTCACAGGTGATGGGATCCATACAGGAGAGAGACCTCTCATAGGTGGGGATGGGATCCTCACAGGTGGTGGGATCCATACAGGAGAGAGACCTCTCATAGGCCAGATGTCATTGTCCTCAGAGTCACTGAGCTCTCTGTTGTAGCTGAGCTCATCCTCCGGAAACACAAACGTCTCCCTCTGTGTCCCTGTGTCAAAGAAGATAAACAGACAATGTGGCACATTTAAAAACGTCTCATAAAAAGAAGCAGAAACCCTTTTTAATAGCACTGTGTATGTTTTGTAAAGCAGGAAAACCTCCCTATCAAAATAAGACGTATTTACACAAGTTATATTAGTAAGAGTAATTCTGCAGTATGATTAATGGTCACACCTAGACTACAGTCTACTGGTCAAATTTAAGAAAAAGTATCGCAAAAGAAACATAACATTACTTTTAAAAAAAAAAAATAACTAAGTAATGCAAGTAGTTACTTTTTTAGGGAGTAACACAATATTGTAACGCATTACTTTTAAAAGTAACTTTCCCCAACACTGAATATAATATATAATAAAATATATAATGAAATAACAAATATATAATATATTTGTTATTTTTCACATTTTAGTAAACCATTTAAAGGTTGTGAAATTCTGTAAAAATGATCTGTATATGAGTGAAAAATTCAGTTTGTGTTGCGTTTAAAGGAAACTTTTATACATATACTGATGGCTAAAAATAATCAGAATGAGACCGCAATAGGAACAAATATAAACATTTATTTAAGCAAAATCTATAAGAAGTATACAAATAAGTTTATTTCTAAACAATTCTATATATGTATTTACAATCTATAGGCTATTGATGGGAATAGGGGGAGTGGGATAGGAACAGAGAGATAGATTAATAAGGGATGATTATTAAGGGATGAGGGATCTTAAATGCTAAGGTTAAGCCCTTCTTCAGGTCCTGGGGTTCACTGTACAAACCTGTAGGAAAGAAAAGAGATTTTTTAAATATTAAGTTGATCAAAAATAGAAATAAAATGATTTCATACTTACGTGTGGAGCCTGAGCAATGTAGGAAAAAGAAGTGAGAGAAAAGAAGATGAAATGAAACAGAGGAAGAAAAGATGAAGTGGGTAAGGGGAAAGACATTGCTCAGAGCTCCTCCAAAATGTCCATCATCAGCTGGACGTGCAGCTTGAGGAGTCGCTGAACTGTGGTGGCTAAGGCTGCTGGGTCACTGTAGAGCTCCAGAGGCTGAGTGAAGAGTACTTCAGCAAGCTCTGTAAGGTAATCCTATTGACAAATTCCACACACATCCAACATAGTGTCACTGAGTTTAAGATACAATCCTGAGAATTTGTGGATCGTGGCATCAGAAGATATTCAACACTTACAATAAGCACTGTGAAGTACAGCTCTGCTGCAGGCTCCCACACGTCCACGTCCCACATGCTGAAGAGCGCAAGCAGGCGCTCCAAGAAACCTCCCTTAAACTTTTGGAAAGAAAGACAAGCTTCATTAATGCCATGTCTTATCAGGTTTAAAAAATATGGAAAAAGAAAACCAGATCAAATAGACCATGTTCTGAAACTCAAACATTACTTAGAAATCTCCTGATAAGACACTTACTGGCTGAGGTTTTGAGCCATTTATAAAGTAGCTGAAGAAAATCAGCTCAAAAAAAACATCCAGGAAGTTGTAGTGGTGGTCCTGCACAGAGTAGAAAAGATACAAAAATAAATTAGCTTTACATATTGGAGTCCTGTTTTCTATATTAGCAAAATCTGTTATCTTTAAACATCTGTCATTTCACACAGGCGTTTATTAGCTTACACAGGAGCTGAGCTCTGCTTTAATCGATTCCTGATTGGAAGGCGTCCTCAGGAATCGAATCAGGGCCTCGTAGGCCAACTGCACACCAACTGCATCCTGTTAAAGCAAACGAAAAAATCTCTGTAACTCACTTTGGCTATGGCTGAGAAACTGAAATTATTTCCATCACAAAAATGATACAGTCTTTCATCATTCTGAAGTCACCTGGTTGTTAGCTGCTGCCAGTCGCATGACCATCTTCTTTCCAGCCATGAACAAGAAGTTCTGCTTGTGGATGCTGGCAAGCAGAGTCTGAATATAAGACAGCACACAATATAAAAGTTAAAGCAGAGTGGACTTTACCTGCGCAGTAACAGCAGCTGAATAAAGGTTTTACTCACAGCAAACGCCTCACGAAGCGCGGGCACCTTCAGGCCGATTTCAGTCACCCCTCTGTCTGAAAGATGGCAGCTAAGAAACAAGAGATGTAAATGTTTAGTGTATATTAAACATACAATACACTGTTACATCATTAAAGAGTGAAGAGGATCGTACCAAATAAAGGGCACCTCCAACTCCTCTGGGTTAAGGCGCTCCTCACTCTCCTGCAAGCCAAATCATTAAATCATTAAAACTCACACAGTAAATTTTACAGTATCCGAATCAGGGGAATAGCAGCATATGAAGATACACATCAGGTCTGAATGTCTGAATTACCTCAGAAGAGTAGAGCAGGAAGATCATGAGTGCTTCTGATCACAGCAGTTTCATACTAATATTCTGTCACTTAGAAAAAAACAGAAAAACAGGTGAAGGGTCTTGAGGTTGTTCTGTGGGCAGCAGCTGGATGTTCGGCTCAACAAACTTAAAACACACAAACACAATTAGTCACTGCAGTTCATAACATTTTGTGATGCCACAATGAATAATCCCTTACCTGAATGCCAGTGAAACTCTCCTTATCACTGGTATAATAAGGGAATCCCTGTAAAAGACAATTAGATGAAACTCAAGATCTACAACCACATTTCACAAAAGTGCTCTTCTAAAAATCATGTCAGTTGAAAAATGTCCATTCTCTTCATCAGAGTAATAAAGACTGTGATTACCTCGCGAGTCAAGCAGTGTGTCTCTGCGCTTTCAAACCAGCAGAGCCGACTCTCTGGACCCCTCATCATTCCAATGATGTCTCTGCTCATGTCCACTGGCCAGAAACAGAGAAACAAAACTTAACATTAGATCTTGTAAAGAAGGATGTTTGTGTGTTTGTATCTCAGTTACAGCAGTGTAGAATACCTGGGAGAGGGAGGAGACTACAGACACACACTGAACATCACGGCAGGCACTGTCCGGCTCATCAGCATCGAGCGGCTGTGAAATGTAGAGCATGAAGATCATAAGTGCTTCTTATCATATCAGATTTATACTAACATTCTTTACAGTAAAAACAACCTTGTAAAATCCATTGATTGGCTTTAGGAAATAAATGAAGGATTTTCTTACCAGAATGACAGCTGAAGGTTCTTCGTGTGGTTCGGTGGGCAGCAGCTGCAGGATTGGCTCAATGACCTTAACACACACACAAACACACACACACACACACACAAACACACACACACACACATACACACACAAACACACACAAACACACACAAACACACACAAACACACACAAACACACACACACACACACACACACACACTTAGAAAAAAGTGGCCTGTAGGTTTTAAATGAAGTTAAAATATTACTATTTAACTGACACATACCTGGAGGACAGAGGAAGTATCTGCTGATTCCTCCAGCACATCCACAGGCTCTGCAATAGATTATTTTTCTGTGACTCAGAATTATGACTCTTCAATTACACAATATCAAACTTTCCTATTAATGCATAAAAGTTAATAAAGCAGTGAGTTTGATAATTAGTTAACTTGTGAAGAAACAGAAAAATTGTAGCAGTCAGATTGTGTAAATTCACTGTACATGTGACCTGATTAAACTCTCTAAAACCTCCTGCCCCTGTCCACCACCCAAATCTATAAAAAATATTATACTGTATAATTATTAAAACCTTTATACTCACTATGATATTGTGGAAATGAAACCATTAGTGAAGTTCTCTAGGTAGATACCATACACCGCTCAGCCATAACATTATGACCACCTGCCTAATATGCTGTTGCTCCCCTTTTTGCTGCCAAAACAGCCCTGACCTGTCGAGGCATGGACTCCACTAGATCCCTGAAGGTGTGCTGTGGTATCTGGCACCAAGATGTTAGCAGCAGATCCTTTAAGTCCTGTAAGTTGCGAGGTGGGGCCTCCATGGATTGGACTTGTTTGTCCAGCACATCCCACAGATGCTCGATTGGATTGAGATCTGGGGAATTTGGAAGCCAAGTCAACACCTCATTCTCATTATTGTGGTCATCAAACCATTCCTGATCCATTTTTGCTTTGGGGCACGGTGCATCATCCTGCTGAAAGAGGCCACAGACATCAGGAAATACCGTTACCATCAAAGGGTGTAGATGGCCTGCAACAATGCTTAGGTAGGTGGTTCATGTCAAAGCATCATCCATATGGATGGCAGGACCAAAAGGTTTCCCAGCAAAACATTGCCCAAAGCATGACACTGCCTCCGCCAGCTTGCCCTCTTCCCATAGTGCATCCTGGTGCCATGTGCACACACACCCGTCCATCCACGCCATGTTAAAGAAAACTTGATTTATCAGACCAGGTCACCTTCTTCCATTGCTTCGTGGTCCAGTTCTGATGCTCACGTGCCCATTGTTGGTGCTTTCAGTGGTGCACAGGGGTCAACATGGGCGCCCTGACTATGCAGTCCCATAAGTAACAAACCGTGATTTACTGTGTATTCGGACACCTTTCTATCAGAACCAGCATTAACTTCTTCAGCAATTTGGGCAACAGTAGCTCGTCTTGTGGATCGGACCACATGGGTCAGCCTTCACTCTCCACGTGCATCAGTGAGCCTTGGCCGCCCATGACCCTGTCACCGGTTCACCACCGTTCCTGCTTTGGACCACGTTTGATAGATACTGACCACTGCAGACCGGGAACATCCCACAAGAGCTGCAGTTTTGGAGATGCTCTGATCCACTCGCGCAAATCCTTACACTTTCCCATTTTTCCTGCTTTTAACACATCAACTATGAGGACAAAATGTTCACCTGCTGTCTAATATATCCCACACACTAACAGGTGCCATGATGAGGAGATCATCAGTCTTATTCACTTCACCTGTCGGTGGTCATAATGTTATGGCTGATCGGTGTACATCTGTAACCATGCCCTTTAGCGAGAGCTGATTAATCAGTAGTCTAAGTATGATTTAGTATAAAACCAGTAGTCAGGGTTGTTAAAAGTGACTTTTAATGGGGATGAGTATTATATTGTGGAAATAAATGAAATTCTCGTTGGTCAAGCTCATCAACTCGTTCAGGATTTTAGTGTGTAATGTAAAATAACAGCCAAGTTCACTAGCAGCTTAACTAACATTAGGCTAAACATTATATTTATATTATATTTACCGATAAAATGTGTACAAATTACAACAAATAGACATGTAGATATAATTAGTCCAACTATTACAGTGTAATTTAAATCGGTAAAAATCGGCTAAAGTCCGCTAGCGCGCTAGGTAGCGGATCACAAGGCTAATCATGATTTAGTGTAAAACCAGTAGTCAGGGTTGTTAAAAGTGACCTACTAACAGGGTAAATATTTCATTGTGGAAATAAAATAAATTCTTGACCAAGCTTAAGGATTTTATTGTGTTATTTAAACCAGTAGCCGAGTTCGCTAGCACGATAACTAGCATGATGCTAACTGTGTAAATGAAATGATTAGCGAAGTTCTCTAGGTAGATAACATACATCTGTAACTAAGTCCTTTAGACCTGACTAAATCACTAGTCTAGTCATGATTTAGTGTAAAACCAGTACTCAGGGGTGTGAAAAGTCACCTTTTAAATGGGTAAATATTATATTGTGGAAATAAACTAAATTCTCGTTACCCGAGCTCATCAACTCGGTTCAGGATTTTAGTGTGTAATGTAAAGCAGCAGCATGTTCACTAACAGGTGAACTATTATTAGGAGAAATATCATATTCACATTAATATAACCAATAAAGTGTTAAATAATTACAACAAATATACAAGTTCTCTCGGTAGATATGATTCGTCCAAATATTACACTGTCATTGAAATCGCTAAAAATCGGCTAAAGTCCGTTAGCGCGCTAGCTGCTGAATCACAAAGCTAAGCACGATTTATTTTATTAAAACCAGGAGAAGGGGTTGTTAAGAATGGACTTCTAATGGGGTAAATATTTCATTGTGGAAATAAAATAAATTCTTAAACCGAGCTTAATGATTTTATTGTGTAGTTTAAACCAGTAGCCAGGTTCGCTAGCACGGTAACTAGCATTAGGCTAATTCATAGCAACATGAGGTGTCTTGTGTGCTACATAACATTAGACTGTAACACTGTCACTTTAACATGATTTATTGTAGAAACAGTGTGGCATTAAAGGATAAAGTTCATCCTACCTTGAGGACACTGAGTGTGTTCAGCAGGAGCAAATTATAAAATGTAAAATATATAATTTGTAAATGCATTTTTCACGGACTTCACTTCCTGGTTTCCGTACAGTTCGGTTTTTCTCGGAGGTTTTCGGTAGAGGCCGTAAACAGGAGTTTTTTTTTTTAAGGTCGTATCGTCTTTAAACTGGTCCTACAGCTTGAATTCTAACTGTACAGCTACATGCTGCCTTAAACTTCAGCTATGCTTCACTCCCTGGGCTTCCCGGACATTTCAGCTTATTATTATGATTATTATTATTATTTATTCATTATTGACTCTTGTTACTAGTTAGTGCTGGTTTATACTAGTTAGTGCTGGTTTATACTGGTTTATATTAGTTAGTGCTGGTTTATACTAGTTAGTGCTGGTTTATATTGGTTTATACTAGTTAGTGCTGTTTTATACTAGTTAGTGTTGGTTTATACTGGTTCTGAAGGTCGCAAGAGTTGGATTATCTTTTGGCATTTTTGCTACACCCCTGTTTCGGATTTCTCTGTACTCCACTACTGGATTTGACTCCTACACCGACTCTACAGCGCAGCGATGATGAACTTCGGGGGAGGAGCCGAGCCTCAGCACCCGGATGTGGATCCCGAGCCCGGATGGAGCGGACTGTACGACCCTGAACGGTGAGTTACTGAGTTTCCTCTTTTTCACTTAAGTATAAAGTCTTTTAAACACCGCGTTATTACAAAAAAACACAATCAGGAATATCGTTTTATATGATTAGATGGTTTTGAGAAATTCTGTTCGGCTAATCTTTATTCGGCTAATCGCTTTACGTACCCGATCAGTATGCTAAAGCTAGCGGACAAAATGGCAGGCTCCAGTGAAACGAGCAGGGAAGAAGAAAACAGTGTTCATGTTTTCAGATATGTTAACATCAGCTTTTCATAAAAGTCCCAATGTTTACTTAACGTTTGTTAAAGTTTACTAAGTCAAGCCGAGGAGTATTAGCAAAGATTAGCTAGACGGCTAGTTAGCATGTAGCTAAGTAATTGTTTTTCAGTGTTTATAGTTTTTTTTGATGGAGTGAATAGAATAAGTTAAAATACTTACAATAACATGAAGTAACTTATTATTTTAAGGATTTTTCATTGTCCGTGTTTGTCGAGTTGTTAAAGCGGAGAGAGAAAGGGGCTGTGAGGAAAGGCAGCTAGCTGAACAAAACCAATCGGTACAAATAAATGGAGCTAGTGTGGCAATGTAGAGTGCAGCTTAGGCAAAAATATCAAGCTGTTTGTTTCAATTCTGTTCAGCAAGGTTTTGTTTCTAGCTGTCGTGAATAAAATAGTTAGGAGTAGTGTAATTTACGATAAAGGGCGAATTTTTGAGAGGAGACACAATTGGACTCAAAGGGGATGTGAACCACTGGAGTAAGAAAGTGCTAAAGTAATAGACTGTAATAGAAATGTATTTTAATCTGCATTTTTTGGGGGAAGATATTTTTAAGCATTGAAATAAGTGCACAGTGTGACTAACAGTGAAGCCGTGATACTGGAAGAGCCCTGTATAACACCTATAAATGCAGCTAAAATGTAAATACTGAGTTTTTAATGCACTGTTATAGGAAGATTACAGTAATATAACTTGTGTAAATACTTCTTGTTTTGATAGTGAGGCTTTCCTGCTGTATAAAACATACACAGTGCTATTAAAATAAAACCCCATCCCCTTTGAGGAGGCCACCACCTTCAGGGGGTCCACAGCCTTCAACAGTTCCTTTGCCCCAGCCTTATTTCAATATCGACATCCACAACATTGTGGCTGGTATGTACTATGCTCCTGCCACAATGATAACTCTTGTCCCACGCCAGGGCATAAGGAGGAGACGGGATGAAGAGGATGGCAATCAAGAAGCCCCTCTGAGTAGACGGCAGCGTGTGGATCCTGATGGGGAGATGGAGTTCATCAGGATGCCTGGACTTGAGGATTTAGAGAGTTTAATCAGTCACATGTACAGTGAATTTACACAAGCTACTAATGCTACAATTAGTCTGTTTCTTCACAAATTAACTAGCTAACTAACTCACAGGTTTATTAACTTTTAAGCATTAGAAAGAAAGGAGAGAAAAATTTACAAGGTCTCTCTCTCTACTACCTTATAAATTTGGCCATTTTAATGTTTTACATTTAACAGAAAATATTAGTTGTAATTAAACTTACATGAAACTAATTTATTGCAGAAGCTGTGGATTTGCTGAGAGAATCGTCAGATACTCCCTCAGTCCTCCAGGTATGTGTCAGTAAAATATTTTAACTACATTTGAAACGTGTAGGCTGCTTTTGTCTAAGTGTGTGTGTGTGTGTGTGTGTGTGTGTGTCTTAAGGTTGTTGAGACAATCCTGCCGCAGCTACCCACAGAAACTCACTCCACATCTTCAGCTGTTGTTCTGGTAACCAAACCTGTCATTTATTTACTAAATCTGATCTCTGGATTTTCCAAGTGACAGAATGTTTGAAAGTGTTAGTGTGAAACTGCTATGATAAAAAACACTGATGATCCTCATCTTCTACTTTTCACAGCCCCTCAGTGCTGGTGAGCTGAACAGCACCTGCTGTAATGTTGAGTACAACACTGCAGACTCCTCCAACTCCCAGTCTGGGGTATTGTACAGTGCTGCAGCTGAGATACAAACACACACACATCCTTCTTTACAAGTTCTAATGTTTAGTTTCTCTATTTCTAGGCAGTGGACGTTAAGGGATACTTCCTCGGGATGATAAGGGGTCCTGAGAGTGGTTTTTGCTGGTTTAAAACCACCAAGACGCTCTACTTCGACCAGCTGGTAATCACCATCTTTGTTACTCTGATGAAGAGAATTGATATTAATGATTATTAGATGAACACTTTTGAGAAGTAGATCTTGAGTTTCAGCTAATTGTCATTTGCAGGGATTCCCTTATCAGACCACCATCGAGGACCATTTCACTGTCATACAGGTGAGGGATTATCTGTTGTGGCGTCACAAAACTTTTGTTAGTTGCAGTGACTAATTGTGTTCACTTCAAATTGTTCTCCTAAGGCTGAATATGGGAAGGTTACAGAGCTCCTTTCCTGTAACCGGGTGGAAACCATCATGGAGCCACTTGAGGATTATGTTGTAAATTTATTGCAATGTCATGAAGTCTTTATTTGTAGATAGTAACTCTTGGAATTTTGTACACATATGGGTCTGCAGTGTTCATTTATATATATTTTTTAATTTTTAAAAAGGTGTCCTGCACGTTCCTGCATGTGGCTAAAGATGGTCAGGTGAACACCTCCACCTGGGAGCAGGAGCAGGTTGACTCTCCCCACAGTGATTCAGAGGAACAGTACGACTCTGAGGTAATTCTGTGTTTCAGACCTGATGTGTATCTACAGATGCTGCTATTCCCCTGAATGGGAGGCTGTAACATTTACTGTGTGAGTTTTAATGATTTATTGCTAATGTGTCTTGCAGGAGAGTGAGGAGAGCCTTAGCCAAGAGGAGATGGAGGTGTCCTTTACTTGGTACGCTTCTCTTCACAGTTTAATGGTATAAAGGAGTAATGTATGTTTAATACACTAAGCATGTAAATCTTTTGTTTCTTAGGGACCATCTTACAGAGAGAGGGGTAACTGATATCGGCCTGAAGCTGCATTCTCTCCGTGAGGCGTTCGCTGTGAGTAAAACCTTTGTTTAGCTGCTGTTTTTGCTCAGGGGAAGTTCACTCTGCTTTAACTTATATTATGTGCTGTCTTATATTCAGATTCATCTTACCTGCATCCACAATCAGAACTTCTTGTTCGTTATGGGGAAGAAGATTGTGATGCCTCTGGCATGTCCTATGTAAGTTTATAAATGCTTGTGTAACATGACAAATGTTTAAATCTAAAAGATTTTGATGTGATAGAAAACAGGACTCCATTATGTAAAGCTAATTTCTTCTTGTAACTTTTCTCTTCTGTGCAGGTCTACCACTACAACTTCGTGGACATCTTTTTGTTGGATTGTGACAGTGATGATGTAATTTGTCTATAGGATCAGCTTACAGATCTCGCTGAAGTGCTGTTTACTCAGCCCCCGGAGTTCTACCAAGACCCAGCAGCCTTAGCCAGCAAACTGAGACCTTTCCTCAGACAGAGTGTCCAGAAGATGATGGACATCCCTCTATCCTTGTCTATATAGATAACTGCTAATAGTAATTAGTATAAATAGTAGCTGCAAATAATATTGTTGTAAATAAACTTATAGTTGTATAGTGTTTATATAGTTTACTTTAGTAAATGTTTTCATTTGCTCCTATTACCGTCTCATTCTGATTATTTTTAGTCATCAGTATGTCTACTGTATAACTGCAATAGTGTGAATGAGAGTACATTCCTACACACCATAAAGTCTGATCATCTTTATTTGCACTGACCTTCATCAGTGATGCTGCCACTGCTGGAGCCACCACTACTTTTAGAACATGGTTGGGAAGAAGCAGAAGACAGGGTTTCACCAATTAGAGGCTTAGGAGTTGGGGATGGCGATGGAGTCAGGGTAGGGGATGTACTCTTAGATGTGGAGGAATTCCCAGACTGAGGTCTCTTTTTCAGATCAACCTTCTGTGGAGATTGTAGGCTAGTGTTAGGTTAGATTGATGGAAATGAACAATACTCATAAAACACACTGACTTGGTACAGTTAATATATAGTAGTTTCTATCAGAGATACACACTCGCTCACTTATTAAGACTATTTGTACAGTCCCCTCTGAAAATACTCAAATGTTTTTTTTTATACTTTGAAGACAATTTGGCTTTAAGTTCCAAAAAAGTATATAAGGCTATAGACCAGAATTCTCAGATTTCATTTCCAGATATTTACATCTAGATGTGTAAACAACAACCTGTTATTTTTTCCACAATCAAAATACTGGACATGTGACTGGTGTGTCCTGTTGCACAGATGTCCTGTGCTGACTGAATGAATGTTACTGATACTGAACAATTGGGAGAGCTGGTACAGTTCACAAAGTCTCAGAATGATTTTGCTCTCTGGTCAGCTCTCCTCATTTCTCTAGCTGGTCATTTAAACTCAGTAAAGATGAATGTTTTGCCTAGATTAAAAAAAAATTTACATAGAAAGAACAACTGGTTGTGAGTAATTCTGCTTAGTTTCATGATTTTGTGATGCTCAAACGGCTCACAACAAATTTTTACATTTATCAGTCCATTGACTGGACATGGTTTTGGCCTGACTCCTGCAGTACTAGACTATGTCCACTAGAGGCTCTTTCACATTTATTTTAATTTCTTTACAATATGGTTTCATTTTCACAATTCATATATACAGAGTCAACCAAAAATGTATATACACTTCAGGAGAAGAAAAATAGTATGATGTAAATTATATTAGTATAATATTAATAATATTATCATAATATCATCATATATATCAATCTATAACGTATAGCAATAAATTTAGTAACACAATACAATATTGGGCCCATAGTGCGAGGGCCCGTCATTGCTGCTTGCAGCTATATTTATTATTTTTTCTGATTATGTGAATTCTTCTTCTATAGTTGGTCAGTCTAATCATTAGGATATCCTTATAATTGTGGCTTGATCTTGATCAAAAGTGTATTGAGTACAAGTATGTGCACTGTGTATACATAATTTATATTAATGTTTTGTTTGCTTATTTAAACGATTGTGATTATATTTAGTTAGTTAGTTAGTTATTTAGTTAGTTAGTTAGTTAGTTAGTCTCTAAACTCAAATTCAGTTTCTTCTGTACATATTTGACATACACTATTTTTTGGTTTGTATAACTGTATATATATAATCAGAAAGAGGACATTCTTTAAAAAAGAGAGATTTGATTTGAAACCTGAACTGCTATCAGGTCCATGCTGAACACCTTCTGACCAATCCAAATCAAGTATAAATTTTAATCTCAATACTGCACATACAGTCTTATGCAAAAGTTTAGGCACCCCTTGATAAATAACAGATTTTGGTGATTTTTTAATTGAAAAGATGTTAACACCGTCTCTCTTGGAAATGGAAAAAATGCACAATATTTTCAGCAAACATTGATGCATAGTTACTTCTTATGCCATAAATTGAACAAAAATAAAAAATAAAAACATTATTATGGCACTGTGCAAAAGTTTGGGCACTCCAAGAGTTCCAGAGTCTCAGATTCTTTTTACAAAGTTTCAGACCTTAATCAGCTCGTTAGATCTGATGCATGGCAACAGCTGTCATTAGTAAATGCCAATTTCAAAGCTTTACAAATACTTTGACTCTTCAAACCTTCAAACACTTGTGGACATGCAACAACCATGGGTTCCTCCAAACAGCTGTGTAAGACTCTGAAAATGAAAGTTATTGATGCCCACAATGCAGGAGAAGGCTACAAGAAGATAGCAAAGCGTTGTCAGCTTGCAGTTTCCACAGTGAGAAATGTAATTAAGAGATGGCAGTTCAGGGGAACTGTGGAGGTCAAGATGAGATCTGGAAGACCAAGAAAACTCTCGGAGAGAACTGCTCATATGCTGGTCAGAAAGACAAATCAAAACCCCCATTTGACTGCAAAAAACCTGCAGGAATATTTAGCAGACTCAGGAGTGGCGGTGCAGTGGTGGAGCGATCCTTGCACAGATAAGACCTTCATGGAAGAGTCAGCAGAAGAAAACCTTACCTGCATCCCCATCATAAAATCCAACGTCAGAAGTATGCAACACAACATCTACAGAAGCCTGATGCATTTTGGAAACAAGTGCTGTGGACTGATGAAGTTAAAATAGAACTCTTTGGCCACAATCAGCAAAGGCATGTTTGGAGAAAAAAAGGAGCAGCATTTCATGAAAAGAACACCTTGCCAACTATTAAGCATGGGGGTGGATCTATCATGCTTTGGGGTTGTGTTGCAGCCAGTGGCACAGGAAACACTGCACGGGTGGAGGGAAGAATGGATTCCACTAAATACCAGCAAATTCTGGAAGCAAACATCACACCATCTGTACAAAAGCTGAAGCTGAAAAGAGGATGGCTTCTACAACAGGACAATGATCCTAAACATACCTCGAAATCCACTATGGAGTACCTAAAGAGACGCAAGCTGAAGGTTTTGGAATGGCCATCACAGTCCCCTGATTTAAACATCATTGAAAATTTGTGGGTAGATCTTAAAAGAGCTGTGTATGCAAGACGACCAAAGAATATTACAGAACTAGAAGCCTTTTGCAAGGAAGAATGGGAGAAAATCCCAAGTACAAGAATTGAAAGACTTTTAGCTGGCTATAAAAAGTGTTTGCAGTGGTGATATCTCCCAGAGGAGGTGTTACTAAGTACTGATTATGTAGGGTGCCCAAACTTTTGCACAGTGCCACAATAATGTTTTTATTTTTTATCTTTGTTCAATTTATGGCATAAGAAGTAACTATGCATCAATGTTTGCTGAAAATATTGTGCATTTTTTTCCATTTCCAAGAGAGACTGTGTTAACATCTTTTCAATTAAAAAATCACCAAAATCTGTTATTTATCAAGGGGTGCCTAAACTTTTGCATACGACTGTAATTATCAAATAAAAGTCTATCAAGCTGTTATCCAGAAGTCTGAAATAATGTTTCTCTTAAGTGTTTTAATTCAAATCCATATTTTGGTGTGATTTATACACATGGGTTTGTCCATTCTGACTTTTGGACGCTTTATTATGTCCATTTTATGATGAAACAGGAAAAGACTTTGAAAATCATCTGTCATTTTCTGATCATGTTAAATATCAACACAACTAGACTGAAATATACAGGTAAGATATGCAACTAATTGTAACATGAACAGAGCAAGATATAAACTGATATCTACTGGTTTCCTGTCAGGGTTGTGGACTGTTTTCTGGCCACTAGAGGCCCCCACTGCCTTTTTGTTGGTGTCCAGTCTCTGTCATTATGTCTAATAGGTGTCTCCTGTGCTTTGTTTAGGTTTGTGTATTTAAGTCACCCTTTTCCTCCACAAATACTTTGCTTAGTGTTTCCTGTACCTTGATTAAGTCTAGGTCAGCCGTGTGCTCTGGTTTATGGCCTTGTCCTTAAAAGACTTTGTGCATCTGGTATAGTTCTTTGTTTTGATTGATTGACAAGTGCTCTTTTGAATGCCTTATGGATTTATTTTGTGGACTAATTAGAATGACTTTTTGGAAGTATTGACTTTGTTTTTTGATTAGACTCCTGTGAACCTTTTGTATGCTTTTGGATTAACCTTGTGGATTTTGGGGATTTATTCTTTGGAACTACTGTCAAGTCTTTTGAGCTGACTTGTTGGATTTGTTTTGTGGATTATTTGACCTGCATTATTATCCAATTAAAGATAAGTAAACATTTCTCCAGAACTGTGATCTGGTTATCTGCATTTGTGTTCAGCCCCCTTTGATTGTGTTCAGGTTTTCTCACTAGTCCTGCCCTCAGTCGCTGCCATAACCTACTGTTCCTTCATTGGACCACTTTTGATAGATACTGACTACTGCAGACTGGGAACACGCCACAAGAGCTGCAGTTTTGGAGATGCTCTGATCCAGCCGTATAGCCATCACAATTTGGCCCTTCTCCATACACTCGCCCATTTTTTCTGCATCTAACACATCAGCTTTGAGGACAAAATTGTTTACTTGCTGTCTAATCCCACCCCCTAACAGGTGCCATGATGGTGTACAGAGGGGATGGACTCCTCACAGGGGGTGGGACTAGGTGATTCCCCTCACTCTCACTCATACTGACTTATATAATAGATATATAAATAAAAAAGGTCTGTCTCTAAATATCTGAGCTTTTCTTTCTTATTAATTCTTATTTTTACACATACACACTGTTTGCACAGTAAAGTGTGTCTATATACACACATACACTACCGGTCAAAAGTTTTAGAACACCCCAATTTTTCCAGTTATTTATTGCAATTCAAGTCGTTCAAGTCCAATGAATAGCTTGAAATGGTACAAAGGTAAGTGGTGAACTGCCAGAGATTAAAAAAAAGGTAAGGTTACCCAAAACTGAAAAATAATGTACATTTCAGAATTATACAAAAAGGCCTTTTTCAGGGAACACAAAATGGGTTAACAATTTAAAGCTGTTCTGCAGCAATGGAGGTTGATCAAGCCTTGAAAGCTGGTGCTACTAATTCCTACAGGTCTTCCAGCTTTTCTGGATTACTTACAACCCCCTCTGTCTGCATAAAAGCAGTGTTGGAACACACTGTGGTACCATACCCTCGTGAGCATCAGTTGAACAGTATTGTATTGCAGAAAGTAGCGTGTTGCTACAAAAATGGCGAGAAAAAGGCAATTAACAACGGAAGAGAGACAGACCATCATAACACTTAAAAATGTAGGTCTTTCCTACAGAGAAATTGCAAAGAAAGTCAAGGTGTCAGTGAGTACAGTTTCCTTCACCATCAAAAGGCACTCAGAAACTGGGGCAAACTCTGACAGGAAGAGGTCTGGCAGACCCAAAGCCACAACTGAATCAGAGGACAAATTTCTGAGAGTGAACAGCTTGCGTGATAGGCAGCTCACAGGACAACAGCTTCAAGCACAGCTTGATAGTGGTCGTAGTAAGCAAGTCTCAGTTTCAACTGTGAAGAGAAGACTTTGAGCTGCAGGTTTGACAGGACGAGTTGCAGCAAGAAAGCCATTACTAAGACGTCAGAATAAGACAAAGAGGTTTGCCTGGGCCATGAAACACCGCCATTGGACTACTGAAGACTGGAAGAAGGTATTATGGACTGATGAATCAAAAACTGAAATCTTCAGTTCATCACGCAGGATCTTTGTACACCGTCGAGTAGGCGAAAGGATGGTTCCACAGTGTGTGGCATCAACTGTCAAACATGGAGGAGGAAGTGTGATGGTCTGGGGCTGTTTTGCTGGATCCAGGGTCGGTGACTTGTACAGAGTGAGAGGCACCCTGAACCAAAACGGCTAACACAGCATTCTGCAGCGCCATGCAATACCCTCTGGTATGCACCTAGTTGGTCAGGGGTTCATCCTACAGCAAGATAATGACCCAAAACATAAGTCCAAGCTATGCCAGAACTACCTCAGGAAAAAAGAACAAGATGGTAAGCTTGAAAACATGGAGTGGCCAGCACAGTCTCCAGACTTAAACCCCATGGAGCTGGTTTGGGATCAACTGGACAGAAGAGTGAAAGCAAAGCAACCAAGTGCCACACATTTATGGAAACTTCTGCAACAGATTTGGGAAGAACTTTCTGAAGAATATTTCATTTCTATTGTAGAAAGAATGCCACGAGTGTGTTCAGCTGTTATATCTGCCAAAGGTGGCTACTTCGATGAGTCAAAAGTTTAGAATACATTTTGGTCTAGAAATTGATTCCATGATTTCTTTTTTAACTCCAGTTGCTTATTTGTACTATGCTTTCATTTCAGAGTGCAATGAGACATTAAACTGAATAATTTTCAATAAAAAACTGGAAAAATTGGGGTGTTCTAAAACTTTTGAACAGTGGTGTATACACATGCATAAACTTTTAAGCCATTACATTATGACCACCTGTCTAATATTGTTAGTCCTCGTTTTGCTGCCAAAAGAGCCCTGCAGCCCTGACCCATAGAGGTGTGGTCTTCACTAGATCTCTGAATGAATATATACATACACTATATTGCCAAAAGTATTCGCTCACCTGCCTTGACTCGCATATGAACTTAAGTGACATCCCATTCCTAATCCATAGGGTTCAATATGACGTCGGTCCACCCTTTGCAGCTATAACAGCTTCAACTCTTCTGGGAAGGCTGTCCACAAGGTTTAGGAGTGTGTTTATGGGAATTTTTGACCATTCTTCCAGAAGCGCATTTGTGAGGTCACACACTGATGTTGGACGAGAAGGCCTGGCTCTCAGTCTCCACTCTAATTCATCCCAAAGGTGTTCTATCGGGTTGAGGTCAGGACTCTGTGCAGGCCAGTCAAGTTCATCCACACCAGACTCTGTCATCCATGTCTTTATGGACCTTGCTTTGTGCACTGGTGCACAGTCATGTTGGAAGAGGAAGGGGCCAGCTCCAAACTGTTCCCATAAAGTTGGGAGCATGGAATTGTCCAAAATGTCTTGGTATGCTGAAGCATTCAGAGTTCCTTTCACTGGAACTAAGGGGCCAAGCCCAGCTCCTGAAAAACAACCCCACACCATAATCCCCCCTCCACCAAACTTTACACTTGGCACAATGCAGTCAGACAAGTACTGTTCTCCTGGCAACCGCCAAACCCAGACTCGTCCATCAGATTGCCAGATGGAGAAGTGCGATTGGTCACTCCAGAGAACGCGTCTCCACTGCTCTAGAGTCCAGTGGCGGCGTGCTTTACACCACTGCATCCGACGCTTTGCATTGCACTTGGTGATGTATGGCTTGGATGCAGCTGCTCGGCCATGGAAACCCATTCCATGAAGCTCTCTGCGCACTGTTCTTGAGCTAATCTGAAGGCCACATGAAGTTTGGAGGTCTGTAGCGATTGACACTGCAAAAAGTTGGCAACCTCTTCACACTATGCGCCTCAGCATCCGCTGACCCCGCTCCGTCAGTTTACGTGGCCTACCACTTCGTGGCTGAGTTGCTGTCGTTCCCAAACACTTCCACGTTCTTATAATACAGCTGACAGTTGACTGTGGAATATTTAGGAGCGAGGAAATTTCACGACTGGATTTGTTGCACAGGTGGCATCCTATCACAGTTCCACGCTGGAATTCACTGAGCTCCTGAGAGCGACCCATTCTTTCACAAATGTTTGTAAAAACAGTCTGCATGCCTAGGTGCTTGATTTTATACACCTGTGGCCATGGAAGTGATTGGAACACCTGATTCTGATTATTTGGATGGGTGAGCGAATACTTTTGGCAATATAGTGTATATAAAAATAAATAAATAAATTTCATTCAGAGATCTAGTGAAGACCACACCTCTATGGGTCAGGGCTGCAGGGCTATTTTGGAAGCAAAAGGAGGACTAACAATATTAGGCAGCTGGTCATAATGTTATGGCTTAAAAGTTTATGCATATATATACACTACTGGTCAAAAGTTTTAGAACACTCCAATTTTTCCATTTTTTTATTGAAAATTATTCAGTTTAATGTCTCATTGCACTCTGAAATGAAAGCATAGTACAAATAAGCAACTGGAGTTAAAAAAGAAATCATGGAATCAATTTCTAGACCAAAATGTATTCTAAACTTTTGACTCATCGAAGTAGCCACCTTTGGCAGATATAACAGCTGAACACACTCGTGGCATTCTTTCTACAATAGAAATCAAATATTCTTCAGAAAGTTCTTCCCAAATCTGTTGCAGAAGTTTCCATAAATGTGTGGCACTTGGTTGCTTTGCTTTCACTCTTCTGTCCAGTTCATCCCAAACCAGCTCCATGGGGTTTAAGTCTGGAGACTGTGCTGGCCACTCCATGTTTTCAAGCTTACCATCTTGTTCTTTTTTCCTGAGGTAGTTCTGGCATAGCTTGGACTTATGTTTTGGGTCATTATCTTACTGTAGGATGAACCCCTGACCAACTAGATGCATACCAGAGGGTATTGCATGGCGCTGCAGAATACTGTGGTAGCCGTTTTGGTTCAGGGTCCCTCTCACTCTGTACAAGTCACCAACCTGAGAGTGAGGGGAATCAATTAGTCCCACCCCCTGTGAGGAGTCCATCCCCTCTCAGGACCCCATCCCCTGTGAGGAGTCCATCCCCTCTCAGGACCCCATCCCCTGTGAGGAGGCCACCACTTTCAGGGAGTCCACAGCCTTCAACAGTTCCTTTGCCCCAGCCTTATTTCAATATCGACATCCACAACATTGTGGCTGGTATGTACTATGCTCCTGCCACAATGATAACTCCTGTCCCACGCCAGGGCATAAGGAGGAGGCAGGACGAAGAGGATGGCAATCAAGAAGCCCCTCTGAGTAGACGGCATCCTGTGGATCCTGATGGGGAGGTGGAGTTCATCAGGACACCTGTCCTAGTCCCCACTTGGGTAGTTAGTATTTTTGTGAACGAGATGTAACTTTAAAAAGCTCAGTCTTCACCTCATGTTCATCACCTCATATTCATGATGTAAGGTATGTATCTGTGGTAAGTATGTGTGGTAAGTATTTCACCCTTAGATTTCAGCATTAGTCTCATCTCTATCATAATCTATAAATGTAAACATTTTAATGATTGTAGAATTGTAGAAAATGTCTGCTGGTTTTTACATTTAGTTTTTGTTAAATGTATAGGATCTTTAGATTATTAATGTTGTTTTTTTATTTCCTGTGTATTAGTCTAATTTACATTAATAATATAATTATATTAATATAATTTGCATTGTTGTTGATTTATGCATTTCTGTAAATATTTATATATTACATTTTTAAGATTAAGATTTTTTTCAATAAGTTATAAAAATGTAGTGTACCCCCACCCCCCGAATTATGACTATATAGATATTATAGACTGTTTTTAGTAGACGATAATCAGAAAGAGGACATTCTTAAAAAAGAGAGATTTGATTTGAAACCTGAACTGCTATCAGGTCCATGCTGAACACCTTCTGACCAATCCAAATCAAGTATAAATTTTAATCTCAATACTGCACATAATTATCAAATAAAAGTCTATCAAGCTGTTATCCAAAAGTCTGAAATAATGTTTCTCTTAAGTGTTTTAATTCAAATCCATATTTTGTTGTAATTTATACACATTGATTTGTCCATTCTGACTCTTGGACGCTTTATTATGTCCATTTTATGATGAAACAGGAAAAGACTTTGAAAATCATCTGTCATTTTCTGATCATGATAAATATCAACACAACTAGACTGAAATATACAGGTAAGATATGCAACTAATTGTAACATGAACAGAGCAAGATATAAACTGATATCTACTGCTTTCCTGTCAGGGTTGTGGACTGTTTTCTGGCCACTAGAGACCCCCACTGCCTTTTTGTTGGTGTCCAGTCTGTCATTATGTCTAATAGGTGTCTCCTGTGCTTTGTTTAGGTTTGTGTATTTAATTGAACTGTGCACTTTTTTTCGGCAGATGCAGCCGTGTCAAATGGCCAGTCCCGTGGAAGTTCAGGACAGAAATGCTGGTGTCATGAGTGGTAACGGATTTTTTATTATCATTATTAAAAATATTTCATTGGTAAAATATAAATTTATTATGTATAGGGCTGAACTTTTTCTGATTCGGGACAGGGCCTGAGGTGTTATTACTTACATGTTGGGACTGTTTTTTTTTCCAGCTGAGTATGAAGGTCATCTTCTGCAGAAAAGGGAGTGCAAACTGGTAATGAATCAAATAAAGTTTTGCTAGAATAGCAGACATCTGGCTGGTTTTATCACGGTCATGTTCTGTGCTCATGAATCAAGCATTTATCCTAATTCCTTACAGATTATAAACACGGACCCTAATGACTGCAATCGAGACATGATGGCCGAGCTGTGAGGGATCCTGTACCTCCAAAAAACACACCCACAAAGGAGGCGGAGCTGAACACTGCCCCTGCTTCAGAGCTGAATACTGAGCTGGACAATTTCAGTGTACTACAAAAATACTACTACACAGAAGAAAAGAAACAAATCCAGCTGCTTTAGTGGTGTTGTCTGTAATATTACTTTATTTCTGTTTTGATACATTATGATGAACATTACATTGATCCTGTGTGTGTTTTCCTTCAGACTCGATCCCAGAAAAAGCCCAGGGAACTGGTCAGATTCTTCATTCCCCTGATGGAAGAGGAGAAAGAGGAGGCAAAGAAAGCCAACATCAGTTTTGGTGATTTCGTCTGACCACCAGACGCTTACAGGGGGTGACATTGTGGAGACTCCTGCCCCTCTACAAACCACACCCCCAATGGAGACTGAGCCAAAGAACACTCCTGAGCCTGCTCCTGTTGAGGTCCAGCCTTCAGAGCCTCATCCCTCTGCCTCTCCTAGTAACCCAAAAGAGAGGAAGAAGTACAATCGGGAATTCCTGCTGCGTTTACGCTTCGTCAGTGCCAGCATGCACAGACCCAAGGGTTTTCCGGACATCCCCGGCGTCGTTCTGGACAAGGTAAACATGACAGTTAGTGACATGACGCTCTATAGGAGCACAGTGCTTTACTCAGTATGAAGCGTCAGGCTAATGTATCACTTTTTATTGCCCTGGAGCAGGTCGAGGACCTGTAAGTCTCACAAAGGGAACTTTAAAACACCAGATAGCTTTATTAATTGCAACATTAAAGTCTTGAGTATCTGAGGGTTGATCAGTCTTTTATTTGGTGCATTAATTCAAGTCACAGCCTTTCAGTTTTAAATAAACATTTCAATTGTTTTTGTCATCTCTAAGCAGTGTGAGCTTAAAAAGCCAAGCAAGATCACCACCAGCGTGTCTCTGAATGATGACATGCAACTGGACAAGGCTGAGAAAGCCTGGAAGCCGGCGATGGAAAAAGTCCCACAGCGACGAAGATGACCAGGAAATGGTCAAGACCCAGGAGCTCGTCCAGAAAGTGCGCAGTATCTTGAATAAACTGATGTTACAGATGTTCCAGCAGCTCATGAAACAACAGAGGAGAGACTTAAAGGAGTCGTGGACCTCATCTTCGAAAAAGCCATTTCTGAACCCAACTTCCGTCACTTATGCCAACATGTGCCACTGCCTTGTGGGGGTGAGTCGCCACACCCAGCCTCTCGGTCCACATTTATCGGTCATGTCAAAACCTACACTTTTTTCTATATATACACAAGAGCTGTTCATCTATCTATACATACACAACAGCATTTGGCTCCCAGACAGTGTGGTGTAAATATATCATGGCCTTTTTTCTTGTCAAATAAGGATGTGGAGACACACTGGTGGATCAGAGAAATATAATATCTGCATTGTATTATTTATTTATGTGATCTGAGTTGAAGTAGTATTATAACAAGTGATTAATTATAGAGACATTATTTGAAATAATTATTCATCTGTTACTTGTGAATCAAGCATGTGACTTAAATACACAAACCTAAACAAAGCACAGGAGACACCTATTAGACATAATGACAGAGACTGGACACCAACAAAAAGGCAGTGGGGGTCTCTAGTGGCCAGAAAACAGTCCACAACCCTGACAGGAAACCAGTAGATATCAGTTTATATCTTGCTCTGTTCATGTTACAATTAGTTGCATATCGTACCTGTATATTTCAGTCTAGTTGTGTTGATATTTATCATGATCAGAAAATGACAGATGATTTTCAAAGTCTTTTACTGTTTCATCATAAAATGGACATAATAAAGCGTCCAAGAGTCAGGATGGACAAATCAATGTGTATAAATCACACCAAAATACACAACTACATCATTTTCAAGCCCAGTAACAAAGTATTTTGCACAAGGAAACAGTCTATCATCATTCTGAAGTCACCTGGTTGTTAACTGCTGCCAGACGCATCACAATCTTCTTCCCCATAACGAACAAGAAGTTCTGATTGTGGATGCAGGTAAGATGAATCTGAATATAAGACAGCACATAATATAAGTTAAAGCAGAGTGAACTTCCCCTGAGCAAAAACAGCAGCTAAACAAAGGTTTTACTCACAGCGAACGCCTCACGGAGAGCATGCAGCTTCAGGCCGATATCAGTTACCCCTCTCTCTGTAAGATGGTCCCTAAGAAACAAAAGATTTACATGCTTAGTGTATTAAACATACATTACTCCTTTATACCATTAAACTGTGAAGAGAAGCGTACCAAGTAAAGGGCACCTCCATCTCCTCTTGGCTAAGGCTCTCCTCACTCTCCTGCAAGACACATTAGCAATAAATCATTAAAACTCACACAGTAAATGTTACAGCCTCCCATTCAGGGGAATAGCAGCATCTGTAGATACACATCAGGTCTGAAACACAGAATTACCTCAGAGTCGTACTGTTCCTCTGAATCACTGTGGGGAGAGTCAACCTGCTCCTGCTCCCAGGTGGAGGTGTTCACCTGACCATCTTTAGCCACATGCAGGAACGTGCAGGACACCTTTTTAAAGGTTTGCTGTTAAATTAAAAAATATATAAAAATGAACACTGCAGACCCATATGTGTACAAAATTCCAAGAGTTACTATCTACAATAAAGACTTCATGACATTGCAATAAATTTACCACATGATCCTCAAGTGGCTCCATGATGGTTTCCACCCGGTTACAGGAAAGGAGCTCTGTAACCTTCCCATATTCAGCCTTAAGAGAACAATTTGAAGTGAACACAATTAGTCACTGCAACTAACAAAAGTTTTGTGACGCCACAACAGATAATCCCTCACCTGTATGGCAGTGAAATGGTCCTCGATGGTGGTCTGATAAGGGAATCCCTGCAAATGACAATTAGCTGAAACTCAAGATCTACTTCTCAAAAGTGTTCATCTAATAATCATTAATATCAATTCTCTTCATCAAAGTAACAAAGATGGTGATTACCAGCTGGTCAAAGTAGCGCGTCTTGGTGGTTTTAAACCAGCAAAAACCACTCTCAGGACCCCTTATCATCCCGAGGAAGTATCCCTTAACGTCCACTGCCTAGAAATAGAGAAACCAAACTAAACATTAGAACTTGTAAAGAAGGATGTGTGTGTGTTTGTATCTCAGCTGTAGCACTGTAGAATACCCCAGACAGGAAGGTAAAGGTGCGTGCAGAGAGGAACTGGATATTTCGGCAGGCGCTGATCAGCTCACCAGCATCGAGCGTCTGTGAAATGAAGAGCATGATGAACATAACTGCTTCCTATCACAGCCATTTTATAATAACACAAGTAACATTCTCTCACTTTCTTTACAGTCAAAACAACCCTGTGAAATACAGTGATCAGCTTTAGTAAATAAAGGAAAGGTTTGGTTACCAGAAGGACGGGTGAAGACTCCTGGACATGTTCGTTTGGCAACAGCTGTAGGTTTGGCGCAACGACCTTAAAACACACAAACACAATTAGTAACTGCAATTAACACAATTTAGTGATGACACAATGAACAAGCCCTTACCTGAATGCCAGGGAAACTGTCCTCACAGTTGTTATGAAAAGGGAATCCCTGCAAACGACAATTAGATGAAACTCAAGATCTACAACCACATTTCATTTAAGTTCTCTTTTAATAATCGTTAAAGTGGAATCTCTTCATGAGAGTAATAAATAGCGTGATTACCTCGAGAGTCCAGCAGTGTGCGGTTTCAAGCCAGCAGAGCTGACTCTCTGGACCCCTTAACAACCTGAGGATGTCTCTCCTAAGGTCCACTTGCTAGAAATAAAGAAACAAAACTAAACATTAGAACTTGTAAAGAAGGATGTGTGTGTTTGTATCTCAGCTGCAGCACTGTACAATACCCCAGACTGGGAGTTGGAGGAGTCTGCAGTGTTGTACTCAACATTACAGCAGGTGCTGTTCAGCTCACCAGCACTGAGGGGCTGTGAAAAGTAGAAGATGAGGATCATCAGTGTTTTTTATCATAGCAGTTTCACACTAACACTTTCAAACATTCTGTCACTTGGAAAATCCAGAGATCAGATTTAGTAAATAAATGACAGGTTTGGTTACCAGAACAACACCTGAAGATGTGGAGTGAGTTTCTGTGGGTAGCTGCGGCAGGATTGGCTCAACAACCTTAAGACACAGACACACACACACACACACACACACAAAAGCAGCCTACACGTTTCAAATGTAGTTAAAATATTTTACTGACACATACCTGGAGGACTGAGGGAGTATCTGACGATTCTCCCAGCAAATCCACAGCTTCTGCAATAAATTAGTTTCATATAAGTTTAATTACAACTAATATTTTCTGTTAAATGTAAAACATTAAAATGGCCAAATTTATAAGGTAGTAGAGAGAGAGAGAGACCTTGTAAATTTTTCTCTCCTTTCTTTCTAATGCTTAAAAGTTAATAAACCTGTGAGTTAGTTAGCTCGTCAGACTAATTGTAGCATTAGTAGCTTGTGTAAATTCACTGTACATGTGACTGATTAAACTCTCTAAATCCTCAAGTCCAGGCATCCTGATGAACTCCATCTCCCCATCAGGATCCACACGCTGCCATCTACTCAGAGGGGCTTCTTGATTGCCATCCTCTCCGTCCCGCCTCCTCCTTATGCCCTGGCGTGGGACAGGAGTTATCATTGTGGCAGGAGCATAGTACATACCAGCCACAATGTTGTGGATGTCGATATTGAAATAAGGCTGGGGCAAAGGAACTGTTGAAGGCTGTGGACTCCCTGAAGGTGGTGGCCTCCTCACAGGGGATGGGGTCCTGAAAGGGGATGGACTGCTCACAGGGGATGGGGTCCTGAGAGGAGAGAGGCCTCTCACAGGTGGGGATGGGCTTCTATCAGGGGACAGGTTCCTCGTTGACACCTCATGTTCACCACCATCTCCAGCTTCATTTTGCTGAGCAGGTCGGCTGTTGTCGTCCTCGTTAGCGCTGAGCTCTCTGTTGTAGTTGAGCTCATCTTGTGGAAACACAAACGTCTCCCTCCGTCTCCCTGTGTCAAAGAAGATGAACAGACAATGAAACACATCTAATAACATCTCATAAAAGGAAGCAGAAAACCTTATTTTAATAGCACTGTGTATGTTTTGTAAAGCAGGAAAGCCTCACTATCAAAACAAGAAGTATTTACACAAGTTATATTACTGTAATCTTCCTATAACACTGCATTAAAAACTCAGTATTTACATTTTAGCTGCATTTATAGGTGTTATACAGGGCTCTTCCAGTATCACGGCTTCACTGTTAGTCACACTGTGCACTTATTTCAATGCTTAAAAATATCTTCCCCCAAAAAATGCAGATTAAAATACATTTCTATTACAGTCTATTACTTTAGCACTTTCTTACTCCAGTGGTTCACATCCCCTTTGAGTCCAATTGTGTCTCCTCTCAAAAATTCGCCCTTTATCGTAAATTACACTACTCCTAACTATTTTATTCACGACAGCTAGAAACAAAACCTTGCTGAACAGAATTGAAACAAACAGCTTGATATTTTTGCCTAAGCTGCACTCTACATTGCCACACTAGCTCCATTTATTTGTACCGATTGGTTTTGTTCAGCTAGCTGCCTTTCCTCACAGCCCCTTTCTCTCTCCGCTTTAACAACTCGACAAACACGGACAATGAAAAATCCTTAAAATAATAAGTTACTTCATGTTATTGTAAGTATTTTAACTTATTCTATTCACTCCATCAAAAAATAACTATGAACACTGAAAAATAATTACTTAGCTACATGCTAACTAGCCGTCTAGCTAATCTTTGCTAATACTCCTCGGCTTGACTTAGTAAACTTTAACAAACGTTAAGTAAACATTGGGACTTTTATGAAAAGCTGATGTTAACATATCTGAAAACATGAACACTGTTTTCTTCTTCCCTGCTCGTTTCACTGGAGTCTGCCATTTTGTCCGCTAGCTTTAGCATACTGATCGGGTACGTAAAGCGATTAGCCGAATAAAGATTAGCCGAACAGAATTCCTCAAAACCATCTAATCATATAAAACGATATTCCTGATTGCGGTTTTTTGTAATAACGCGGTGTTTAAAAGACTTTATACTTAAGTGAAAAGAGGAAACTCAGTAACTCACCGTTCCAGGGGTCGTACAGTCCGCTCCATCCGGGCTCGGGATCCACATCCGGGTGCTGAGGCTCGGCTCCTCCCCCGAAGTTCATCATCGCTGCGCTGTAGAGTCGGTGTAGGAGTCAAATCCAGTAGTGGAGTACAGAGAAATCCGAAACAGGGGTGTAGCAAAAATGCCAAAAGATAATCCAAATCTTGCGACCTTCAGAACCAGTATAAACCAACACTAACTAGTATAAAACAGCACTAACTAGTATAAACCAATATAAACCAGCACTAACTAGTATAAAACAGCACTAACTAGTATAAACCAATATAAACCAGCACTAACTAGTATAAACCAACACTAACTAGTATAAAACAGCACTAACTAGTATAAACCAGTATAAACCAGCACTAACTAGTATAAACCAGCACTAACTAGTAACAAGAGTCAATAATGAATAAATAATAATAATAATCATAATAATAAGCTGAAATGTCCGGGAAGCCCAGGGAGTGAAGCATAGCTGAAGTTTAAGGCAGCATGTAGCTGTACAGTTAGAATTCAAGCTGTAGGACCAGTTTAAAGACGATACGACCTTAAAAAAAAAAAAACTCCTGTTTACGGCATCCACCGAAAACCTCCGAGAAAAACCGAACTGTACGGAAACCAGGAAGTGAAGTCCGTAAAAAATGCATTTACAAATTATATATTTTACATTTTATAACTTGCTCCTGCTGAACACACTCAGTGTCCTCAAGGTAGGATGATCTTTATCCTTTAATGCCACACTGTTTCTACAATAAATCATGTTAAAGTGACAGTGTTACAGTCTAATGTTATGTAGCACACAAGACACCTCATCTTGCCGTGAATTAGCCTAATGCTAGTTACCGTGCTAGCGAACCTGGCTACTGGTTTAAACTACACAATAAAATCATTAAGCTCGGTTTAAGAATTTATTTTATTTCCACAATGAAATATTTACCCCATTAGAAGTCCATTCTTAACAACCCCTTCTCCTGGTTTTAATAAAATAAATCGTGCTTAGCTTTGTGATTCAGCAGCTAGCGCGCTAACGGACTTTAGCCGATTTTTAGCGATTTCAATGACAGTGTAATATTTGGACTAATCATATCTACCGAGAGAACTTGTATATTTGTTGTAATTATTTAACACTTTATTGGTTATATTAATGTGAATATGATATTTCTCCTAATAATAGTTCACCTGCTAGTGAACATGCTGCTGCTTTAAATTACACACTAAAATCCTGAACCGAGTTGATGAGCTCGGGTAACGAGAATTTAGTTTATTTCCATAATATAATATTTACCCATTTAAAAGGTGACTTTTCACACCCCTGAGTACTGGTTTTACACTAAATCATGACTAGACTAGTGATTTAGTCAGGTCTAAAGGACTTAGTTACAGATGTATGTTATCTACCTAGACAACTTCGCTAATCATTTCATTTACACAGTTAGCATCATGCTAGTTATCGTGCTAGCGAACTCGGCTACTGGTTTAAATGACACAATAAAATCCTTAAGCTTGGTCAAGAATTTATTTTATTTCCACAATGAAATATTGACCCTGTTAGTAGGTCACTTTTAACAACCCTGACTACTGGTTTTACACTAAATCATGATTAGCCTTGTGATCCGCTAGCTAGCGCGCTAGCGGACTTTAGCCGATTTTTACCGATTTAAATTACACTGTAATAGTTGGACTAATTATATCTACATGTGTATTTGTTGTAATTTGTACACATTTTATCGGTAAATATAATATAAATATAATGTTTAGCCTAATGTTAGTTAAGCTGCTAGTGAACTTGGCTGTTGTTTTACATTACACACTAAAATCCTGAACGAGTTGATGAGCTTGACCAACGAGAATTTCATTTATTTCCACAATATAATACTCATCCCCATTAAAAAGTCACTTTTAACAACCCTGACTACTGGTTTTATACTAAATCATACTTAGACTACTGATTAATCAGCTCTCGCGCTAAAGGGCATGGTTACAGATGTACACCGATCAGCCATAACATTATGACCACCGACAGGTGAAGTGAATAAGACTGATGATCTCCTCATCATGGCACCTGTTAGTGTGTGGGATATATTAGACAGCAGGTGAACATTTTGTCCTCATAGTTGATGTGTTAAAAGCAGGAAAAATGGGAAAGTGTAAGGATTTGGGTGTTGCTTTGACATGAACCACCTACATAAGCATTGTTGCAGGCCATCTACACCCTTTCATGGTAATGGTATTTCCTGATGTCTGTGGCCTCTTTCAGCAGGATAATGCACCGTGCCCCAAAGCAAAAATGGATCAGGAATGGTTTGATGACCACAACAATGAGAATGAGGTGTTGACTTGGCTTCCAAATTCCCCAGATCTCAATCCAATCGAGCATCTGTGGGATGTGCTGGACAAACAAGTCCAATCCATGGAGGCCCCACCTCGCAACTTCCAGGACTTAAAGGATCTGCTGCTAACATCTTGGTGCCAGATACCACAGCACACCTTCAGGGATCTAGTGGAGTCCATGCCTCGACAGGTCAGGGCTGTTTTGGCAGCAAAAAGGGGACCAACAGCATATTAGGCAGGTGGTCATAATGTTATGGCTGAGCGGTGTATGGTATCTACCTAGAGAACTTCACTAATGGTTTCATTTCCACAATATCATAGTGAGTATAAAGGTTTTAATAATTATACAGTATAATATTTTTTATAGATTTGGGTGGTGGACAGGGGCAGGAGGTTTTAGAGAGTTTAATCAGGTCACATGTACAGTGAATTTACACAATCTGACTGCTACAATTTTTCTGTTTCTTCCCAAGTTAACTAATTATCAAACTCACTGCTTTATTAACTTTTATGCATTAATAGGAAAGTTTGATATTGTGTAATTGAAGAGTCATAATTCTGAGTCACAGAAAAATAATCTATTGCAGAGCCTGTGGATGTGCTGGAGGAATCAGCAGATACTCCCTCTGTCCTCCAGGTATGTGTCAGTTAAATAGTAATATTTTAACTTCATTTAAAACCTACAGGCCACTTTTTTCTAAGTGTGTTTGTGTGTGTGTTAAGGTCATTGAGCCAATCCTGCAGCTGCTGCCCACCGAACCACACGAAGAACCTTCAGCTGTCATTCTGGTAAGAAAATCCTTCATTTATTTCCTAAAGCCAATCAATGGATTTTACAAGGTTGTTTTTACTGTAAAGAATGTTAGTATAAATCTGATATGATAAGAAGCACTTATGATCTTCATGCTCTACATTTCACAGCCGCTCGATGCTGATGAGCCGGACAGTGCCTGCCGTGATGTTCAGTGTGTGTCTGTAGTCTCCTCCCTCTCCCAGGTATTCTACACTGCTGTAACTGAGATACAAACACACAAACATCCTTCTTTACAAGATCTAATGTTAAGTTTTGTTTCTCTATTTCTGGCCAGTGGACATAAGCAGAGACATCATTGGAATGATGAGGGGTCCAGAGAGTCGGCTCTGCTGGTTTGAAAGCGCAGAGACACACTGCTTGACTCGCGAGGTAATCACAGTCTTTATTACTCTGATGAAGAGAATGGACATTTTTCAACTGACATGATTTTTAGAAGAGCACTTTTGTGAAATGTGGTTGTAGATCTTGAGTTTCATCTAATTGTCTTTTACAGGGATTCCCTTATTATACCAGTGATAAGGAGAGTTTCACTGGCATTCAGGTAAGGGATTATTCATTAAGAGAAGGTATGGCTCATAGTTTCTGCAGAGGTGTTCTATCGGGTTGAGGTCAGGACTCTTTGCAGGCCAGTCAAGTTCCTCCACACCAAACTCACTCATCCATGTCTTTATGGACCTTGCTTTGTGCCCTGGTGTGCAGTCATGTTGGAACAGGAAGGGGTCATCCCCAAACTCTTCCCACAAAGTTGGGAGCATGAAATTGTCCAGAATGTCTTAACGACACATTCTTTCACAAATGTTTGGCAGATTCCAGTGAAACGAGCAGGGAAGAAGAAAACAGTGTTCATGTTTTCAGATATGTTAACATCAGCTTTTCATAAAAGTCAGAATGATTATTTAACACTTATTAAATTTACTAAGACAAGCCAAGGAGTATTAGCAAAGATTAGCTAGACGGCTAGTTAGCATGTAGCTAAGTAATTGTTTTTCAGTGTTCATAGTTTTTTTTTAAAGAGTGAATAAAACAATTAATACAATAACATGATCTATTTTATTATTTTAAGGATTTTTCATTGTCCGTGTTTGTCGAGTTGTTAAAGCGGAGAGAGAAAGGGGCTGTGAGGAAAGGCAGCTAGCTGAACAAAACCAATCGGTACAAATAAATGGAGCTAGTGTGGCAATGTAGAGTGCAGCTTAGGCAAAAATATCAAGCTGTTTGTTTCAATTCTGTTCAGCAAGGTTTTGTTTCTAGCTGTCGTGAATAAAATAGTTAGGAGTAGTGTAATTTACGATAATGAGCGGATTTTTGAGAGGAGACACAATTGGACTCAAAGGGGATGTGAAGCATTGGAGTAAGAAACTGATAAAGAAACACACTGTAATAGAAATGTATTTTAATCTGCATTGTTTTGGGGAAGATACTTTTGAGCATTGAGATAAGTGACCAGTGTGAGTAACAGTGAAGCCGTGATAGCGTAAGTAACTCCTATAAATGCACTGTTATAGGAAGATTACAGTAATACAACTTGTGTAAATACGTCTTGTTTTGATAGTGAGGTTTTCCTGCTTTACAAAACATACACAGTGCTATTAAAAAGGGTTTCTGCTTCTTTTTATGAGATGTTTTTAAATGTGCCACATTGTCTGTTTATCTTCTTTGACACAGGGAGACGTTTGTGTTTCCGGAGGATGAGCTCAGCTACAACAGAGAGCTCAGTGACTCTGAGGACAATGACATCTGGCCTATGAGAGGTCTCTCTCCTGTATGGATCCCACCACCTGTGAGGATCCCATCCCCACCTATGAGAGGTCTCTCTCCTGTATGGATCCCACCACCTGTGAGGAGCCCATCCCCACCTATGAGAGGTCTCTCTCCTGTATGGATCCCACCACCTGTGAGGAGCCCATCCCCACCTATGAGAGGTCTCTCTCCTGTATGGATCCCACCACCTGTGAGGAGCCCATCCCCACCTATGAGAGGTCTCTCTCCTGTATGGATCCCACCACCTGTGAGGAGCCCATCCCCACCTATGAGAGGTCTCTCTCCTGTATGGATCCCACCACCTGTGAGGATCCCATCCCCACCTATGAGAGGTCTCTCTCCTATATGGATCCCACCACCTGTGAGGAGCCCATCCCCACCTATGAGAGGTCTCTCTCCTGTATGGATCCCACCACCTGTGAGGAGCCCATCCCCACCTATGAGAGGTCTCTCTCCTGTATGGATCCCACCACCTGTGAGGATCCCATCCCCACCTATGAGAGGTCTCTCTCCTATATGGATCCCACCACCTGTGAGGAGCCCATCCCCACCTATGAGAGGTCTCTCTCCTGTATGGATCCCACCACCTGTATGGATCATCCGTTTCCCCGTTAACTTGGTTTCTATTTACATGGGAGAGCTGTTCAAAAGTTCAAAAGCTCAGCCATCACCTCATATCCATGATGTAGGGTAAGTATCTAATTTTAATAATTATGTAAGTATTTCATCCTTTTAAACCTGTGGGGTGGTGAGAATCCGCTTGATACCTTCTCGTCTGTTGTGTTGGAAAAAAAATTTTTAAAAAAACATTTTGGAGCTAACTATGTAACCTGTTCCCAAAATTTTCAGTAGACCCAAGAGCCCAGTGTTCATGCTCAGGCCTCTTCTGTAGTTTTTTAAGAACACCTCTTATGAGCTCATAGCCCATAGTTCATAGCTACATCATTCGGTCACTTTATGAATCTCGGTGTGATTGCGCAGGCATCCAGAGGATTCTTACCACCATCTCTAGCATAATCTCTAAATGTAAATCATTTTAATGGTATAATTGTAGTATGATTAAAGTAATTATGGCGTCTAGTTAAAAATGTGAGTCTTGTTTTTTTTTGCATTTGCATTTAATTTATATTAAATGTATAGGATTTTTATAATTATAAAATTATAATATATTAATGTTGTTTATTTATGTTATGTGTATTATCGTCATTTATATTAATAAATAAATAAATATAATTGTATTGTTGTTGAATTATGCATTGTTGTAAATATGTAAATATTACATTTTTAAGACTTTTACTATTAAGTTATACAAATGTGTTGTGGTATAAAATGTTAAAATATTATATAAAATATTAATATCTGTAATAAGTGTACAGTTTGTCATTGCTTGTAAATAGTTAATACATTATTTTTTGGTTCATTACACACGTGTCTCAAGTGTCTTTTTTTATAACACATCATAAACATTTCTCATTTGTTTCTCCTATAATTACACAGTAAAAAGAGTAGAGTATTGCTGTATTACATATCAGTATTTTTCTAAAACAACAGTCATGTTACTGTGTGAAATGCTGTCAGAGAGAGAGAGAGAGAGAGAGAGAGAGAGTGTGTGTGTGTGTGTGTGTGTGTGTGTGTGTGTGTACTGAGATGAAACAATTAAACAGTTAAACAACAGCATCTCACCATATGCTACTGAATACTAGAACACTGAGTTATATTTTTGTGTGTGTGACTTGTCTTGGCATTAACTGTGAAAAGCAAAGAAAGAATTTCATTGTACAGGGAAACTTGTTTTCCTCACTGTGCACAAGACAATAAACACTTTGAACTGAATTGAATTGAGTTGTTTATACTGTATCATATATGTAGATATAATCATATATACAGATATGAGCTATATTCTAATCCATTTTAATCTTAATGAAAACGTATGAAAATTGCACTTCCACAACGTATTTCATTTCCGTTTACCAAAAAAATTTGATGCTTTTAAAAAATTCTCAAAGATACAGAAATAATTTTCTGCACGATTCCCTCTAGATGGCGCCATTGAGATGTTTCAGGTTCTTGTTAGGGAATATTTGACAGTCTCAGCGCGCCCTCTGCTGGTGAAATAGAAATCACAGCGTCTTCATGACACCTTTATTAACCATTATGAATGAGTTTTATCTCCTAAAGTTACTGTAAATAATGATAAAACATTTAAACCAGAATGAATCTGAACTAACAAAATAAATCAGCATATGTTTTCCACGTTTCTTATTATTTGTCCTTTATTTTATTACTACTTTATTATTTTATTAGTATTTTACTATTTATTGGGTTTATTTGATGTCCAGAGAATGCTCTCATGGAAGATCATGTCTGATTATTTTTAAGGCTTCATCCAGAATCTATTCAGCTTCTGTTTCTGTTGACATGTGAGTCAGAATATAAAACACTCTTACGGCTGACAAGTGCATGAATTCTACACACTGTCTCAACACAGTAGTTTATAAAGATTTAGGTCACAACAGAAGATGATTTTTACCTATTCATATTGTAAAGACTGAGCTTTATGGAACGACAGTGATTGGTACAAGCCTCTGAAATGGCATGTTCCATTAAATATCTACACCAATACGAAGGTCATTGGAAATACCAAGATTGTGTGCACGTGTGCATGTGTACGCATGTTTGTCTAGACATGCTGGATGGGAGAGTATGTGATGATAGGATGATATATTTTAGTTTGTAGTCTTTCAGTTAGAACTCCATCACCATTTCCCACAAAAATAATAATAAACATCATTTATTTAGAGTAAGCGCTCTGTGTGCTGCCATTGTCCAGTATAAAGTCCATTATGATTAACTGATGTTAATAAGAAGAATATGAACAATAAAATAATTACAACACAGGACAGCTGTTCTAACTGTTAGATAAGCTTTATTAACTCCACTGATCAAAATGTTTGCTTCCAGTTCCCTTTTAGTCCTACTGCCAACACCATTTTTCCATTTTCAGACAGATCACATTTATCTATGACAAGAAGCAAGATATGCCACAAATGATCTAAAACCACACCATCAGACTGAGCTTTGTCCAGCAACTTCCATGTACATTAGTGTCTTAAAAATCAATTTCAGCCACAGCAGTATGTCAGAGCTTGAGATGCATTTCCTCAAAACACCTGGAATCAGTTATAAATGTTGCCTGCACAGACAAAACAAGGACATTTTAAGACACATTGAGGCCATTTCTGTCATAAATGAACACACTTAAATTAATACACTAGCCTTCAAAATAAGGAATGTACAAAACAGAAAAGAAATATATAAAAGCTGGACACTTTATAGCCTTGCTAAGGTCATAATAAAATATATAGTGGGGTCCAAATGTCTGAGACCACTAGTAAAAATGCTTCTTTTTGGCATTTTTTTCTAATTTAATACATCAATTTGTTTTACAGATTATATTATTTGACAACAACTTGAAGTAAAATCTTTGAAATTTATGCAAGATGCCTTTCTGAGCTTCTAGCATTTAGCATGTTGCCTTTTTTGCTTTAAATGAGTGTGTGCATTTGAGCTGCATGGACACCACAAGTTTATGTAAAACCTTACAAGCCATTTTAGATCAAATGCATCAGTGTGTCACTTGAACACATGCTTCAGTAAAAAAGATCAGACATGAGGAAAATCTGACCTTTAAATAGACACCTAGAAAGAGTACAGAATCTTAAATGAACTATTGTTTACTTTCTATATTTTAAATAGGAAAAAATGCAGTTGAAGAAAAATCCCGGATTATTAATGTGGTCACAGAATTTTGGACTTTTTTTCAGTGGACATAATCAATACATTTATCACATTACAATTATTTATGTGAGTAATAAACCATATAAACATACTGTGATAACACTTTACATTAAGGCTCTGTTAACTTACTTTATTTACTGCATTAGTTAACATTAAAGAAATGCTTATATGAAAGCTGATACCTTCTTTATAACAGATCACCTTAGACCCTGAATCTCTTCTTGGAGCTGGATTTGATTTGTATTGTGAAATGTGAACTGACAGAAACTTCTTAACAATTACTGGTATACTTATGAAGAACAATTTACTTTAAAATAAATAACAGAACTGTAGGATGGGAATAATGAGGATTTAAGTGTTTTAAACCTAAGTGCCAGAATCTCTTCACAGAGCTTTAACTATGCGGTATTTCAAGATAATCACAGCCACATACAGTGTGATGAGATGAAATAATAATTCTCTTGGACTCAAGGTCTAAGACACATGTATGACATTCACAGTGCTGACGAGACTAAGCATGCAGGGAGGGGCTATGGGTAACAGTGGGGGTAAGTACACACATGGGTAGAGTGTAAGTATAAGAGTATAGGGTATAAATACTGAAATCACAAAAAAGTACATTCAAAATGAAAATAATACATTATAGAAAACACAGGGTCCAAAGCTTTAAAGTGCAGTAATGCTTCTAAAAGTAACCTGAGATGAATGAAATTTAAAGTGACACAGTGTGTAGTAAGGTGTTAAGTCAGTAGCCTGTGTTATTCCTGCTGCCACCTCTGTATGATGGCCTTCTGCCTCTTTAAACAGCTGAGCACACAGACCGTCAGCCAAATATGGCAATTCTGTAAACTTTTACATTCATCCTGAAGGAAATTTCAGAGTGCTTTAAGTGAAGGAAAGTGCAGGGACAGGCCTTGTTTTCTTTCCACATCCTCCAGCTGAAATTAATCACCAGACCTAACTTATAAACACTGATTCAGATGTCTGAAACTGAAGTGTTTAAAAAAGAAAAGAAAAGAAAAGCTATTTATTATATCAAGAAGTACAAGTATAAAAACAAATTTCATTCAAGTCATTTAATTCATTTATTATTTCTATTTCATTAAGTGGTTACAGGCTGGTCTTCTTGTGAAAGTACACTATATTGCCAAAAGTATTCGCTCACCCATCCAAATAATCAGAATCAGGTGTTCCAATCACTTCCATGGCCACAGATGTATAAAATCAAGCACCTAGGCATGCAGACTGTTTTTACAAACATTTGTGAAAGAATGGGTCGCTCTCAGGAGCTCAGTGAATTCCAGCGTGGAACTGTGATAGGATGCCACCTGTGCAACAAATCCAGTCGTGAAATTTCCTCGCTCCTAAATATTCCACAGTCAACTGTCAGCTGTATTATAAGAACGTGGAAGTGTTTGGGAACGACAGCAACTCAGCCACGAAGTGGTAGGCCATGTAAACTGACAGAGCGGGGTCAGCGGATGCTGAGGTGCATAGTGCGAAGAGGTCGCTAACTTTCTGCAGAGTCAATCGCTACAGACCTCCAAACTTCATGTGGCCTTCAGATTAGCTCAAGAACAGTGGGCAGAGAGCTTCAGGGAATGGGTTTCCATGGCCGAGCAGCTGCATCCAAGCCATACATCACCAAGTGCAATGCAAAGCGTCGGATGCAGTGGTGTAAAGCACGCCGCCACTGGACTCTAGAGCAGTGGAGACGCGTTCTCTGGAGTGACGAATCGCGCTTCTCCATCTGGCAATCTGATGGACGAGTCTGGGTTTGGCGGTTGCCAGGAGAACGGTACTTGTCTGACTGCATTGTGCCAAGTGTAAAGTTTGGTGGAGGGGGGATTATGGTGTGGGGTTGTTTTTCAGGAGCCGGGCTTGGCCCCTTAGTTCCAGTGAAAGGAACTCTGAATGCTTCAGCATACCAAGACATTTTGGACAATTCCATGCTCCCAACTTTGTGGGAACAGTTTGGAGCTGGCCCCTTCCTCTTCCAACATGACTGTGCACCAGTGCACAAAGCAAGGTCCATAAAGACATGGATGACAGAGTCTGGTGTGGATGAACTTGACTGTCCTGCACAGAGTCCTGACCTCAACCCAATAGAACACCTTTGGGATGAATTAGAGCAGAGACTGAGAGCCAGGCCTTCTCATCCAACATCAGTGTGTGACCTCACAAATGCGCTTCTGGAAGAATGGTCAAAAATTCCCATAAACACACTCCTAAACCTTGTGGACAGCCTTCCCAGAAGAGTTGAAGCTGTTATAGCTGCAAAGGGTGGACCGACGTCATTTTGAACCCTATGGATTAGGAATGGGATGTCACTTAAGTTCATATGCGAGTCAAGGCAGGTGAGCAAATACTTTTGTCAATATAGTGTATATAAAGAGACTTAAAGCATTACTTCTATACTCTGTGGTACCTGATAGTAAGTCTCCTGTATTAGGTCAATTCTCAATCTCACCACAGGATGGCAGTATCGGATACAGCTTATATAAAACAAGGCGAAACCTAGAACTACCTCATCATCATTAGATTACATATCCAACAGTGAGATTGATTTGTTGTGAGAAAGCCTAGTGCGTAAATTGAAATAATAAGTTGCTGAATTTTCTCAGGAACAGTCATCTAGTTCAATTCAGTGAATGTCAGATGATGTTTGTGTGTTGCCAGGTGTGTGGTTTTTAGACCAAACAATTATTTCAGGTCTTGTGTGTGGCACATGTTCCATAATACTTCGTGCCAAGTAAGAATGTCACTTTTGAGAAGTTTTTCTCTGCTGACCAGACACAAGGAGTGAGTTTTGACCAGTACCTTGCGGAACTGCACACACTAAGTAAGACTTGTGAATTTGAAGATTTTAGAGACTCAATGGTGAGGGACAAAATAGTCTGTGGGATTCCTGATAATGGTCTCAGGGAAAGACTGTTATGTGAAGCAGCTCTGACACTGGAGAAAGCAGTCAATATGTGTAGACCTAAAGTTAACTACAGCTAGTAGTTAGTGTAAGTGACCTTTCATCTGAGGGTTTCATCAGTTTTCAAGATTCTAACACAGAAGCAGTCACCCACACGTTACACAGCATACAGATCAGAAGAGTGAATGTCAGAATGAATTTACTGAATGTCATGACTTTCTGCTGGAAAGCTTTAAAAAGGTCTGTTTGCAGGTCCGAAACCGGAGACAGTGGCTGATTTCTGGAGAATGGTTTGGGAGCGCAAATCTGCCACCATAGTCATGCTGACTAACATAAGAGAGAGAAAAGAGGTAAAACACATGAATATAGCCCCAGTCCTTGAAATATTTAACAAATTTCAATAAGCCTTTCAGGAGGTCTAACAGGTCATCTTGGTCTGCAAGACATTGCAGGAGAGACATTATTGTTGCAGATTTTGCCTCCACATCTTCAACATTTACTCTTTGGGATTTTCATTCTTTGCAGCTTTTGCTTTGCAAAATGTGTTTTGCTCCTCTTTTTTAATGGCCTGCACTGCAGCATCTTCTCTATGTAGTTCCTTGGCTTGTGCACAAGTTATTTCAGCAGGTCTACACATATTGACTGATTTCTCCAGTGTCAGAGCTGGTTCACATAACAGTCTTTCCCTGAGACCATTATCAGGAATCCCACAGACTATTTTGTCCCTCACCATTGAGTCTCTAAAATCTCCAAATTTCAATATTTCATTGTGGAAATAAATACTGTGACCTCTACTACTCTACTACTCTGATCTCATGGAAACCCAGAAAACAGCCAACAGTAGCATTATCTACTTGCGAAGCAGAATACATGTCCTTATCATCAGCCATTCAGGAATGTATCTACTTAGAGCAGCTACTCAAAGGTATGGATACATACCAATACGCACAAACAAAAGTGTATGAAGACAACCAAGGTACAATAGCAATAGCCAGAAACCCAGTTTACAGGCAAAGGTGCAAGCACATTGACATCAAGTAGCACTTTATAAAGGAAACTGTGAATGATGGCAAGGTAATCTTGGAATACCTACAGAGCAAATGGTTGCTGACATTATGACAAAGCCAGCCACTAAGCTAAAGTTAAAGAGGTTTGCTCGAGACGTGTTTGGTACTTAAAAGAGTAAAAGGTTTATGTTTACATCGTTTATGTGAAAGAGAAGCCTTATTTGTTATTTTGTTTTCAGGTAACTTAATAAGCTAAGAGCAAGTGTGGGTGTTAAGTATTGCACTCTTACTCGTTAGATTACGGCATCAGCCGAACTACTCTTGTTTTATTGAATGTATTACGGTTCATTTGGGTGTGATGTCATTACGTTATACAATGCACTCTATGTAAAACGTTTATAGTGTTAATGTCGGATGTACAGAGCCGATGCTTGTTCAAGTTTATTAATAAATGTTCCAAAGAAGTTGATAATGAGACGTGTAACGTTTTGTTTGTTTTCATACGTGTGTTCAAGCCCATTCAAATCCATTTTAAAACAAATGAGACAAGTCTTTAAAGAGCAAATGGTGGCATATAAAATAAGAGCTGTGTCTGTGCTTATGGTATCTGTCTGCATCTCAGTCTGTCCATAAGCTGAGGTGTTACAAACAGCAGAACTGATTACTGGAAGAGTTTAAGAGTGAACAGATATTTAGAGACTTTTCCAAGACAGAATATGAATCAATCCAACTTGAATAAATGCTATTATTTATTGAATAACATTTAATAAAACCAAGGCATTGAGCCTCAATAACTCTCCAGTAAACAGAAACAAATGACCACAACCAAAAATCCAGACGTTATTCATGGCACTGAATATACATTTTACAAAAAGCTCTCTTTTCAATATTAATATCATTTATCTTCAATAAAATATCAATTATAATGCAATAAATCGATACAAACATGAAAGACAGTTTGCAAATAGGAATAAAAAATCCATATAAAATTTTGCACCAATTATAAAAGAGTAAGCCTGAATTAAACAATGGTACATAAACAATCTGAGTCCAAGGAGTGAAAAAAGCAGTGTTAGAGATTTTGAGACCAAAACAAATAAAAAGAACAAATAATCACTGAATACAAAAACACAACTAGATGAAATATTGAGAAATATACAACGACGACTTTTTCTGGATTCACTGCTATGGCCATGAAACTACAGTGTGAACCTTTTGAGTCAGCAAGTATTCTGTATATTTCTAAGAAATCAGATTTGGGTAAAACAATGGAAAAAGACCAAAAATGACTTTGCTATGGCTTCACAGCTGCAGCTTGAACAGTTCAACAAACAAGTCCAACAAACTCAGCTCCAATAACAAAACTATGAAAGTGCATAGATAACTGTTAACTTTTTTATAAACAGCAGCCAAGATTAAACATCCAGCTTCAGAAGCTTATTCTTCAATGACTGCACTCTTGCAGTACACTGAGAGCCAAGGTGCAGAAATAATGTCTGGGTCACCTCGAAGGTATACTTCTTCAGGTACTCAATGTTAAGTGCATAAATGATACCAAAAAGTAAAGCAAATGCATTTGGCAGGTCATCAACATCATCAAGCACAATTTTCTCTTCCAGCACCACAGCTATACTTCTTGTGTTTGGGTTGGTTATTGCCACATCTTCAACAAAACTGAGGATATCTACTTTGAGTCCCTTAGTGCAGGTTTCCTTCTTGACTGTGTCCTACAGAGACAACAAACTATGGGTCAAAATCAATACAGGACAAAAATAAGAAAAAGAAGAAGTGTCTTGCTCAAGGGTACAATCAAGGAAGTTATGTTTTGTGCTGGGACTTGAACACACAACCTTCTTATCAGAGACTCAAAGCCATCACTACAGCTAGCTTGCACTGCTTCACTGGAATCTTTAAGTGCCATTAATTCAGTGGGAGAAATAGCTGAATCAATGCAAACTAGTTATGGTGTTGCTCTGGCATGGTTGTAATGGCTCAGTGACAGAAGGCTTGATCAGAAGGTTGTGTTCAAATTCCAGCACACTTCCAAGCAGCATTGGTTGAGTAAGACCCTTATCTTTCAGCTTAGTGGTATCCTACATCAGTCAAATGAGCAAGTGTGCTGGGTTATGTGTCATTTTATGCAACATTAAGATATTACAGCACTTTACTGATCACCCAAATTGCCAGTCAAAACTAAACATTAGAACTTGTAAAGACGGGTGTTTGTGTGTTTGTATCTCAGCTGCTGCACTGTAGAATACCTTGAACTGGGAGATGGAGGCCTGTGCAGAGAGGAACTGAATATTACACCAAGCGCTGATCAGCTCACCAGCATCGAGCGGCTGTGAAAAGTAGAGCAGGAAGATCATGAGTGCTTCTGATCACAGCAGTTTCATACTAATATTCTGTCACTTACAGTAAAAACAACCTTGTAAAATCCAGTGATCAGCTTTAGGAAATAAATGAAAGCTTTGGTTACCAGAAAAACAGGTGAAGGGTCTTGAGGTTGTTCTGTGGGCAGCAGCTGGATGTTCGGCTCAACAAACTTAAAACACACAAACACAATTAGTCACTGCAGTTCATAACATTTTGTGATGCCACAATGAATAATCCCTTACCTGAATGCCAGTGAAACTCTCCTTATCACTGGTATAATAAGGGAATCCCTGTAAAAGACAATTAGATGAAACTCAAGATCTACAACCACATTTCACAAAAGTGCTCTTCTAAAAATCATGTCAGTTCAAAAATGTCCATTCTCTTCATCAGAGTAATAAAGACTGTGATTACCTCGCGAGTCAAGCAGTGTGTTGTCGGAACTCAGAGCCCGCTCCGAGTGGACATATCACAGGGTGGAATTTTTAGATTGTGTCAATTTCTCTTAGCTTTCCATAATCTTACCTAATTAACTCAACAAACCATAAAAACAGCCAAAATAAAGGAGATCTCAGTCAGCAGATGAGAAGAAGCAGGTTTCTTTATTCAGCCATGCAGTCAATAACATGCATTACTGAAGAGAGCAGCTGGTCTCAAAACCCCGAAAAGTTCCTCTCTACTTATACCCCAGGTGCCCCATGGCGCCTCCTTTTCTCTAATTTAAATATTTCCAGCAATTTCCCATTATATTCAGTGTATGGCTACTTTAATCCCTCCTTCCTTAATTTACATACGTTTTACCATTTCCCATTATTTTCTTATTTGTCCCGATAACGCCCCTAATTTAATACCATCCTCCCCTCGATGACGTCAATTTTCCTCCTCTCCAGTTCCCCTTATTTTTAGGCTAAGTCAACAATTTTTAGAAAAAAATAGTGCTTACTTATAAGCGCCACTTCCTCATTGACTTGATTATATATTACTTGTATTAATCAAGGCCAACTACTTAATCAATGGCTAAATAACTCTTGATAGATATACACTACTTTTAGGCAGAAAATTGCTAAGTCAGAACTTAGAGCATTAAGTACATTATTTTTTAAGCTACCTTTAAAAGCTAGGTATATAAGTCAAAGCTGGGTTTGTTATTTTTCTACGACACTCTCCACGTGCATCAATGAGCCTTGGCCGCCCATGACCCTGTCACCGGTTCACCACCGTTCCTGCTTTGGACCACGTTTGATAGATACTGACCACTGCAGACCGGGAACATCCCACAAGAGCTGCAGTTTTGGAGATGCTCTGATCCAGTCGTGCAGCCATCACCATTTGTCAAACTCGCTCAAATCCTTACACTTTCCCATTTTTCCTGCTTTTAACACATCAACTATAAGGACAAAATGTTCACCTGCTGCCTAATATATCCCACACACTAACAGGTGCCATGATGAGGAGATCATCAGTCTTATTCACTTCACCTGTCGGTGGTCATAATGTTATGGCTGATCGGTGTACATCTGTAACCATGCCCTTTAGCGCGAGAGCTGATTAATCAGTAGTCTAAGTATGATTTAGTATAAAACCAGTAGTCAGGGTTGTTAAAAGTGACTTTTTAATGGGGATGAGTATTATATTGTGGAAATAAATGAAATTCTCGTTGGTCAAGCTCATCAACTCGTTCAGGATTTTAGTGTGTAATGTAAAACAACAGCCAAGTTCACTAGCAGCTTAACTAACATTAGGCTAAACATTATATTTATAATATATTTACCGATAAAATGTGTACAAATTACAACAAATAGCCATGTAGATATAATTAGTCCAACTATTACAGTGTAATTTAAATCGGTAAAAATCGGCTAAAGTCCGCTAGCGCGCTAGCTAGCGGATCACAAGGCTAATCATGATTTAGTGTAAAACCAGTAGTCAGGGTTGTTAAAAGTGACCTACTAACAGGGTCAATATTTCATTGTGGAAATAAAATAAATTCTTGACCAAGCTTAAGGATTTTATTGTGTCATTTAAACCAGTAGCCGAGTTCGCTAGCACGATAACTAGCATGATGCTAACTGTGTAAATGAAATGATTAGCGAAGTTCTCTAGGTAGATAACATACATCTGTAACTAAGTCCTTTAGACCTGACTAAATCACTAGTCTAGTCATGATTTAGTGTAAAACCAGTACTCAGGGGTGTGAAAAGTCACCTTTTAAATGGGTAAATATTATATTATGGAAATAAACTAAATTCTCGTTACCCGAGCTCATCAACTCGGTTCAGGATTTTAGTGTGTAATTTAAAGCAGCAGCATGTTCACTAGCAGGTGAACTATTATTAGGAGAAATATCATATTCACATTAATATAACCAATAAAGTGTTAAATAATTACAACAAATATACAAGTTCTCTCGGTAGATATGATTAGTCCAAATATTACACTGTCATTGAAATCGCTAAAAATCGGCTAAAGTCCGTTAGCGCGCTAGCTGCTGAATCACAAAGCTAAGCACGATTTATTTTATTAAAACCAGGAGAAGGGGTTGTTAAGAATGGACTTCTAATGGGGTAAATATTTCATTGTGGAAATAAAATAAATTCTTAAACCGAGCTTAATGATTTTATTGTGTAGTTTAAACCAGTAGCCAGGTTCGCTAGCACGGTAACTAGCATTAGGCTAATTCACGGCAAGATGAGGTGTCTTGTGTGCTACATAACATTAGACTGTGACACTGTCACTTTAACATGATTTATTGTAGAAACAGTGTGGCATTAAAGGATAAAGATCATCCTACCTTGAGGACACTGAGTGTGTTCAGCAGGAGCAAATTATAAAATGTAAAATATATAATTTGTAAATGCATTTTTTACGGACTTCACTTCCTGGTTTCCGTACAGTTCGGTTTTTCTCGGAGGTTTTCGGTGGATGCCGTAAACAGGAGTTTTTTTTTTTTTAAGGTCGTATCGTCTTTAAACTGGTCCTACAGCTTGAATTCTAACTGTACAGCTACATGCTGCCTTAAACTTCAGCTATGCTTCACTCCCTGGGCTTCCCGGACATTTCAGCTTATTATTATGATTATTATTATTATTTATTCATTATTGACTCTTGTTACTAGTTAGTGTTGGTTTATACTAGTTAGTGGTGGTTTATACTGGTTTATACTAGTTAGTGCTGGTTTATACTAGTTAGTGCTGGTTTATATTGGTTTATACTAGTTAGTGCTGTTTTATACTAGTTAGTGTTGGTTTATACTGGTTCTGAAGGTCGCAAGATTTGGATTATCTTTTGGCATTTTTGCTACACCCCTGTTTCGGATTTCTCTGTACTCCACTACTGGATTTGACTCCTACACCGACTCTACAGCGCAGCGATGATGAACTTCGGGGGAGGAGCCGAGCCTCAGCACCCGGATGTGGATCCCGAGCCCGGATGGAGCGGACTGTACGACCCCTGGAACGGTGAGTTACTGAGTTTCCTCTTTTTCACTTAAGTATAAAGTCTTTTAAACACCGCGTTATTACAAAAAACCACAATCAGGAATATCGTTTTATATGATTAGATGGTTTTGAGAAATTCTGTTCGGCTAATCTTTATTCGGCTAATCGCTTTACGTACACGATCAGTATGCTAAAGCTAGCGGACAAAATGGCAGACTCCAGTGAAACGAGCAGGGAAGAAGAAAACAGTGTTGATGTTTTCAGATATGTTAACATCAGCTTTTCATAAAAGTCCCAATGTTTATTTAACGTTTGTTAAAGTTTACTAAGTCAAGCCGAGGAGTATTAGCAAAGATTAGCTAGACGGCTAGTTAGCATGTAGCTAAGTAATTGTTTTTCAGTGTTTATAGTTTTTTTTTTTGATGGGGTGAATAGAATAAGTTAAAATACTTACAATAACATGAAGTAACTTATTATTTTAAGGATTTTTCATTGTCCGTGTTTGTCGAGTTGTTAAAGCGGAGAGAGAAAGGGGCTGTGAGGAAAGGCAGCTAGCTGAACAAAACCAATCGGTACAAATAAATGGAGCTAGTGTGGCAATGTAGAGTGCAGCTTAGGCAAAAATATCAAGCTGTTTGTTTCAATTCTGTTCAGCAAGGTTTTGTTTCTAGCTGTCGTGAATAAAATAGTTAGGAGTAGTGTAATTTACGATAAAGGGCGAATTTTTGAGAGGAGACACAATTGGACTCAAAGGGGATGTGAACCACTGGAGTAAGAAAGTGCTAAAGTAATAGACTGTAATAGAAATGTATTTTAATCTGCATTTTTTGGGGGAAGATATTTTTAAGCATTGAAATAAGTGCACAGTGTGACTAACAGTGAAGCCGTGATACTGGAAGAGCCCTGTATAACACCTATAAATGCAGCTAAAATGTAAATACTGAGTTTTTAATGCACTGTTATAGGAAGATTACAGTAATATAACTTGTGTAAATACTTCTTGTTTTGATAGTGAGGCTTTCCTGCTGTATAAAACATACACAGTGCTATTAAAATAAAACCCCATCCCCTTTGAGGAGGCCACCACCTTCAGGGAGTCCACAGCCTTCAACAGTTCCTTTGCCCCAGCCTTATTTCAATATCGACATCCACAACATTGTGGCTGGTATGTACTATGCTCCTGCCACAATGATAACTCCTGTCCCACGCCAGGGCATAAGGAGGAGGTGGGACGAAGAGGATGGCAATCAAGAAGCCCCTCTGAGTAGACGGCAGCGTGTGGATCCTGATGGGGAGGTGGAGTTCATCAGGACGCCTGGACTTGAGGATTTAGAGAGTTTAATCAGTCACATGTACAGTGAATTTACACAAGCTACTAATGCTACAATTAGTCTGTTTCTTCACAAATTAACTAGCTAACTAACTCACAGGTTTATTAACTTTTAAGCATTAGAAAGAAAGGAGAGAAAATTTTACAAGGTCTCTCTCTCTCTCTCTCTCTCTCTCTCTCTACTACCTTATAAATTTGGCCATTTTAATGTTTTACATTTAACAGAAAATATTAGTTGTAATTAAACTTACATGAAACTAATTTATTGCAGAAGCTGTGGATTTGCTGAGGGAATCGTCAGATACTCCCTCAGTCCTCCAGGTACACTATATTGCCAAAAGTATTCGCTCACCCATCCAAATAATCAGAATCAGGTGTTCCAATCACTTCCATGGCCACAGGTGTATAAAATCAAGCACCTAGGCATGCAGACTGTTTTTACAAACATTTGTGAAAGAATGGGTCGCTCTTAGGAGCTCAGTGAATTCCAGCGTGGAACTGTGATAGGATGCCACCTGTGCAACAAATCCAGTCGTGAAATTTCCTCGCTCCTAAATATTCCACAGTCAACTGTCAGCTGTATTATAAGAACGTGGAAGTGTTTGGGAACGACAGCAACTCAGCCACGAAGTGGTAGGCCACGTAAACTGATGGAGCGGGGTCAGCGGATGCTGAGGCGCATAGTGCGAAGAGGTCGCCAACTTTCTGCAGAGTCAATCGCTACAGACCTCCAAACTTCATGTGGCCTTCAGATTAGCTCAAGAACAGTGCGCAGAGAGCTTCATGGAATGGGTTTCCATGGCCGAGCAGCTGCATCCAAGCCCTACATCACCAAGTGCAATGCAAAGCGTCGGATGCAGTGGTGTAAAGCACGCCGCCACTGGACTCTAGAGCAGTGGAGACGCGTTCTCTGGAGTGACGAATCACGCTTCTCCATCTGGCAATCTGATGGACGAGTCTGGGTTTGGCGGTTGCCAGGAGAACGGTACTTGTCTGACTGCATTGTGCCAAGTGTAAAGTTTGGTGGAGGGGGGATTATGGTGTGGGGTTGTTTTTCAGGAGCTGGGCTTGGCCCCTTAGTTCCAGTGAAAGGAACTCTGAATGCTTCAGCATACCAAGACATTTTGGACAATTCCATGCTCCCAACTTTGTGGGAACAGTTTGGAGCTGGCCCCTTCCTCTTCCAACATGACTGTGCACCAGTGACCAAAGCAAGGTCCATAAAGACATGGATGACAGAGTCTGGTGTGGATGAACTTGACTGGCCTGCACAGAGTCCTGACCTCAACCCGATAGAACACCTTTGGGATGAATTAGAGCGGAGACTGAGAGCCAGGCCTTCTCGTCCAACATCAGTGTGTGACCTCACAAATGCACTTCTGGAAGAATGGTCAAAAATTCCCATAAACACACTCCTAAACCTTGTGGACAGCCTTCCCAGAAGAGTTGAAGCTGTTATAGCTGCAAAGGGTGGACTGACGTCATATTGAACCCTATGGATTAGGAATGGGATGTCACTTAAGTTCATATGCGAGTCAAGGCAGGTGAGCGAATACTTTTGGCAATATAGTGTATGTGTCTGTAAAATATTTTAACTACATTCGAAACGTGTAGGCTGCTTTTGTCTAAGTGTGTGTCTGTGTGTGTCTGTGTGTGTGTGTGTGTCTGTGTCCTTAAGGTTGTTGAGCCAATCCTGCCGCAGCTACCCACAGAAACTCACTCCATATCTTCAGCTGTTGTTCTGTCATTTATTTACTAAATCTGATCTCTGGATTTTCCAAGTGACAGAATGTTTGAAAGTGTTAGTGTGAAACTGCTATGATAAAAAACACTGATGATCCTCATCTTCTACTTTTCACAGCCCCTCAGTGCTGGTGAGCTGAACAGCACCTGCTGTAATGTTGAGTACAACACTGCAGACTCCTCCAACTCCCAGTCTGGGGTATTGTACAGTGCTGCAGCTGAGATACAAACACACACACATCCTTCTTTACAAGTTCTAATGTTTAGTTTTGTTTCTTTATTTCTAGCAAGTGGACCTTAGGAGAGACATCCTCAGGTTGTTAAGGGGTCCAGAGAGTCAGCTCTGCTGGCTTGAAACCGCACACTGCTGGACTCTCGAGGTAATCACGCTATTTATTACTCTCAGGAAGAGATTCCACTTTAACGATTATTAAAAGAGAACTTAAATGAAATGCGGTTGTAGATCTTGAGTTTCATCTAATTGTCGTTTCCAGGGATTCCCTTTTCATAACAACTGTGAGGACAGTTTCCCTGGCATTCAGGTAAGGGCTTGTTCATTGTGTCATCACTAAATTGTGTTAATTGCAGTTACTAATTGTGTTTGTGTGTTTTAAGGTCGTTGAGCCAAACCTACAGCTGCTGCCAAACGAACATGACCAGGAGTCTTCACCCGTCCTTCTGGTAACCAAACCTTTCCTTTATTTACTAAAGCTGATCACTGTATTTCACAGGGTTGTTTTGACTGTAAAGAAAGTGAGAGAATGTTACTTGTGTTATTATAAAATGGCTGTGATAGGAAGCAGTTATGTTCATCATGCTCTTCATTTCACAGACGCTCGATGCTGGTGAGCTGATCAGCGCCTGCCGAAATATCCAGTTCCTCTCTGCACGCACCTTTACCTTCCTGTCTGGGGTATTGTACAGTGCTACAGCTGAGATACAAACACACACACATCCTTCTTTACAAGTTCTAATGTTTAGTTTCTCTATTTCTAGGCAGTGGACGTTAAGGGATACTTCCTCGGGATGATAAGGGGTCCTGAGAGTGGATTTGCTGGTTTAAAACCACCAAGACGCGCTACTTTGACCGGCTGGTAATCACCATCTTTGTTACTCTGATGAAGAGAATTGATATTAATGATTATCAGATGAACACTTTTGAGAAGTAGATCTTGAGTTTCAGCTAATTGTCATTTGCAGGGATTCCCTTATCAGACCACCATCGAGGACCATTTCACTGTCATACAGGTGAGGGATTATCTGTTGTGGCGTCACAAAACTTTTGTTAGTTGCAGTGACTAATTGTGTTCACTTCAAATTGTTCTCTTAAGGCTGAATATGGGAAGGTTACAGAGCTCCTTTCCTGTAACCGGGTGGAAACCATCATGGAGCCACTTGAGGATTATGTGGTAAATTTATTGCAATGTCATGAAGTCTTTATTGTAGATAGTAACTCTTGGAATTTTGTACACATATGGGTCTGCAGTGTTTTTATATATTTTTTTTAATTTAACAGCAAACCTTTAAAAAGGTGTCCTGCACGTTCCTGCATGTGGCTAAAGATGGTCAGGTGAACACCTCCACCTGGGAGCAGGAGCAGGTTGACTCTCCCCACAGTGATTCAGAGGAACAGTACGACTCTGAGGTAATTCTGTGTTTCAGACCTGATGTGTATCTACAGATGCTGCTATTCCCCTGAATGGGAGGCTGTAACATTTACTGTGTGAGTTTTAATGATTTATTGCTAATGTGTCTTGCAGGAGAGTGAGGAGAGCCTTAGCCAAGAGGAGATGGAGGTGTCCTTTACTTGGTACGCTTCTCTTCACAGTTTAATGGTATAAAGGAGTAATGTATGTTTAATACACTAAGCATGTAAATCTTTTGTTTCTTAGGGACCATCTTACAGAGAGAGGGGTAACTGATATCGGCCTGAAGCTGCATGCTCTCCGTGAGGCGTTCGCTGTGAGTAAAACCTTTGTTTAGCTGCTGTTTTTGCTCAGGGGAAGTTCACTGTGCTTTATCTTATATTATGTGCTGTCTTATATTCAGCTTCATCTTACCTGCATCCACAATCAGAACTTCTTGTTCGTTATGGGGAAGAAGATTGTGATGCGTCTGGCAGCAGTTAACAACCAGGTGACTTCAGAATGATGATAGACTGTTTCCTTGTGCAAAATACTTTCAGTTACTGGGCTTTAAATTGATGTAGTTGTCAAACAAATGTGGTAATGAGTAATTAAGGAATAATAATTAAAATAACAAGCATCAAAAGCTAATTTTATAACAATCATAGCCTGCTAAAAAAGGACACTTGGACATTTTGTGGAAGCTCTGAGCAATGTCCTTCCTTCTACCAAATTCCTCTTTTCTTCCTTCTGTTCCATTTCTTTTCCCTCACTTCTTTTCTATACATTGCTCAAGCTCTCCACACGTAAGTAGAAATTAATTTTATTCTTATTTTTGATGAACTTAATATTAAAGTATACTCTTTTCTTCCCTACAGGTCTGTAGAGTGAACCCAGCACCCAAGGAGTAGTTTTAATATCCCTCATCCCTCATAGAGCGTCCCTTATCAGTCTATCCCTCTATCCCTGTCTATATAGATAACTGCTAATAGTAATTAGTATAAATAGTAGCTGCAAATAATATTGTTGTAAATAAACTTATAGTTGTATAGTGTTTATATAGTTTACTTTAATAAATGTTTTCATTTGCTCCTATTACCGTCTCATTCTGATTATTTTTAGTCATCAGTATGTCTACTGTATAACTGCAATAGTGTGAATGAGAGTACATTCCTACACACCATAAAGTCTGATCATCTTTATTTGCACTGACCTTCATCAGTGATGCTGCCACTGCTGGAGCCACCACTACTTTTAGAACATGGTTGGGAAGAAGCAGAAGACAGGGTTTCACCAATTAGAGGCTTAGGAGTTGGGGATGGCGATGGAGTCAGGGTAGGGGATGTACTCTTAGATGTGGAGGAATTCCCAGACTGAGGTCTCTTTTTCAGATCAACCTTCTGTGGAGATTGTAGGCTAGTGTTAGGTTAGATTGATGGAAATGAACAATACTCATAAAACACACTGACTTGGTACAGTTAATATATAGTAGTTTCTATCAGAGATACACACTCGCTCACTTATTAAGACTATTTGTACAGTCCCCTCTGAAAATACTCAAATGTTTTTTTTTTTATACTTTGAAGACAATTTGGCTTTAAGTTCCAAAAAAGTATATAAGGCTATAGACCAGAATTCTCAGATTTCATTTCCAGATATTTACATCTAGATGTGTAAACAACAACCTGTTATTTGAAATCTCTTATTTTTTCCACAATCAAAATACTGGACATGTGACTGGTGTGTCCTGTTGCACAGATGTCCTGTGCTGACTGAATGAATGTTACTGATACTGAACAATTGGGAGAGCTGGTACAGTTCACAAAGTCTCAGAATGATTTTGCTCTCTGGTCAGCTCTCCTCATTTCTCTAGCTGGTCATTTAAACTCAGTAAAGATGAACGTTTTGCCTAGATTTCTGTATTTATTTCAGTGTGTTCAAAATTTTATCTCTAAAACTTTATTATATTTATTATATCTATTATTTATTATATCTAAGACTTTAAATCTGTTTTTTGGGAAAAACAAGCCAGAATTCGGAGGGAAATACGTCAAAAACCAAAGGTTGAGGGTGGGCTTGCACTTCATAATTTCTTATTTTACAACTGGGTGACAAATATACAATCTACACTGTTCTGGTTTCAGAGTCATTTCGGGCTCTGTGATTGGGTCCCAGCTTGGGTCAGTATTGAAGAGGGTTCTTGCTCCCCGGCCTGACCAGCTGCACTACTGTGTGGTCCTCTTACTGCCGTCTCACGTTTTCCTAAAAGTAATTCCCTTGTCCAGCAATTATTACCAATTTGGTCGCAGAATTTTGATCATTTTTGGCTATAAATCTTTTTTATAAATCTTTAAATGTTTTTCCACTGTGACAAAGAAACAGATCAAGCCTTGTCCTTTGGTTGCACTTATCGGACTTCCTCCGAGTGTCACAGGTTTGTCCGGATGTTCTGCAAACGCTTTTGCTTTTTTAACATTATTAGCTAGATGGCATATTCTTCTGCTATGGAAACAAATTCTCCCTCCATCTTTTGATGACTGGCAGTAAGATGTTATGAGCTTCATTCATTTGGATAAAATTAGGTACACAATAAAGGGCAATACTGGCATATTTTCTGAAACTTGGGGCCATTAATTATTTTTTTTTCTGATTATGTGAATTCTTCTTCTATAGTTGGTCAGTCTAATCATTAGGATGTCCTTATAATTGTGGCTTGATCTTGATCAAAAGTGTATTGAGTACAAGTATGTGCACTGTGTATACATAATTTATATTAATGTTTTGTTTGCTGATATAAATGATTGTGATTATAGTTAGTTAGTTAGTTAGTTAGTTAGTTAGTTAGTTAGTTAGTTAGTTTCTAAACTCTGATTCAAACTTTCTTCTGTACATAATTGACACACTTTATAATTATTTATTGAGGTTTTTTTGGTTTGTATAACTCTGAGTGTGGGGAAAATATGTTGTTTCTATTCTCCTGTATCTTTATCCTTTTATTATTATAAAAGTTCAATAAACAGATTAAGCAAAAAAGAAAGAAAGCATGAAAATGACTGAAATAAATGAAAGTTTCATAGTGTTATTGGAGTCTCCCTCCCTATATGGTAAACATTCTCCTTACAGAAAGCTTCAGCATTACAGTAGTTCTATATATTCAGTATTTCTTTACATCACTGCATTTAAACATTACATTACATTACATTACATCACTGCATTTAAACATTACATTACATTACATTACATTACATTACATTACATCACTGCATTTAAAATGTTTAAGGTGAGGCTAAAATGATTGGAGTTTGCCATATACTTTGATTTAACTGTTTTTAGTAGACAATAATCAGAAAGAGGACATTCTTTAAAAAAGAGAGATTCGATTTGAAACCTGAACTGCTATCAGGTCCATGCTGAACACCTTCTGACCAATCCAAATCAAGTATAAATTTTAATGTCAACTAATTGTAACATGAACAGAGCAAGATATAAACTGATATCTACTGGTTTCGTGTCAGGGTTGTGGACTGTTTTCTGGTCACTAGAGACCCCCACTGCCTTTTTGTTGGTGTCCAGTCTCTGTCATTATGTCTAATAGGTGTCTCCTGTGCTTTGTTTAGGTTTGTGTATTTAAGTCACATGCTTGATTCACAAGTAACGGATGAATAATTTTTTCAAATAATGGCTCTGTAATTAATCGCTTGTTATAATAGTACTTCAAATCAGATCAAATAAATAATACAATCCAGATATTATATTTCTCTGATCCACCAGTGTGTCTCCACATCCTTATCTGACTAGAAAAAAGGCCATGATATATTTACACCACACTGTCTGGGAGCCAAAGTCAAAACATTGCATGCAAACGACTGGCTTACATGGAAATCTGGTGACCAGCTAGAAGGGAAGATGCTTCCCTTCTTCATAATCTTCATGAATGTGTCCTTTGAGTGGTACAAACCATGGACTGGCTGCATTCATATTCTATTCTATTCAATTCAATTCATTTTTATTTGTATAGCGCTTTTAACAATGAACATTGTCTCAAAGCAGCTTTACAGAACATAAGAAACAAAAAACATAGTGTAAAAAGTCCTAGATGTTAGACAAAATCATCCCTAGTGAGCAAGCCTGTGGCGACTGTGGGAAGGAAAAACTCCCTTAGATGGTATGAGGAAGAAACCTTGAGAGGAACCAGACTCTAAAGGGATCCCATCCTCATTTGGGTGACACCGGAGAGTGTGACTATAAATTATTCTAAACACCGAAGAGTGCGATATGAACAATGTCCTTTCTGCAGTTATGTACAGTCTACAGTGTGATGTAAAATGTTAGTGTGTGTGTTAATTAGGAGGTTGTTGTCGTCCTCAAAGTCCACATAGGGCTGGCAGCGTTGCTTTGATATACCCAAATCCTCATGAAGCAGAATCCAGAGCTGGTCCATCTCTGAATGCCTCAGGATCCTCGCAGGGTTGGCCTCTGTTTACTGGAGCTGGCACAATCTCCAGATGCCTCGGGATGGGTAGAAAAAGGAACAGGTGGAAAGGAATTAGCATTCATAATATTAGCAGAACTAGATGATAATGTGCATTTGATCAGATGTACTGCAGTTCAAGGTTATTGGGTGTGTTATGTGTATGCCAGGCTAAAGAGATATGTCTTTAATCTACTTGTAAACTGGGAGAATGTGTCTGAGCCCCGAACACTGTCAGGAAGACTATTCCAAAATTTGGGAGCTAAATACGAAAAGGCTCTACCTCCTTTTGTAGACTTTAATATTCTGGGAACTACCAGAAGTCTGGAGTTTTGTGATCTTGAAGAGCGTGGTGGATTGTAGTGTGTCAGAAGACTGGTTAGATACGTGGGAGCTAAACCATTTAGAGCCTTGTATGTAAGTACTGCTAGTTTATAATCAATTCTAGACTTAACAGGTAGCCAGTGCAGGGATAATAAAATTGGGGTTATATGATCATATTTTCTTGATCTGGTCAGAACTCTGGAGGCTGCATTCTGGACTAACTGTAGCTTGTTTATTGAAGATGCAGGACAACCACCTAGTAATGCATTAGTCAGGGTATTAGTCATATTCAAAAAATGATCAGTTAATTACTTTGAAGACAAATATGATACTAATGATCCTAATTGCTAATTTCTCATTTTTGCATCAGATGTCAGAACTTTTAGCTGAAAAGTATTAAAATATATCAATGGTTGTCAATATGTCAGTGTCAATTGGACTATCAGTGTCATGGTGCAAAATGCAAACAAATTCTTGTGTGATTCTTTTAATTAAAGAGTGTAGCCAGTATTTCATGAATGAATGAATGAACTCATTTCTTTAGCTTCCTGTTAAACTCATATCTGTATCATAAATGGCAAATGGAATGAACAGTGACTTTTCTGCCTGGTGCATTGTTCAGACTCAGTGGAATTTGATGCCCATCACTGTGTTGTGGCCTCGAGTGTCAAGTTTTAAATGGTGACTGGATGCTGGAGGATTATTGAGCATTCTGCAGCTGTCAATGACTGGCTTACCATTATAATATAAAGGTACAGTGCATTCAGAAAGTAAACAGACCCCTTGATTTTTCACTCATTTTATAACATTACAGTCATACTCTAAAATGGATTGAACTCATAAACAGGTTTTCATGAGGTTTTGGAATAACACATTTCAGTAGATAATTTAATTAAAGAAAGTTAATTATCTGTGGTGCTAAAATTATAGCTTAGGTCCATGTGATTTCCACTGATCACACTTGAGATTTTTCTAAAACTTCATTAACAGTCATAACAAAAACACATCATAGTTTGTAGACCTAAGAGGCAAGATTCTGCTGAGGCACAGATCTGGGTATTTTCATCATCTGTGAAGGTCCCTGTGACTTAAATACACAAACCTAAACAAAGCACAGGAAACACCTATTAGACATAATGACAGAGACCGGACACCAACAAAAAGGCAGTGGGGGCCTCTAGTGACCAGAAAACAGTCCACAACCCTGACAGGAAACCAGTAGATATCAGTTTATATTCCTTTTTCATCATAAAATGGACATAATAAAGCGTCCAAAAGTCATAATGGACAAATCAATGTGTATAAATTACACCACAATGTACATTTTAATTAAAACACTTAAGAGAAACATTATTTTAGACTTTTGGATAACAGCTTGATAGACTTTTATTTGATAATTATGTGCAGTATTGAGATTAAAATTTATACATGATTTGGATTGGTCAGAAGGTGTTCAGCATGGACCTGATAGCAGTTCAGGTTTCAAATCAAATCTCTCTTTTTTAAGAATGTCCTCTTTCTGATTATCGTCTACTAAAAACAGTTAAATCAAAGTATATGGCAAACTCCAATCATTTTAGCCTCACCTTAAACATTTTAAATGCAGTGATGTAATGTAAAGTAATGTAATGTAATGTAATGTAATGTTTAAATGCAGTGATGTAAAGAAATACTGAATATATAGAACTACTGTAATGCTGAAGCTTTCTGTAAGGAGAATGTTTACCATATAGGGAGGGAGACTCCAATAACACTATGAAACTTTCATTTATTTCAGTCATTTTCATTCTTTCTTTCTTTTTTGCTTAATCTGTTTACTGAACTTTTATAATAATAAAAGGATAAAGATACAGGAGAATAGAAACAACATTTTTTCCCCACACTCAGAGTTATACAAACCAAAAAAACCCTCAATACATAATTATAAAGTGTATGTCAATTATGTACAGAAGAAAGTTTGAATCAGAGTTTAGAAACTAACTAACTAACTAACTAACTAACTAACTAACTAACTAACTAACTAACTATAATCACAATCGTTTATATCAGCAAACAAAACATTAATATAAATTATGTATACACAGTGCACATACTTGTACTCAATACACTTTTGATCAAGATCAAGCCACAATTATAAGGACATCCTAATGATTAGACTGACCAACTATAGAAGAAGAATTCACATAATCAGAAAAAATTAATAATTAATGGATCCAGGGGGATATAGGACTACAATTAATAGGTGAAACCAGTGGCAAACGTTGGAGGCTAAAATGGTTTCGAAACTGGGAGCAAATTTGTAATAATTGGACAATCGGACAATGGAATTGTCATTGGGCAGGTGTCCGCCCAGTGACAACAATTTGGCAACGAAGCTCCAGGCTGAAAAGCGATCGTTAAAGAGAGAGAGAGATGATGGCGGTGTTCAGCACAGAATCGGGCCTGTGTTTTGTAGAGGCTATGAAGAGCACTTCGCACAATAAGCCAGCGGAATCGAAGAAAGCAAATAACACACAACACTTTTTCTGTCTATGGTAGGAGCAAAGACCATTTCATTCCTCACAGATTTATTGGCACCAAAAAGACCGTCTGAAACACTACAAGCTGACATTTTGAAAACGCTCAGAGATCTTTATTTTATGTGTCAAAAAATCACACTAATGACTACTACTACTGCTAAAGCAACAGTTGAGGTGATGTGTAGTATGTTTGCCGGCTACAGATTACTGAAGGTAATTGTTTCGGCTAATGGACCTCAATTTGTAAACCTTTAAGCAGCCATTGGACAAGCAAAAACAATTAGGCATCACACTTCCACATTGCATTGACAGATTTTTTTTCTGTTACAGAAATACTTCAGTCCCATCTGAATTGTTTCTGAAAAGGAAAATTAGAAGAAGGCTATCACAGATACAGCCACAGTTCTCTTCTCAAATACAGGAAAAGCAGCAAACGCAAATAAGAAGTTCAGTTCATGTGAGAGTATTTTATCCACAGCAGAAGGTACATGTGAAGCAGTTCAGGGGAAGGGAAGAGAAGTGGAAGGCCATTAGGTCCAGTTACTTACCTGGTCTGGGGAAAGGGCAAGTCCTACAAAAAGCATGTAGATCAGTTAAAAGCAACAAAATGAATGAATACTGAGCAGGATGTGGAAGAGCTGTCAGACAAAACGTCTGTGACACTTCAGGAACAGGGTTAAGAGCAAGTGAAAATTCAACAGTAGTATCAGAAATATCTCAAAGGTCTGTTAACATTAAGCCTTTCTGTGTCTGAAGAGTATGCCAGAGGTTAAATCTGTAAAACCCCAATGAATCTGGATAAAGGTGCTGTGGATTTTTTGTTAAGGGTTTATTTACTTATTCATTCATTCATTCATTCATTCATTCATTCATTCATTCATTCATTCATTTATTTATTTATTTATTTATTTATTTAGGTTGGCTGTTGTGTTATTTGGGAAAGTGGTACAGTGAGTGTAGTGTATTAAATATAATACAAAAAAAGTAAAAAAAAATATGTTTTGGGATGAGTTGGAAAAGTAGTAAATTGTTATTGTCTGTTTTTAAAGACAAATGTGTTGATATAGTCTAGGACGTGTATGTACAAAAAGAAAGTAGAGCCATGGTGCCATGTGATGTGAAGGGTGTGCTTGTGTATGCACTATGAGGTACATGGTGTTCATGTCAAGTCTGTTAATAAACTTCAGTTCATGTTATAATGTGGTTAATAGGCACAATATTAGCTGCAAGTAAAAATACCCCCCTTTTTTCTCCCCTTTCTCCCTCCTTTTTCCTGATTTGTTGTTCAGGTTACCCCCTGGATTAATTAATGGCTGCTTTGTTTCAACTTATGTTTGTATCGTTTCATACAGTGTTTCCGGGTGAGGGTATGTAGGTGATGTTATTATTATTATTATTATTATTATTATTATTATTACTTCTTCTCTATTGTGATTTTATTTTCTTATTTTTTCTACTCTTGTTTGTTTTTTAAAATATGAAATGATTAGAAATATTACCTTTGTGTGCTATTTAAACAAATATGTAATGTAGTAAGCTATAACTTCTTTGCACATTTTTTTGTTTTTAAGTTGATCAACAGAGATGAACATGAATTAGTCTGATGGATAAATCGTTATAGATAATTATCACTCTGTGATCTATGAAGCATTTAGATACCTGGATGCCTCTACCACTGCAGCTAATCCTACTGAAGAGACATTGTTATAAACATTCATCTAATTTCAGCTTTTGTGTACATCCTTGTTTGCAGATTTTGAATTGCTCCATAGACAGCCACTGAATTCTGCATCCCATAAATAAGTGCTTGTTGTGAGAAGTGGTAGCTCAGTGGTTAAGGTGTTGGCTTAATGATTTGATTATCGTGAAGTCTGATAAATCTTGTAAATGTAGATGGTACTGTTTGTTTGTACACTGATAAAAATATCCAGCCTGATCTAATTGAAAAAAAAGAAGGTAACTTTTTGCATCAGATTATTATGTAGTTCAAGCAAGACTAGTCTTTGTATTTAATTTTCTCTATGCAAGAAATACTTTTTGCTAGTAAAGTTCCCTTTTTCTACTTACATTTTCTTAGTAAAGTCTACTTAATTTAAGCATTTCCTTAGTCATTGTTTTGTGTTTTGTCTACTAAACTTTGAGAGTTTCAAAAGTGTATTTTTAATGGAAACGTACCTAATTCTTTTACGTTTTTATATTACTTAACTTTGAGTGGACCCTACTTTGTTTTTCTAAATGCACTCGTCTCATTTACTCACATTTTCTGGTTAGGAACTAGGCATTTCTTATACATTAAAATATCAATTGTGTAATTATCAATCTTAAAATGCAACTTCACCCAGCACAAGAACTAAAGTAAGGACATTTTTTATTATGTGCACACACTACTGAATAGTCAGTTCTTTCAAAATGCACTTGGTCCTGAACAAATGAAATAAAGTAAATACCAGAATTAAAAAAAAAAAAACACGGAGTAATGCAACATGCATTGAAGGAACCTGAGAAAATACAGTTTAAAATGAACAACTGCAAAACCTCTAAGAGGCAGCTTACTGTAACTACCTTCACCCCTGTCCTGCCCACTACAGATTACATGAACCAGGAGTCTTCAGTGAATCAGAAGGATGAAGATACCATCTCCGATGAGGGTGAAGTGGGGAAAGACAACGTGAATGGTATCTTTCAGCTTCTTATCCACTGATCACACCAGATCCCGGTAGTCAGCAGCAGGTAGGGCAATGATGCTTGGAAAACAAGAAGGGCAGTGGTCTTTGAGGACCAGGATTGAGAACCCCCTGTCTCTGCACCTGGACCTTAATTTATAGCTAAAACCAACATTATAAACTGTATATGATGTTATATATTATATAAACAATATTAGATTTTTGGTCCACTTCCTCATGCTGGCAGTTGGACCTTACTTCTCATTGCACAACAAAATTCAATTCAATTCAATTTTATTTGTATAGCGCTTTTAACAAAGAACATTGTCTCAAAGCAGCTTTACATAAGAAACAACATAAGAAAACAACAAACATATAAACAGACAAACAGACAAAGAGTCCTAGACGTTATCCCAAGTGAGCAAGCCTGAGGTGACTGAGGCGATTGTGGCAAGGAAAAACTCCCTTAGATGGTATGAGGAAGAAACCTTGAGAGGAACCAGACTCCAAAGGGAACCCATCCTCATTTGGGTGACACCGGAGAGTGTGAATATATTGTGCATTTATGTGTAGTCAATTGTGTGATGCCGATACAGCATGTGTAGAATATTATGTAAATTAATAAGGTGGTTGTTGTCGTCCACAGCGTTGCTTTGAATACCCCAATCCTCACAAAGCAGAACCCGGCTGGAGCTGGTCCATCTCCGGATGCCACTAGAGCCGGCACAGTCTCTGTATGCCTCGGGATGGGTAGAAGAAGGGAAACAATGGAACAGAATTAGCATAGCTGCTGTTCATAATATTAGTAGCACTAGATGATAATGTGCATTTAATCAGATGTACTGGAGCACAAGGTTATGGGAAGTGTTAGATGTATGCTGGGCTAAAGAGATAAGTCTTTAGTCTATGTTTAAACTGAGAGTCTGTGTCTGAGCCCCGAACACTGTCAGGAAGACTATTCCAAAGTTTAGGAGCTAAATATGAAAACGCTCTACCCCCTTTTGTTGACTTTGATATTCTGGGAACTACCAGAAGTCTAGTGATCTTAAAGAGCGTGGTGGATTGTAACGTATTAGAAGACTGGAGAGATATGTGGGAGCTAAACCATTTAGAGCCTTGAACGTAAGTAGTGCTAATTTATAGTCAATTCTAAGTTTAACAGGTAGCCAGTGCAGGGATGATAATATTGGGGTTATATAATCATATTTTCTTGACAGGTTAAGAACTCTGGCGGCTGCATTCTATAATATGATTTTTAAAGGACAAGTTGCTGTCTAATATTACGCCCAGGTCTTTCACTGTTGAGTTAGTAGTAATAGTACATCCTTCTAAATGCAAGCTGAATTGCGAGAGCTTCTGTGTACTGGTTTTTGGACCAAAAAGTAATATCTCTGTCTTATCAGCATTTAGTAATAGAAAATTATCGGTCATCCAATCTTTAATATCTTTAACACACTCAGTTAATCTAGACAAATTAGACATTTCATCTGGTTTTGATGAGATATATACCTGGGTATCATCGGCATAACAATGGAAACTAATCCCATGCCTTCTAATGATGTTACCCAATGGAAGTTTGTATACAGAGAAAAGCAGAGGTCCTAAAACTGATCTTTGTGGGACCCTGTATTTCACTGGCACTACACTGGACAGTTCTCCATTTAAATCTACAAAGTGGTATTGATCAGACAGGTAGGATCTAAGCCATTTAATGCCTGTCCCTGCATACCTGTGTGATTTTGTGAGTGATCTACGAGAATGTTATGATCTATAGTGTCGAATGCAGCACTAAGATCAAGCAGGACTAAAATTGAGATGCAGCCTTGGTCTGAAGCTAAAAACAAGACATTTGTGATTTTAACTAGTGCAGTTTCTGTGCTATGATGGGGTCTAAAACCTGATTGAAATTCTTCAAGGATGTTGTTTTCCTGAAGGAAGGAGCATAATTGAGCTGACACCACCTTTTCTAGTATTTTTGATATAAACAGAAGGTTTGAAATCGGTCTGTAATTTGATATTTCATCAGGGTCCAGTTTTGGTTTCTTAAGAAGAGGCTTAATAACTGCTAACTTAAGAGATTTTGGGACATGACCTAGATATAACGAGGAGTTAATAATATTGAGAAGAGGCTTTCAAGCTGCATGTATCACTTCTTTCAGCAATCTAGTTGGAATTGGATCGAGGTTACAGTTTGCTCTCTTGAGGGCGTGAGTATGACTATTGTACCATGGTGCAGGTGTTTTATCTCTGACCTTTGTTAGTCAGATGGGGGCAAAAGTGTCTAGTGTGCTGGTGAAAATAGTGCCTATGCTGTTAGTTACTTCATCTAAATCATCTGCATTTCGGGGTCTAGTAAGAAGTTGAGACAGATCTGGCAGATTGTTTGTAAATCTGTCTTTAGTGGTCAAGGTTATAGTTCTACCAAGTTGATAATGTGGAGAGACGTGTCTAATATGTTCTACAGGTAGAGTGTACACTAAGAGGTGATGGTCTGTGATGTCATCGCTTTGAGGTAGAACGGCTATATCAGTAACATCAGTCCCATGTGATATAACTAAGTCTAGTGTATGATTAAAACGATGAGTTGGTCTATTAATGTTTTGTTTAACCCCAAAGGAATTTAGTAAATCTATAAATGCGAGTCCTAACGCATCGTTAGCATCGTCTACATGAACGTTAAAGTCTCCTACGATTAACACTTTGTCAAAACTGATCAAAAGATCTGAGAGTAAATGTGGATACTCATTAAGAAAATCAGTGTAGGGCCCCGGGGGTCTATGCCAGGTTTCAGTAAGACAAAGTTCGTCGAAACTATAATCTGAGATCATTTCATTAACAATAATCGTTTTCGGTGCAAGGGATCTAATGTTGAGAAGCCCAAACTTAAGAAATTGTTTTTCTTTACCTATTTGGCCTTTGTCAGGTTTAGTTGTGATTAGATTATTTCGAGAGCTATTAACGAATTTATCCTTTGATCTCACTAATCGGGGAACAGACACAGTTTCTATAGAATGAGCTATGTGTGAACTTGTATTAGTCTGGTGAGTTGAACAGTAGATATTATAATTGTGATCTGAGGTATGACTTACCAGTCAGATGGTGCGCAGTGTCCTGGAGATGTTGTCTGAGAGGACTGCTGCTCCAACTCTGCTTGGGTGCAGGCCATCGGAACGGTAGAGCCTAGGAAGCTCCCAGAAAACATTCCAGTTATCAACAAAGGGTAATTTCTGGTCTTGACACCAAGACTGTAACTATTCATTAAAAGCAAATAGCCTACTGAACCTCTCGATTCCTCACTGGAACGTGGGAAGTGGTCCTGACACGATGATCCTTGTCGTGGGCGATGTGGTGTGAACCTTCTCTGTCGCAGCTGGGCCTGCTTCACCTGTAGGTCGCGAATCTGCTTCTCCACAGCCTCCACCTCCAAGTCCACAGAGTGCAGCTCGAAGGAATCCTCACCTGCACTCAAAGGCAAACCCACAACTGACATAGTGTTAAAAAGCAGCAGTACAACAGAGATAATTGGTGTGAAAAACGGAAAAAACTTGTGGTAGCCAGGCTAATGGGTTAGCGTGCTAATGGGCTAACCGGCTATAAGAGGGTGATGTGGAAAACAAATAAAACTAGTGATATAAAAAGCGTTTGGAATGAGAATATTGTGTGAAACTATCGGCTAATGAAGATATTATAAAAAGTTATAATATGGGACTGGATTTAGGATAAAAATCTAGAAAACTGGAAGTGAAATTTTAGGTCAGCTTGGCGGAGCTCAGAAAAACACGTCTGCACGTCTCGAGGGACGTTCTTCTTTATGAAGAACATATTTGTTGAGTTTCAAACTGATTAACAAACATGGTCCAACTTCCACTGCAGTCTTTTGCAGTCTGTTTTTTATCAGGTATGATTTTTCTCTTAAAATTCTGTTATGGTTTATATGCCATACTTTTGTTGTTTCATATATGACTTACAATATGACTGAATATAAAGGTCTCTGACATTTGTTGGCAGTAAGAAAAAGGCCAACATCAAGGTTTTTTTTTTTGCATATGTAATAAAAGCAGTGGTAAACAAACCATATGTAGTATTTGAGTGAGTGATAATGGTTACTGAATATGAATATCAGTACATATAAAGGTCATCTACACCTCTATTATTTCAGTAGTAGCTGCTGAGAATGTGCTCCTTGTAAGGTTGTGACTAAAACGTTGTGCGGTCTGAGTCTTATTACTTTACATGTTTATATTTGTCCCAAGAGCCAGATTCTTTAACCAGGGTTTGGGTCGCCGAGGTCCCCTCCTCGACCGGAAAAAGGTGGCTTGTCCCCTTCAGGTTGGAGGGGTGTTAATCCCTCAAGTGGAGGAGTTGAAGTATCTCAGGGTCTTGTTTACAAGTGAGGGAAGGATGGAGCATGAGACTGACAGATGGATTGGTGCAGCGGCAGCAGCAATGCGGTCTATGTACAGGTCTGTTGTGGTAAAGGAGCTGAGCTGAAAGGTGAAGCTCTTGATTTACCAGTCAATCTATGTTACTACTCTTATGGTCATGAGCTGTGGGTCATGACCAAAAGGACGAGATCCCAGACACGAGCGGCCAAAATGAGTTTCCTTTGTAGGGTGGCGGGGCGTTCCCTTAGAGATGGGGTAAGGAGCTCTGTCACCCGGGAGGAGCTCGGAGTAGAGCCGCTGCTCCTCCACATTGAAAGGGGCCAGTTGAGGTGGCTCGGGCACCTGTTTCAAATGCCTCCTGGATATTCTCCCAGGGGAGGTGTTCCAGGCATGGCCCACCAGGAAGAGACCCCGGGGAGGACCCAGGACACGCCATGTCCCTCAGCTGAGCTGGGAACACCTTGGAATTCCCCCGGAAGAGTTTGAGGAAGTGAATAGGGAGAGGGAAGTCTGGGACCTGGCTCCGGATAAGCGGGAGACAAAGAATGAATGACTGTTTATATTTGCAGCCTGGCTAGCTAAGCATTTAACTAACGGGTTCATGCGAGTTTTCCTTCACATCAGGAGAATTGTATATAAAGACAAATAGGGTTATAACCAACTGATCTATTTTAATTTTTACTTATTTTTATAAACTGGTAGCCTATAAACTATACGGTTGATATGAGGTGTGAGATGATGTGTTCAAAATGTCATGTGTGAGTGACTTTCCTGTTCCCAGTATCTTAAATTCTAAGGGTGAATAGAGTGTTGTTGCTTGTAGATTGAACTAAAAGAAGACATGATAGAAGACTGGTGATAAACCAAGCTAAACATTAGTTGATGAATGGATGAATAGCTTGTAGCTGCCTTTAGCACTATAGGTGTTCAGAGAACTGTGACATTTGCATGAAAGTAATACGATGAAAATGTATAAAATCATATCCATTTTAGTCAAATAGTTGTGAACAAAGACATGTACACTAATACATTTACAGATATACAAGTCACTTAATTATGTCTAAAGTCAGCATTTTAATCATATTCAAAAAACGATCAGTTAATTACTTTGAAGACAAATATGATACTAATGATCCTGTTAATAATAATGAATTGCTAATTTTTACATCAGATGTCAGAACTTTTAGCTGAAAAGTATTAAAATATATCAGTGGTCGTCAATATCTGTAAATATGTGAAAATATTCTCTCACAAACAAAGGGGGCTGAACACAAATGTACATAACCACATCACAGTTCTGGAGAAGTGTTTACTTATCATTAATTAGATTATAATGCAAGTCAAATAATCCACAAGACAAATCCAACAAGTCAGCTCAAAAGAGCACTTGTCAATAAATCAAAACAAAGAACTATACCAGATGCACAAAGTCTTTTAAGGACAAGGCCATAAAACAGAGCACACGGCTGACCTAGACTTAATCAAGGTACAGGAAACACTAAGCAAAGTATTTGTGGAGGAAAAGGGTGACTTAAATACACAAACCTAAACAAAGCACAGGAGACACCTATTAGACATAATGACAGAGACTGGACACCAACAAAAAGGCAGTGGGGGTCTCTAGTGGCCAGAAAACAGTCCACAACCCTGACAGGAAACCAGTAGATATCAGTTTATATCTTGCTCTGTTCATGTTACAATTAGTTGCATATCTTACCTGTATATTTCAGTCTAGTTGTGTTGATATTTAACATGATCAGAAAATGACAGATGATTTTCAAAGTCTTTTCCTGTTTCATCATAAAATGGACATAATAAAGCGTCCAAAAGTCAGAATGGACAAACCCATGTGTATAAATCACACCAAAATATGGACTTGAATTAAAACACTTAAGAGAAACATTATTTCAGACTTTTGGATAACAGCCTGATAGACTTTTATTTGATAATTATGTGCAGTATTGAGATTAAAATTTATACATGATTTGGATTGGTCAGAAGGTGTTCAGCATGGACCTGATAGCAGTTCAGGTTTCAAATCAAATCTCTCTTTTTTAAGAATGTCCTCTTTCTGATTATCGTCTACTAAAAACAGTTAAATCAAAGTATATGGCAAACTCCAATCATTTTAGCCTCACCTTAAACATTTTAAATGCAGTGATGTAATGTAATGTAATGTAATGTTTAAATGCAGTGATGTAAAGAAATACTGAATATATAGAACTACTGTAATGCTGAAGCTTTCTGTAAGGAGAATGTTTACCATATAGGGAGGGAGACTCCAATAACACTATGAAACTTTCATTTATTTCAGTCATTTTCATTCTTTCTTTCTTTTTTGCTTGATCTGTTCATTGAACTTTTATAATAATAAAAGGATAAAGATACAGGAGAATAGAAACAACATTTTTTCCCCACACTCAGAGTTATACAAACCAAAAAAAACCTCAGTACATAATTATAAAGTGTGTCAATTATGTACACAAGAAAGTTTGAATCAGAGTTTAGAAACTAACTAACTAACCAACTAACTAACTAACTAACTAACTAACTATAATCACAATCGTTTACATCAGCAAACAAAACATTAATATAAATTATGTATACACAGTGCACATACTTGTACTCAATACACTTTTGATCAAGATCAAGCCACAATTATAAGGACATCCTAATGATTAGACTGACCAACTATAGAAGAAGAATTCACATAATCAGAAAAAATAATAATTAATGGCCCCAAGTTTCAGAAAATATGCCAGTATTGCCCTTTATTGTGTACCTAATTTTATCCAAATGAATGAAGCTCATAACATCTTACTGCCAGTCATCAAAAGATGGAGGGAGAATTTGTTTCCATAGCAGAAGAATATGCCATCTAGCTAATAATGTTAAAAAAGCAAAAGCGTTTGCAGAATATCTGGACAAACCTGTGACACTCGGAGGAAGTCCGATAAGTGCAACCAAAGGACAAGGCTTGATCTGTTTCTTTGTCACAGTGGAAAAACATTTAAAGATTTATAGCCAAAAAAAAGTTATGGATCAAAATTCTGGGACCAAATTCACAATAATTGCTGGACAAGGGAGTTACTTTTAGGAAAACGTGAGACGGCAGTAAGAGGACCACACAGTAGTGCAGCTGGTCAGGCCAGGGAGCAAGAACCCTCTTCAATACTGACCCAAGCTGAGACCCAATCACAGAGCCCGAAATGACTCTGAAACCAGAACAGTGTAGATTGTATATTTGTCACCCAGTTGTAAAATAAGAAATTATGAAGGGCAAGCCCACCCTCAACCTTTGGTTTTTGAAGTATTTCCCTCCGAATTCTGGCTTGTTTTTTCCCCAAAAACAGATGAAATGTGTGGGTTTAAAGTCTTAGATATAATAAATAATAGATATAATAAATATAATAAAGTTTTAGAGAGAAAATGTTGAACACGCTGAAATAAATACAGAAATCTAGGCAAAACGTTCATCTTTACTGAGTTTAAATGACCAGCTAGAGAAATGAGGAGAGCTGACCAGAGAGCAAAATCATTCTGAGACTTTGTGAACTGTACCAGCTCTCCCAATTGTTCAGTATCAGTAACATTCATTCAGTCAGCACAGGACATCTGTGCAACAGGACACACCAGTCACATGTCCAGTATTTTGATTGTGGAAAAAATAAGAGATTTCAAATAACAGGTTGTTGTTTACAAATCTAGATGTAAATATCTGGAGATGAAATGTGAGAATTCTGGTCTTTAGCCTTATATACTTTTTTGGAACTTAAAGCCAAATTGTCTTCAAAGTATAAAAAAACATTTGAGTATTTTCAGAGGGGACTGTACAAATAGTCTTAATAAGTGAGCGAGTGTGTATCTCTGATAGAAACTACTATATATTAACTGTACCAAGTCAGTGTGTTTTATGAGTATTGTTCATTTCCATCAATCTAACCTAACACTAGCCTACAATCTCCACAGAAGGTTGATCTGAAAAAGAGACCTCAGTCTGGGAATTCCTCCACATCTAAGAGTACATCCCCTACCCTGACTCCATCACCATCCCCAACTCCTAAGCCTCTAATTGGTGAAACCCTGTCTTCTGCTTCTTCCCAACCATGTTCTAAAAGTAGTGGTGGCTCCAGCAGTGGCAGCATCACTGATGAAGGTCAGTGCAAATAAAGATGATCAGACTTTATGGTGTGTAGGAATGTACTCTCATTCACACTATTGCAGTTATACAGTAGACATACTGATGACTAAAAATAATCAGAATGAGACGGTAATAGGAGCAAATGAAAACATTTATTAAAGTAAACTATATAAACACTATACAACTATAAGTTTATTTACAACAATATTATTTGCAGCTACTATTTATACTAATTACTATTAGCAGTTATCTATATAGACAAGGATAGAGGGATAGACTGATAAGGGACGCTCTATGAGGGATGAGGGATATTAAAACTACTCCTTGGGTGCTGGGTTCACTCTACAGACCTGTAGGGAAGAAAAGAGTATACTTTAATATTAAGTTCATCAAAAACAAGAATAAAATTAATTTCTACTTACGTGTTTAGAGCTTGAGCAATGTATAGAAAAGAAGTGAGGGAAAAGAAATGGAAAAGATGGAAGAAAAGAGGAATTTGGTAGAAGGAAGGACATTGCTCAGAGCTTCCACAAAATGTCCATCATCTTCTGGACACGCTGTCTGAGGAAAGGTCTCAGTTTGCTGGCTAAGGCTGCTGGGTCTTGGTAGAACTCCGGGGGCTGAGTAAACAGCACTTCAGCGAGATCTGTAAGCTGATCCTATAGACAAATTACATCATCACTGTCACAATCCAACATAGTGTCACTGAGTTTAGGATACAATACTGAGAATTTGTGGATCACAGCATCAGAAGATATTAGACACTTACAATAAGCACTTTAAAGTAGGTCCTTGCTGCAGGCTTCCACACGTCTACCTCCCACATGCTGATGAGCGCAAACAGGCGCTCCAAGAATCCTCCCTTAAGCTTTAGGAAAGAAAGACGACAAGCTCCATTAATATCATGTCATATCAGGGTTAACAACATGGAAAAATAAAATGAGATAAAATAAACCATGTTCTGAAACTACATTCAAGCATGGCTTTTAAATCTCCTGATAAGACTCTTACTGTCTCAGGTATTGAGCTGTTTGTAAAATAGCCGAATAGAAGCAGCTCGAAAAAGATGTCCACGAAGTTGTAGTGGTAGACCTGCACAGAAGAGAAAAGTTACAAGAAGAAATTAGCTTTACATAATGGAGTCCTGTTTTCTATCACATCAAAATCTTTTAGATTTAAACATTTGTCATGTTACACAAGCATTTATAAGCTTACATAGGACCCGGAGAGCTCTGCTGCAATCGAGTCCTGATAAGAAGGAGTCTTCAGGAAACGAATCAGAGCCTCGTAGTCCAGCTGTACACGACCTGCATCCTGTTAAAACAAACAAACAAAATAATCACTTTGGCTTCAGTTTTTTTAACATGGAAACTCATTTTAAAACCTAAAATGAAGCAGTATGTAAGCCTCAGCATGTCCAGTACTTTACTAAAGATACACAGATGATGTATGACATGGGCCAAATGTCCAACTACTGCATATCCCAGAGCCCTCTTCATTATGTACATTTTATTTTAATATTCATCCTAAGAATGTCCTTTTTTTAGCAGGCTGTGATTGTTATAAAATTAGCTTTTGATGCTTGTTATTTTAATTATTATTCCTTAATTACTCATATTACTCATGAATCTGAATATAAGACAGCACATAATATAAGTTAAAGCAGAGTGAACTTCCCCTGAGCAAAAACAGCAGCTAAACAAAGGTTTTACTCACAGCGAACGCCTCACGGAGAGCATGCAGCTTCAGGCCGATATCAGTTACCCCTCTCTCTGTAAGATGGTCCCTAAGAAACAAAAGATTTACATGCTTAGTGTATTAAACATACATTACTCCTTTATACCATTAAACTGTGAAGAGAAGCGTACCAAGTAAAGGGCACCTCCATCTCCTCTTGGCTAAGGCTCTCCTCACTCTCCTGCAAGACACATTAGCAATAAATCATTAAAACTCACACAGTAAATGTTACAGCCTCCCATTCAGGGGAATAGCAGCATCTGTAGATACACATCAGGTCTGAAACACAGAATTACCTCAGAGTCGTACTGTTCCTCTGAATCACTGTGGGGAGAGTCAACCTGCTCCTGCTCCCAGGTGGAGGTGTTCACCTGACCATCTTTAGCCACATGCAGGAATGTGCAGGACACCTTTTTAAAGGTTTGCTGTTAAATTAAAAAATATATATATATATAAATGAACACTGCAGACCCATATGTGTACAAAATTCTAAGAGTTACTATCTACAATAAAGACTTCATGACATTGCAATAAATTTACCACATAATCCTCAAGTGGCTCCATGATGGTTTCCACCCGGTTACAGGAAAGGAGCTCTGTAACCTTCCCATATTCAGCCTTAAGAGAACAATTTGAAGTGAACACAATTAGTCACTGCAACTAACAAAAGTTTTGTGATGCCACAACAGATAATCCCTCACCTGTATGACAGTGAAATGGTCCTCGATGGTGGTCTGATAAGGGAATCCCTGCAAATGACAATTAGCTGAAACTCAAGATCTACTTCTCAAAAGTGTTCATCTAATAATCATTAATATCAATTCTCTTCATCAGAGTAACAAAGATGGTGATTACCAGCTGATCGAAGTAGCGCGTCTTGGTGGTTTTAAACCAGCAAATCCACTCTCAGGACCCCTTATCATCCCGAGGAAGTATCCCTTAACGTCCACTGCCTAGAAATAGAGAAACTAAACATTAGAACTTGTAAAGAAGGATGTGTGTGTGTTTGTATCTCAGCTGTAGCACTGTACAATACCCCAGACAGGAAGGTAAAGGTGCGTGCAGAGAGGAACTGGATATTTCGGCAGGCGCTGATCAGCTCACCAGCATCGAGCGTCTGTGAAATGAAGAGCATGATGAACATAACTGCTTCCTATCACAGTGATTTTATAATAACACAAGTAACATTCTCTCACTTTCTTTACAGTCAAAACAACCCTGTGAAATCCAGAGATCAGATTTAGTAAATAAATGACAGGTTTGGTTACCAGAACAACAGCTGAAGATGTGGAGTGAGTTTCTGTGGGTAGCTGCGGCAGGATTGGCTCAACAACCTTAAGACACAGACACACACACAGACACACACACACACACTTAGACAAAAGCAGCCTACACGTTTCAAATGTAGTTAAAATATTTTACTGACACATACCTGGAGGACTGAGGGAGTATCTGACGATTCTCCCAGCAAATCCACAGCTTCTGCAATAAATTAGTTTCATGTAAGTTTAATTACAACTAATATTTTCTGTTAAATGTAAAACATTAAAATGGCCAAATTTATAAGGTAGTAGAGAGAGACCTTGTAAATTTTTCTCTCCTTTCTTTCTAATGCTTAAAAGTTAATAAACCTGTGAGTTAGTTAGCTAGTTAATTTGTGAAGAAACAGACTAATTGTAGCATTAGTAGCTTGTGTAAATTCACTGTACATGTGACTGATTAAACTCTCTAAATCCTCAAGTCCAGGCATCCTGATGAACTCCACCTCCCCATCAGGATCCACACGCTGCCGTCTACTCAGAGGGGCTTCTTGATTGCCATCCTCTTCGTCCCACCTCCTCCTTATGCCCTGGCGTGGGACAGGAGTTATCATTGTGGCAGGAGCATAGTACATACCAGCCACAATGCTGTGGATGTCGATATTGAAATAAGGCTGGGGCAAAGGAACTGTTGAAGGCTGTGGACTCCCTGAAGGTGGTGGCCTCCTCAAAGGGGATGGGGTTTTATTTTAATAGCACTGTGTATGTTTTATACAGCAGGAAAGCCTCACTATCAAAACAAGAAGTATTTACACAAGTTATATTACTGTAATCTTCCTATAACAGTGCATTAAAAACTATTTTATTTACATTTACAGTATTTACATTTTAGCTGCATTTATAGGTGTTATACAGTTATACACTGTGCACTTATTTCAATGCTTAAAAATATCTTCCCCAAAAAATGCAGATTAAAATACATTTCTATTACAGTCTATTACTTTAGCACTTTCTTACTCCAGTGGTTCACATCCCCTTTGAGTCCAATTGTGTCTCCTCTCAAAAATTCGCCCTTTATCGTAAATTACACTACTCCTAACTATTTTATTCACGACAGCTAGAAACAAAACCTTGCTGAACAGAATTGAAACAAACAGCTTGATATTTTTGCCTAAGCTGCACTCTACATTGCCACACTAGCTCCATTTATTTGTACCGATTGGTTTTGTTCAGCTAGCTGCCTTTCCTCACAGCCCCTTTCTCTCTCCGCTTTAACAACTCGACAAACACGGACAATGAAAAATCCTTAAAATAATAAGTTACTTCATGTTATTGTAAGTATTTTAACTTATTCTATTCACTCCATCAAAAAAAAACTATAAACACTGAAAAACAATTACTTAGCTACATGCTAACTAGCCGTCTAGCTAATCTTTGCTAATACTCCTCGGCTTGACTTAGTAAACTTTAGCAAACGTTAAGTAAACATTGGGACTTTTATGAAAAGCTGATGTTAACATATCTGAAAACATCAACACTGTTTTCTTCTTCCCTGCTCGTTTCACTGGAGTCTGCCATTTTGTCCGCTAGCTTTAGCATACTGATCGTGTACGTAAAGCGATTAGCCGAATAAAGATTAGCCGAACAGAATTTCTCAAAACCATCTAATCATATAAAACGATATTCCTGATTGCGGTTTTTTGTAATAACGCGGTGTTTAAAAGACTTTATACTTAAGTGAAAAAGAGGAAACTCAGTAACTCACCGTTCCAGGGGTCGTACAGTCCGCTCCATCCGGGCTCGGGATCCACATCCGGGTGCTGAGGCTCGGCTCCTCCCCCGAAGTTCATCATCGCTGCGCTGTAGAGTCGGTGTAGGAGTCAAATCCAGTAGTGGAGTACAGAGAAATCCGAAACAGGGGTGTAGCAAAAATGCCAAAAGATAATCCAAATCTTGCGACCTTCAGAACCAGTATAAACCAACACTAACTAGTATAAAACAGCACTAACTAGTATAAACCAATATAAACCAGCACTAACTAGTATAAACCAGTATAAACCAGCACTAACTAGTATAAACCAGCACTAACTAGTAACAAGAGTCAATAATGAATAAATAATAATAATAATCATAATAATAAGCTGAAATGTCCGGGAAGCCCAGGGAGTGAAGCATAGCTGAAGTTTAAGGCAGCATGTAGCTGTACAGTTAGAATTCAAGCTGTAGGACCAGTTTAAAGACGATACGACCTTAAAAAAAAAAAACAAACTCCTGTTTACGGCATCTACCGAAAACCTCCGAGAAAAACCGAACTGTACGGAAACCAGGAAGTGAAGTCCGTAAAAAATGCATTTACAAATTATATATTTTACATTTTATAATTTGCTCCTGCTGAACACACTCAGTGTCCTCAAGGTAGGATGATCTTTATCCTTTAATGCCACACTGTTTCTACAATAAATCATGTTAAAGTGACAGTGTTACAGTCTAATGTTATGTAGCACACAAGACACCTCATCTTGCTGTGAATTAGCCTAATGCTAGTTACCGTGCTAGCGAACCTGGCTACTGGTTTAAACTACACAATAAAATCATTAAGCTCGGTTTAAGAATTTATTTTATTTCCACAATGAAATATTTACCCCATTAGAAGTCCATTCTTAACAACCCCTTCTCCTGGTTTTAATAAAATAAATGGTGCTTAGCTTTGTGATTCAGCAGCTAGCGCGCTAACGGACTTTAGCCGATTTTTAGCGATTTCAATGACAGTGTAATATTTGGACTAATCATATCTACCGAGAGAACTTGTATATTTGTTGTAATTATTTAACACTTTATTGGTTATATTAATGTGAATATGATATTTCTCCTAATAATAGTTCACCTGCTAGTGAACATGCTGCTGCTTTAAATTACACACTAAAATCCTGAACCGAGTTGATGAGCTCGGGTAACGAGAATTTAGTTTATTTCCATAATATAATATTTACCCATTTAAAAGGTGACTTTTCACACCCCTGAGTACTGGTTTTACACTAAATCATGACTAGACTAGTGATTTAGTCAGGTCTAAAGGACTTAGTTACAGATGTATGTTATCTACCTAGAGAACTTCGCTAATCATTTCATTTACACAGTTAGCATCATGCTAGTTATCGTGCTACCGAACTCGGCTACTGGTTTAAATGACACAATAAAATCCTTAAGCTTGGTCAAGAATTTATTTTATTTCCACAATGAAATATTTACCCTGTTAGTAGGTCACTTTTAACAACCCTGACTACTGGTTTTACACTAAATCATGATTAGCCTTGTGATCCGCTAGCTAGCGCGCTAGCGGACTTTAGCCGATTTTTACCGATTTAAATTACACTGTAATAGTTGGACTAATTATATCTACATGTCTATTTGTTGTAATTTGTACACATTTTATCGGTAAATATAATATAAATATAATGTTTAGCCTAATGTTAGTTAAGCTGCTAGTGAACTTGGCTGTTGTTTTACATTACACACTAAAATCCTGAACGAGTTGATGAGCTTGACCAACGAGAATTTCATTTATTTCCACAATATAATACTCATCCCCATTAAAAAGTGACTTTTAACAACCCTGACTACTGGTTTTATACTAAATCATACTTAGACTACTGATTAATCAGCTCTCGCGCTAAAGGGCATGGTTACAGATGTACACCGATCAGCCATAACATTATGACCACCGACAGGTGAAGTGAATAAGACTGATGATCTCCTCATCATGGCACCTGTTAGTGTGTGGGATATATTAGACAGCAGGTGAACATTTTGTCCTCATAGTTGATGTGTTAAAAGCAGGAAAAATGGGAAAGTGTAAGGATTTGAGCGAGTTTGACAAATGGTGATGGCTGCACGACGGGATCAGAGCATCTCCAAAACTGCAGCTCTTGTGGGATGTTCCCGGTCTGCAGTGGTCAGTATCTATCAAACGTGGTCCAAAGCAGGAACGGTGGTGAACCGGTGACAGGGTCATGGGCGGCCAAGGCTCACTGATGCACGTGGAGAGTGAAGGCTGGCCCCTGTGGTCCGATCCACAAGACGAGCTACTGTTGCCCAAATTGCTGAAGAATTTAATGCTGGTTCTGATAGAAAGGTGTCCGAATACACAGTAAATCACGGTTTGTTACTTATGGGACTGCATAGTCAGGGCGCCCATGTTGACCCCTGTGCACCACTGAAAGCACCAACAATGGGCACGTGAGCATCAGAACTGGACCACGAAGCAATGGAAGAAGGTGACCTGGTCTGATAAATCAAGTTTTCTTTAACATGGCGTGGATGGACGGGTGTGTGTGCACATGGCACCAGGATGCACTATGGGAAGAGGGCAAGCTGGCGGAGGCAGTGTCATGCTTTGGGCAATGTTCTGCTGGGAAACCTTTTGGGTCCTGCCATCCATATGGATGTTGCTTTGACATGAACCACCTACCTAAGCATTGTTGCAGGCCATCTACACCCTTTCATGGTAACGGTATTTCCTGATGTCTGTGGCCTCTTTCAGCAGGATGATGCACCGTGCCCCAAAGCAAAAATGGATCAGGAATGGTTTGATGACCACAACAATGAGAATGAGGTGTTGACTTGGCTTCCAAATTCCCCAGATCTCAATCCAATCGAGCATCTGTGGGATGTGCTGGACAAACAAGTCCAATCCATGGAGGCCCCACCTCACAACTTACAGGACTTAAAGGATCTGCTGCTAACATCTTGGTGCCAGATACCACAGCACACCTTCAGGGATCTAGTGGAGTCCATGCCTCGACAGGTCAGGGCTGTTTTGGCAGCAAAAAGGGGACCAACAGCATATTAGGCAGGTGGTCATAATGTTATGGCTGAGCGGTGTATGGTATCTACCTAGAGAACTTCACTAATCGTTTCATTTCCACAATATCATAGTGAGTATAAAGGTTTTAATAATTATACAGGATAATATTTTTTATAGATTTGGGTGGTGGACAGGGGCAGGAGGTTTTAGAGAGTTTAATCAGGTCACATGTACAGTGAATTTACACAATCTGACTGCTACAATTTTTCTGTTTCTTCACAAGTTAACTAATTATCAAACTCACTGCTTTATTAACTTTTATGCATTAATAGGAAAGTTTGATATTGTGTAATTGAAGAGTCATAATTCTGAGTCACAGAAAAATAATCTATTGCAGAGCCTGTGGATGTGCTGGAGGAATCAGCAGATACTCCCTCTGTCCTCCAGGTATGTGTCAGTTAAATAGTAATATTTTAACTTCATTTAAAACCTACAGGCCACTTTTTTCTAAGTGTGTGTGTGTGTGTGTTTGTGTGTGTGTGTGTGTGTGTGTGTGTGTTTGTGTGTGTGTTAAGGTCATTGAGCCAATCCTGCAGCTGCTGCCCACCGAACCACACGAAGAACCTTCAGCTGTCGTTCTGGTAAGAAAATCCTTCATTTATTTCCTAAAGCCAATCAATGGATTTTACAAGGTTGTTTTTACTGTAAAGAATGTTAGTATAAATCTGATATGATAAGAAGCACTTATGATCTTCATGCTCTACATTTCACAGCCGCTCGATGCTGATGAGCCGGACAGTGCCTGCCGTGATGTTCAGTGTGTGTCTGTAGTCTCCTCCCTCTCCCAGGTATTCTACACTGCTGTAACTGAGATACAAACACACAAACATCCTTCTTTACAAGATCTAATGTGAAGTTTTGTTTCTCTATTTCTGGCCAGTGGACATAAGCAGAGACATCATTGGAATGATGAGGGGTCCAGAGAGTCGGCTCTGCTGGTTTGAAAGCGCAGAGACACACTGCTTGACTCGCGAGGTAATCACAGTCTTTATTACTCTGATGAAGAGAATGGACATTTTTCAACTGACATGATTTTTAGAAGAGCACTTTTGTGAAATGTGGTTGTAGATCTTGAGTTTCATCTAATTGTCTTTTACAGGGATTCCCTTATTATACCAGTGATAAGGAGAGTTTCACTGGCATTCAGGTAAGGGATTATTCATTGTGGCATCACAAAATGTTATGAACTGCAGTGACTAATTGTGTTTGTGTGTTTTAAGTTTGTTGAGCCGAACATCCAGCTGCTGCCCACAGAACAACCTCAAGACCCTTCACCTGTTTTTCTGGTAACCAAAGCTTTCATTTATTTCCTAAAGCTGATCACTGGATTTTACAAGGTTGTTTTTACTGTAAGTGACAGAATATTAGTATGAAACTGCTGTGATCAGAAGCACTCATGATCTTCCTGCTCTACTTTTCACAGCCGCTCGATGCGGGTGAGCTGATCAGCGCTTGGTGTAATATTCAGTTCCTCTCTGCACAGGCCTCCATCTCCCAGTTCAAGGTATTCTACAGTGCAGCAGCTGAGATACAAACACACAAACACCCGTCTTTACAAGTTCTAATGTTTAGTTTTGACTGGCAATTTGGGTGATCAGTAAAGTGCTGTAATATCTTCATGTTGCATAAAATGACACATAACCCAGCACACTTGCTCATTTGACTGATGTAGGATACAACTAAGCTGAAAGATAAGGGTCTTACTCAACCAATGCTGCTTGGAAGTGTGCTGGAATTTGAACACAACCTTCTGATCAAGCCTTCTGTCACTGAGCCATTACAACCATGCCAGAGCAACACCATAACTAGTTTGCATTGATTCAGCTATTTCTCCCACTGAATTAATGGCACTTAAAGATTCCAGTGAAGCAGTGCAAGCTAGCTGTAGTGATGGCTTTGAGTCTCTGATAAGAAGGTTGTGTGTTCAAGTCCCAGCACAAAACATAACTTCCTTGATTGTACCCTTGAGCAAGACACTTCTTCTTTTTCTTATTTTTGTCCTGTATTGATTTTGACCCATAGTTTGTTGTCTCTGTAGGACACAGTCCAGAAGGAAACCTGCACTAAGGGACTCAAAGTAGATATCCTCAGTTTTGTTGAAGATGTGGCAATAACCAACCCAAACACAAGAAGTATAGCTGTGGTGCTGGAAGAGAAAATTGTGCTTGATGATGTTGATGACCTGCCAAATGCATTTGCTTTACTTTTTGGTATCATTTATGCACTTAACATTGAGCACCTGAAGAAGTATACCTTCGAGGTGACCCAGACATTATTTCTGCACCTTGGCTCTCAGTGTACTGCAAGAGTGCAGTCATTGAAGAATAAGCTTCTGAAGCTGGATGTTTAATCTTGGCTGCTGTTTATAAAAAAGTTAACAGTTATCTATGCACTTTCATAGTTTTGTTATTGGAGCTGAGTTTGTTGGACTTGTTTGTTGAACTGTTCAAGCTGCAGCTGTGAAGCCATAGCAAAGTCATTTTTGGTCTTTTTCCATTGTTTTACCAAAATCTGATTTCTTAGAAATATACAGAATACTTGCTGACTCAAAAGGTTCAGACTGTAGTTTCATGGCCATAGCAGTGAATCCAGAAAAAGTCGTCGTTGTATATTTCTCAATATTTCATCTAGTTGTGTTTTGTATTCAGTGATTATTTATTCTTTTTATTTGTTTTGGTCTCAAAATCTCTAATACTGCTTTTTTCACTCCTTGTACTCAGATTGTTTATGTACCATTGTTTAATTCAGGCTTACTCTTTTATAATTGGTGCAAAATTTTATATGGATTTTTTATTCCTATTTGCAAACTTTCTTTCATGTTTGTATCGATTTATTGCATCATAATTGATATTTTATTGAAGATAAATGATATTAATATTGAAAAGAGAGCTTTTTGTGAAATGTATATTCAGTGCCATGAGTAATGTCTGGATTTTGCATTACATCATTTTTGGTTGTGGTCATTTGTTTCTGTTTACTGGAGAGTTATTGAGAAACAATTCCTTGGTTTTATTAAATGCCATTCAATAAATAATAGCATTTATTCAAGTTGGATTGACTCATATTCTGTCTTGGAAAAGGTCTACAAAGAATATCATTTTCTGGACACTTTCATTTCAATTCAAGTCAGTTTATCTTAAAAATTAAATTTTTTAATTTAGTTTTAGGTTTCTCAACTTTTGATTTTTTTTACAGTGTATAAATCAGCTTTTATCCTTTAGAAAAACTTCATATCAGTCTCTAAATATCTGTTCACTCTTAAACTCTTCCAGTAATCAGTTCTGCTGTTTGTAACACCTCAGCTTATGGACAGACTGAGATGCAGACAGATACCATAAGCACAGACACAGCTCTTATTTTATATGCCACCATTTGCTCTTTAAAGACTTGTCTCATTTGTTTTAAAATGGATTTGAATGGGCTTGAACACGCGTATGAAAACAAACAAAACGTTACACGTCTCATTATCAACTTCTTTGGAACATTTATTAATAAACTTGAACAAGCATCGGCTCTGTACATCCGACATTAACACTATAAACGTTTTGCATAGAGTGCATTGTATAACGTAATGACATCACACCCAAATGAACCGTAATACATTCAATAAAACAAGAGTAGTTCGGCTGATGCCGTAATCTAACGAGTAAGAGTGCAATACTTAACACCCACACTTGCTCTTAGCTTATTAAGTTACCTGAAAACAAAATAACAAATAAGGCTTCTCTTTCACATAAACGATGTAAACATAAACCTTTTACTCTTTTAAGTACCAAACACGTCTCGAGCAAACCTCTTTAACTTTAGCTTAGTGGCTGGCTTTGTCATAATGTCAGCAACCATTGGCTCTGTAGGTATTCCAAGATTACCTTGCCATCATTCACAGTTTCCTTTATAAAGTGCTACTTGATGTCAATGTGCTTGCACCTTTGCCTGTAAACTGGGTTTCTGGCTATTGTTATTGTACCTTGGTTGTCTTCATACACTTTTGTTTGTGCGTATTGGTATGTATCCATACCTTTGAGTAGCTGCTCTAAGTAGATACATTCCTGAATGGCTGATGATAAGGACATGTATTCTGCTTCGCAAGTAGATAATGCTACTGTTGGCTGTTTTCTGGTTTTCCATGAGATCAGAGTAGTAGAGTAGTAGAGGTCACAGTATTTATTTCCACAATGAAATATTGAAATTTGGAGATTTTAGAGACTCAATGGTGAGGTCTCATCTCTCCTGCGATGTCTTGCAGACCAAGATGACCTGTTAGATCTCCTGAAAGGCTTATTGAAATTTGTTAAATATTTCAAGGACTGGGGCTATATTCATGTGTTTTACCTCTTTTCTCTCTCTTATGTTAGTCAGCATGACTATGGTGGCAGATTTGTGCTCCCAAACCATTCTCCAGAAATCAGCCACTGTCTCCGGTTTCGGACCTGCAAACAGACCTTTTTAAAGCTTTCCAGCAGAAAGTCATGACATTCAGTAAATTCATTCTGACATTCACTCTTCTGATCTGTATGCTGTGTAACGTGTGGGTGACTGCTTCTGTGTTAGAATCTTGAAAACTGATGAAACCCTCAGATGAAAGGTCACTTACACTAACTACTAGCTGTAGTTAACTTTAGGTCTACACATATTGACTGCTTTCTCCAGTGTCAGAGCTGCTTCACATAACAGTCTTTCCCTGAGACCATTATCAGGAATCCCACAGACTATTTTGTCCCTCACCATTGAGTCTCTAAAATCTCTCGAAAAACTTCTCAAAAGTGACATTCTTACTTGGCACGAAGTATTATGGAACATGTGCCACACACAAGACCTGAAATAATTGTTTGGTCTAAAAACCACACACCTGGCAACACACAAACATCATCACATTCACTGAATTGAACTAGATGACTGTTCCTGAGAAAATTCAGCAACTTATTATTTCAATCAATTTACGCACTAGGCTTTCTCACAACAAATCAATCTCACTGTTGGATATGTAATCTAATGATGATGAGGTAGTTCTAGGTTTCGCCTTGTTTTATATAAGCTGTATCCGATACTGCCATCCTGTGGTGAGATTGAGAATTGACCTAATACAGGAGACTTACTATCAGGTACCACAGAGTATAGAAGTAATGCATTAAGTCTCTTTATATACTTTCACAAGAAGACCAGCCTGTAACCACTTAATGAAATAGAAATAATAAATGAATTAAATGACTTGAATGAAATTTGTTTTTATACTTGTACTTCTTGATATAATAAATAGCTTTTCTTTTCTTTTCTTTTTTAAACACTTCAGTTTCAGACATCTGAATCAGTGTTTATAAGTTAGGTCTGGTGATTAATTTCAGCTGGAGGATGTGGAAAGAAAAAAAAAAAAGAGTGCTCTATGTCTGATCTTTTTTACTGAAGCATGTGTTCAAGTGACACACTGATGCATTTGATCTAAAATGGCTTGTAAGGTTTTGCATAAACTTGTGGTGTCCATGCAGCTCAAATGCACACACTCATTTAAAGCAAAAAAGGCAACATGCTAAATGCTAGAAGCTCAGAAAGGCATCTTGCATAAAGTTCAAAGATTTTACTTCAAGTTGTTATCAAATAATATAATCTGTATAACAAATTAATGTATTAAATTAGAAAAAAATGCCAAAAAGAAGCATTTTTACTAGTGGTCTCAGACATTTGGACCCCACTATATATTTTATTATGACCTTAGCAAGGCTATAAAGTGTCCAGCTTTTATATATTTCTTTTCTGTTTTGTACATTCCTTATTTTGAAGGCTAGTGTATTAATTTAAGTGTGTTCATTTATGACAGAAATGGCCTCAATGTGTCTTAAAAAGTCCTTGTTTTGTCTGTGCAGGCAACATTTATAACTGATTCCAGGTGTTTTGAGGAAATGCATCTCAAGCTCTGACATACTGCTGTGGCTGAAATTGATTTTTAAGACACTAATGTACATGGAAGTTGCTGGACAAAGCTCAGTCTGATGGTGTGCTTTTAGATCATTTGTGGCATATCTTGCTTCTTGTCATAGATAAATGTGATCTGTCTGAAAATGGAAAAATGGTGTTGGCAGTAGGACTAAAAGGGAACTGGAAGCAAACATTTTGATCAGTGGAGTTAATAAAGCTTATCTAACAGTTAGAACAGCTGTCCTGTGTGACTGAACAAAAGTGAAGCAAACAGATTTCTTCAGCAGGGGGTATCTGTCTCGTAAGCTGTTTAGTGAAGAGGAATTCTGCAGTATGATTAATGCTGTCACACCTGACTAATGGTGTCTGAACTCAAGCCACCCTACACTTGGAATAAATGAGGGACGCTGTGTCCACCTGTGTCCAGGGGGTGATGTTTCACACCGAGGGTCTGAATTCATCTATCTAATAATCCCACTCCTAATCAAACCCAGCCTTAGATATGATTTAAATTATGGTAGAATAACTATGTTACTCATATGGGAAATGTCTCAGTCAATAATGCTTTACATTATGGTCCCCTTAAATGATATTATTTAACATTAGTTTACATAAACAAACCATGTATGTCAGTATTAATATACCCCGCCTACTGCTGAACAACAAAAGCTAGATTTCAGTTCACCACCAGGTAAAACAATTAGTTTGACTGAACTCAATAAATTGGTTGCTGCATTTATTGTTGAGGAGATGCAGCCACTCTTCACTGTGAAGGCGCCGACATTTTGTAATATCATCAGCAAAATCAGGGAAATGGACAGGGGCCGTGCTCTCCGATCGCAAAACCTTTACAAGCTTTTTGGACAAGGCATATATAGAAATGGAGGCAGACCTGAAGAAAACATTTGCAGATTGATCTAATTTTAGAATGACTTTAGGAAGACTATATTGCACTCTTTAATGTCTTTATTAACTTGGACTGTGAGTTTACTTTGTAATGTAACACATATAGGTTTCTATGTGTATAAAATGAAAAGAGAACGAGTCTACTGGTCAAATTTAAGAAAAAGTATCGCAAAAGTAACGTAACGCATTACTTTTTATAAAAAATAACTAAGTAATGCAATTTGTTACTTTTTTAGGGAGTAACACAATACTGTAACGCATTACTTTTAAAAGTAACTTTCCCCAACACTGAATATAATATAATAACAAATATATAATATATTTGTTATTTTTCACATTTTAGTAAACCATTTAAAGGTTGTGAAATTCTGTAAAAATGATCTGTATATGAGTGAAAAATTCAGTTTGTGTTGCGTTTAAAGGAAACTTTTATACATATACTGATGGCTAAAAATAATCAGAATGAGACCACAATAGGAACAAATATAAACATTTATTTAAGCAAAGTCTATAAGAAGTATACAAATAAGTTTATTTCTAAACAATTCTATATTACATGTATTTACAATCTATAGGCTATTGATGGGAATAGGGGGAGTGGGATAGGAACAGAGGGATAGATTAATAAGGGATGATTATTAAGGGATGAGGGATCTTAAATGCTAAGGTTAAGCCCTTCTTCAGGTCCTGGGGTTCACTGTACAAACCTGTAGGAAAGAAAAGAGTTTTTTTAAATATTAAGTTGATCAAAAATAGAAATAAAATGATTTCATACTTACGTGTGGAGCCTGAGCAATGTAGGAAAAAGAAGTGAGAGAAAAGAAGATGAAATGAAACAGAAGAAGAAAAGATGAAGTGGGTAAGGGGAAAGACATTGCTCAGAGCTCCTCCAAAATGTCCATCATCAGCTGGACGTGCAGCTTGAGGAGTCGCTGAACTGTGGTGGCTAAGGCTGCTGGGTCACTGTAGAGCTCCAGAGGCTGAGTGAAGAGTACTTCAGCAAGCTCTGTAAGGTAATCCTATTGACAAATTCCACACACATCCAACATAGTGTCACTGAGTTTAAGATACAATCCTGAGAATTTGTGGATCGTGGCATCAGAAGATATTCAACACTTACAATAAGCACTGTGAAGTACAGCTCTGCTGCAGGCTCCCACACGTCCACGTCCCACATGCTGAAGAGCGCAAGCAGGCGCTCCAAGAAACCTCCCTTAAACTTTTGGAAAGAAAGACAAGCTTCATTAATGCCATGTCTTATCAGGTTTAAAAAATATGGAAAAAGAAAACCAGATCAAATAGACCATGTTCTGAAACTCAAACATTGCTTAGAAATCTCCTGATAAGACACTTACTGGCTGAGGTTTTGAGCCATTTATAAAGTAGCTGAAGAAAATCAGCTCAAAAAAACATCCGGGAAGTTGTAGTGGTGGTCCTGCACAGAGTAGAAAAGATACAAAAATAAATTAGCTTTACATATTGGAGTCCTGTTTTCTATATTAGCAAAATCTGTTATCTTTAAACATCTGTCATTTCACACAGGCGTTTATTAGCTTACACAGGAGCTGAGCTCTGCTTTAATCGATTCCTGATTGGAAGGCGTCCTCAGGAATCGAATCAGGGCCTCGTAGGCCAACTGCACACCAACTGCATCCTGTTAAAGCAAACGAAAAAATCTCTGTAACTCACTTTGGCTATGGCTGAGAAACTGAAATTATTTCCATCACAAAAATGATACAGTCTTTCATCATTCTGAAGTCACCTGGTTGTTAGCTGCTGCCAGTCGCATGACGATCTTCTTTCCAGCCATGAACAAGAAGTTCTGCTTGTGGATGCTGGCAAGCAGAGTCTGAATATAAGACAGCACACAATATAAAAGTTAAAGCAGAGTGGACTTTACCTGCGCAGTAACAGCAGCTGAATAAAGGTTTTACTCACAGCAAACGCCTCACGAAGCGCGGGCACCTTCAGGCCGATTTCAGTCACCCCTCTGTCTGAAAGATGGCAGCTAAGAAACAAGAGATGTAAATGTTTAGTGTATATTAAACATACAATACACTGTTACATCATTAAAGAGTGAAGAGGATCGTACCAAATAAAGGGCACCTCCAACTCCTCTGGGTTAAGGCGCTCCTCACTCTCCTGCAAGCCAAATCATTAAATCATTAAAACTCACACAGTAAATTTTACAGTATCCGAATCAGGGGAATAGCAGCATATGTAGATACACATCAGGTCTGAAAGTCTGAATTACCTCACAGTCGTTGTGATCATAGTCCCAAGTGGAGGTGAACATCTGTCCATCTTCAGCCACATACAGCAAAGTGCAGGTTACCGTTGTAATGGTTTGCTGTTGAATAAAAAAAATATCCACACTGAAGACAAATAAAAGCACAACTGACAAAATTCTAAAAGTTACTAACTACAAGATACACTTCATGACAGTGCAATAAATTTACCACAAAATAATGTGGCACGACGAATGATGTCTCCATTCGGTTACAGGAGATGAACTCTGTAACCCTCCCAGATTCAGCCTTAAGAGAACAAATTAAAGTGAACACAATTAGTCACTGCAATTAACAAAAGTTTTGTGATGCCACAACGAATAATCCCTTACCTGTATGCCAGTGAAACAGTCCTCTATGGAGGACTCATAAGGGAATCCCTGCAAATGACAAAAAGCTGAAACTCAAGATCTATTTCACAAACGTGAGCGTCTAATAATCATCAAGGTCAATTCTCTTCCTCAGAGTAATTAAGTCTGTGATTACCATGTGATTCAAGCTGCTCGTCTTGGTGGATTTAAACCAACAAAGACGGCTCTGTGGGCCCCTTATCATCCCCAGGAAGTATGTTTTCATTTCCACTGACTGAAAATAGAGAAACAAAACTAAACATTACAACTTGTAAAGACGGGTGTTTGTGTGTTTGTATCTCAGCTGCTGCACTGTAGAATACCTTGAACTGGGAGATGGAGGCCTGTGCAGAGAGGAACTGAATATTACACCAAGCGCTGATCAGCTCACCAGCATCGAGCGGCTGTGAAAAGTAGAGCAGGAAGATCATGAGTGCTTCTGATCACAGCAGTTTCATACTAATATTCTGTCACTTACAGTAAAAACAACCTTGTAAAATCCAGTGATCAGCTTTAGTAAATAAATGAAAGCTTTGGTTACCAGAAAAACAGGTGAAGGGTCTTGAGGTTGTTCTGTGGGCAGCAGCTGGATGTTCGGCTCAACAAACTTAAAACACACAAACACAATTAGTCACTGCAGTTCATAACATTTTGTGATGCCACAATGAATAATCCCTTACCTGAATGCCAGTGAAACTCTCCTTATCACTGGTATAATAAGGGAATCCCTGTAAAAGACAATTAGATGAAACTCAAGATCTACAACCACATTTCACAAAAGTGCTCTTCTAAAAATCATGTCAGTTCAAAAATGTCCATTCTCTTCATCAGAGTAATAAAGACTGTGATTACCTCGCGAGTCAAGCAGTGTGTCTCTGCGCTTTCAAACCAGCAGAGCCGACTCTCTGGACCCCTCATCATTCCAATGATGTCTCTGCTTATGTCCACTGGCCAGAAATAGAGAAACAAAACTTCACATTAGATCTTGTAAAGAAGGATGTTTGTGTGTTTGTATCTCAGTTACAGCAGTGTAGAATACCTGGGAGAGGGAGGAGACTACAGACACACACTGAACATCACGGCAGGCACTGTCCGGCTCATCAGCATCGAGCGGCTGTGAAATGTAGAGCATGAAGATCATAAGTGCTTCTTATCATATCAGATTTATACTAACATTCTTTACAGTAAAAACAACCTTGTAAAATCCATTGATTGGCTTTAGGAAATAAATGAAGGATTTTCTTACCAGAATGACAGCTGAAGGTTCTTCGTGTGGTTCGGTGGGCAGCAGCTGCAGGATTGGCTCAATGACCTTAACACACACACACACACAAACACACACACACAAACACACACACACACACAAACACACACAAACAAACAAACACACACACACTTAGAAAAAAGTGGCCTGTAGGTTTTAAATGAAGTTAAAATATTACTATTTAACTGACACATACCTGGAGGACAGAGGGAGTATCTGCTGATTCCTCCAGCACATCCACAGGCTCTGCAATAGATTATTTTTCTGTGACTCAGAATTATGACTCTGCAATTACACAATATCAAACTTTCCTATTAATGCATAAAAGTTAATAAAGCAGTGAGTTTGATAATTAGTTAACTTGTGAAGAAACAGAAAAATTGTAGCAGTCAGATTGTGTAAATTCACTGTACATGTGACCTGATTAAACTCTCTAAAACCTCCTGCCCCTGTCCACCACCCAAATCTATAAAAAATATTATCCTGTATAATTATTAAAACCTTTATACTCACTATGATATTGTGGAAATGAAACGATTAGTGAAGTTCTCTAGGTAGATACCATACACCGCTCAGCCATAACATTATGACCACCTGCCTAATATGCTGTTGGTCCCCTTTTTGCTGCCAAAACAGCCCTGACTGTCGAGGCATGGACTCCACTAGATCCCTGAAGGTGTGCTGTGGTATCTGGCACCAAGATGTTAGCAGCAGATCCTTTAAGTCCTGTAAGTTGCGAGGTGGGGCCTCCATGGATTGGACTTGTTTGTCCAGCACATCCCACAGATGCTCGATTGGATTGAGATCTGGGGAATTTGGAAGCCAAGTCAACACCTCATTCTCATTATTGTGGTCATCAAACCATTCCTGATCCATTTTTGCTTTGGGGCACGGTGCATTATCCTGCTGAAAGAGGCCACAGACATCAGGAAATACCATTACCATGAAAGGGTGTAGATGGCCTGCAACAATGCTTAGGTAGGTGGTTCATGTCAAAGCAACATCCATATGGATGGCAGGACCAAAAGGTTTCCCAGCAAAACATTGCCCAAAGCATGACACTGCCTCCGCCAGCTTGCCCTCTTCCCATAGTGCATCCTGGTGCCATGTGCACACACACCCGTCCATCCACGCCATGTTAAAGAAAACTTGATTTATCAGACCAGGTCACCTTCTTCCACTGCTTCGTGGTCTAGTTCTGATGCTCACGTGCCCATTGTTGGTGCTTTCAGTGGTGCACAGGGGTCAACATGGGCGCCCTGACTATGCAGTCCCATAAGTAACAAACTGTGATTTACTGTGTATTCGGACACCTTTCTATCAAAACCAGCATTAAATTCTTCAGCAATTTGGGCAACAGTAGCTCGTCTTGTGGATCGGACCACATAGGCCAGCCTTCACTCTCCACGTGCATCAGTGAGCCTTGGCCGCCCATGACCCTGTCACTGGTTCACCACCGTTCCTTCTTTGGACCACGTTTGATAGATACTGACCACTGCAGACCGGGAACATCCCACAAGAGCTGCAGTTTTGGAGATGCTCTGATCCACTCGCGCAAATCCTTATACTTTCCCATTTTTCCTGCTTTTAACACATCAACTATGAGGACAAAATGTTCACCTGCTGTCTAATATATCCCACACACTAACAGGTGCCATGATGAGGAGATCATCAGTCTTATTCACTTCACCTGTCGGTGGTCATAATGTTATGGCTGATCGGTGTACATCTGTAACCATGCCCTTTAGCGCGAGAGCTGATTAATCAGTAGTCTAAGTATGATTTAGTATAAAACCAGTAGTCAGGGTTGTTAAAAGTGACTTTTTAATGGGGATGAGTATTATATTGTGGAAATAAATGAAATTCTCGTTGGTCAAGCTCATCAACTCGTTCAGGATTTTAGTGTGTAATGTAAAATAACAGCCAAGTTCACTAGCAGCTTAACTAACATTAGGCTAAACATTATATTTATATTATATTTACCGATAAAATGTGTACAAATTACAACAAATAGACATGTAGATATAATTAGTCCAACTATTACAGTGTAATTTAAATCGGTAAAAATCGGCTAAAGTCCGCTAGCGCGCTAGCTAGCGGATCACAAGGCTAATCATGATTTAGTGTAAAACCAGTAGTCAGGGTTGTTAAAAGTGACCTACTAACAGGGTAAATATTTCATTGTGGAAATAAAATAAATTCTTGACCAAGCTTAAGGATTTTATTGTGTCATTTAAACCAGTAGCCGAGTTCGCTAGCACGATAACTAGCATGATGCTAACTGTGTAAATGAAATGATTAGCGAAGTTCTCTAGGTAGATAACATACATCTGTAACTAAGTCCTTTAGACCTGACTAAATCACTAGTCTAGTCATGATTTAGTGTAAAACCAGTACTCAGGGGTGTGAAAAGTCACCTTTTAAATGGGTAAATATTATATTATGGAAATAAACTAAATTCTCGTTACCCGAGCTCATCAACTCGGTTCAGGATTTTAGTGTGTAATTTAAAGCAGCAGCATGTTCACTAACAGGTGAACTATTATTAGGAGAAATATCATATTCACATTAATATAACCAATAAAGTGTTAAATAATTACAACAAATATACAAGTTCTCTCGGTAGATATGATTAGTCCAAATATTAGTCATTGAAATCGCTAAAAATCGGCTAAAGTCCGTTAGCGCGCTAGCTGCTGAATCACAAAGCTAAGCACGATTTATTTTATTAAAACCAGGAGAAGGGGTTGTTAAGAATGGACTTCTAATGGGGTAAATATTTCATTGTGGAAATAAAATAAATTCTTAAACCGAGCTTAATGATTTTATTGTGTAGTTTAAACCAGTAGCCAGGTTCGCTAGCACGGTAACTAGCATTAGGCTAATTCATGGCAAGATGAGGTGTCTTGTGTGCTACATAACATTAGACTGTAACACTGTCACTTTAACATGATTTATTGTAGAAACAGTGTGGCATTAAAGGATAAAGATCATCCTACCTTGAGGACACTGAGTGTGTTCAGCAGGAGCAAATTATAAAATGTAAAATATATAATTTGTAAATGCATTTTTTACGGACTTCACTTCCTGGTTTCCGTACAGTTCGGTTTTTCTCGGAGGTTTTCGGTAGATGCCGTAAACAGGAGTTTTTTTTTTTTTTTTTTTAAGGTCGTATCGTCTTTAAACTGGTCCTACAGCTTGAATTCTAACTGTACAGCTACATGCTGCCTTAAACTTCAGCTATGCTTCACTCCCTGGGCTTCCCGGACATTTCAGCTTATTATTATGATTATTATTATTATTTATTCATTATTGACTCTTGTTACTAGTTAGTGCTGGTTTATACTAGTTAGTGGTGGTTTATACTGGTTTATACTAGTTAGTGCTGGTTTATACTGGTTTATTCTAGTTAGTGCTGGTTTATATTGGTTTATACTAGTTAGTGCTGTTTTATACTAGTTAGTATTGGTTTATACTAGTTAGTGCTGGTTTATATTGGTTTATACTAGTTAGTGCTGTTTTATACTAGTTAGTGTTGGTTTATACTGGTTTATACTAGTTAGTGCTGGTTTATATTGGTTTATACTAGTTAGTGCTGGTTTATATTGGTTTATACTAGTTAGTGCTGTTTTATACTAGTTAGTGTTGGTTTATACTGGTTCTGAAGGTCGCAAGATTTGGATTATCTTTTGGCATTTTTGCTACACCCCTGTTTCGGATTTCTCTGTACTCCACTACTGGATTTGACTCCTACACCGACTCTACAGCGCAGCGATGATGAACTTCGGGGGAGGAGCCGAGCCTCAGCACCCGGATGTGGATCCCGAGCCCGGATGGAGCGGACTGTACGACCCCTGGAACGGTGAGTTACTGAGTTTCCTCTTTTTCACTTAAGTATAAAGTCTTTTAAACACCGCGTTATTACAAAAAACCGCAATCAGGAATATCGTTTTATATGATTAGATGGTTTTGAGAAATTCTGTTCGGCTAATCTTTATTCGGCTAATCGCTTTACGTACACGATCAGTATGCTAAAGCTAGCGGACAAAATGGCAGACTCCAGTGAAACGAGCAGGGAAGAAGAAAACAGTGTTGATGTTTTCAGATATGTTAACATCAGCTTTTCATAAAAGTCCCAATGTTTACTTAACGTTTGCTAAAGTTTACTAAGTCAAGCCGAGGAGTATTAGCAAAGATTAGCTAGACGGCTAGTTAGCATGTAGCTAAGTAATTGTTTTTCAGTGTTTATAGTTTTTTTTTTTTTGATGGGGTGAATAGAATAAGTTAAAATACTTACAATAACATGAAGTAACTTATTATTTTAAGGATTTTTCATTGTCCGTGTTTGTCGAGTTGTTAAAGCGGAGAGAGAAAGGGGCTGTGAGGAAAGGCAGCTAGCTGAACAAAACCAATCGGTACAAATAAATGGAGCTAGTGTGGCAATGTAGAGTGCAGCTTAGGCAAAAATATCAAGCTGTTTGTTTCAATTCTGTTCAGCAAGGTTTTGTTTCTAGCTGTCGTGAATAAAATAGTTAGGAGTAGTGTAATTTACGATAAAGGGCGAATTTTTGAGAGGAGACACAATTGGACTCAAAGGGGATGTGAACCACTGGAGTAAGAAAGTGCTAAAGTAATAGACTGTAATAGAAATGTATTTTAATCTGCATTTTTTGGGGGAATATATTTTTAAGCATTGAAATAAGTGCACAGTGTGACTAACAGTGAAGCCGTGATACTGGAAGAGCCCTGTATAACACCTATAAATGCAGCTAAAATGTAAATACTGTAAATGTAAATAAAATAGTTTTTAATGCACTGTTATAGGAAGATTACAGTAATATAACTTGTGTAAATACTTCTTGTTTTGATAGTGAGGCTTTCCTGCTGTATAAAACATACACAGTGCTATTAAAATAAAACCCCATCCCCTTTGAGGAGGCCACCACCTTCAGGGAGTCCACAGCCTTCAACAGTTCCTTTGCCCCAGCCTTATTTCAATATCGACATCCACAGCATTGTGGCTGGTATGTACTATGCTCCTGCCACAATGATAACTCCTGTCCCACGCCAGGGCATAAGGAGGAGGCGGGACGAAGAGGATGGCAATCAAGAAGCCCCTCTGAGTAGACGGCAGCGTGTGGATCCTGATGGGGAGGTGGAGTTCATCAGGATGCCTGGACTTGAGGATTTAGAGAGTTTAATCAGTCACATGTACAGTGAATTTACACAAGCTACTAATGCTACAATTAGTCTGTTTCTTCACAAATTAACTAGCTAACTAACTCACAGGTTTATTAACTTTTAAGCATTAGAAAGAAAGGAGAGAAACATTTACAAGGTCTCTCTCTCTACTACCTTATAAATTTGGCCATTTTAATGTTTTACATTTAACAGAAAATATTAGTTGTAATTAAACTTACATGAAACTAATTTATTGGAGAAGCTGTGGATTTGCTGAGAGAATCGTCAGATACTCCCTCAGTCCTCCAGGTATGTGTCAGTAAAATATTTTAACTACATTTGAAATGTGTAGGCTGCTTTTGTCTAAGTGTGTGTGTGTGTGTGTGTTAAGGTTGTTGAGCCAATCCTGCCGCAGCTACCCACAGAAACTCACTCCACATTTCAGCTGTTGTTCTGGTAACCAAACCTGTCATTTATTTACTAAATCTGATCTCTGGATTTTACAAGTGACAGAATGTTTGAAAGTGTTAGTGTGAAACTGCTATGATAAAAAACACTGATGATCCTCATCTTCTACTTTTCACAGCCCCTCAGTGCTGGTGAGCTGAACAGCACCTGCTGTAATGTTGAGTACAACACTGCAGACTCCTCCAACTCCCAGTCTGGGGTATTGTACAGTGCTGCAGCTGAGATACAAACACACACACATCCTTCTTTACAAGTTCTAATGTTTAGTTTCTCTATTTCTAGGCAGTGGACGTTAAGGGATACTTCCTCGGGATGATAAGGGGTCCTGAGAGTGGATTTGCTGGTTTAAAACCACCAAGGCGCGCTACTTCGACCAGCTGGTAATCACCATCTTTGTTACTCTGATGAAGAGAATTGATATTAATGATTATTAGATGAACACTTTTGAGAAGTAGATCTTGAGTTTCAGCTAATTGTCATTTGCAGGGATTCCCTTATCAGACCACCATCGAGGACCATTTCACTGCCATACAGGTGAGGGATTATCTGTTGTGGCGTCACAAAACTTTTGTTAGTTGCAGTGACTAATTGTGTTCACTTCAAATTGTTCTCTTAAGGCTGAATATGGGAAGGTTACAGAGCTCCTTTCCTGTAACCGGGTGGAAACCATCATGGAGCCACTTGAGGATTATGTGGTAAATTTATTGCAATGTCATGAAGTCTTTATTGTAGATAGTAACTCTTGGAATTTTGTACACATATGGGTCTGCAGTGTTTTTATATATTTTTTTAATTTAACAGCAAACCTTTAAAAAGGTGTCCTGCACGTTCCTGCATGTGGCTAAAGATGGTCAGGTGAACACCTCCACCTGGGAGCAGGAGCAGGTTGACTCTCCCCACAGTGATTCAGAGGAACAGTACGACTCTGAGGTAATTCTGTGTTTCAGACCTGATGTGTATCTACAGATGCTGCTATTCCCCTGAATGGGAGGCTGTAACATTTACTGTGTGAGTTTTAATGATTTATTGCTAATGTGTCTTGCAGGAGAGTGAGGAGAGCCTTAGCCAAGAGGAGATGGAGGTGCCCTTTACTTGGTACGCTTCTCTTCACAGTTTAATGGTATAAAGGTGTAATGTATGTTTAATACACTAAGCATGTAAATCTTTTGTTTCTTAGGGACCATCTTACAGAGAGAGGGGTAACTGATATCGGCCTGAAGCTGCATGCTCTCCGTGAGGCGTTCGCTGTGAGTAAAACCTTTGTTTAGCTGCTGTTTTTGCTCAGGGGAAGTTCACTCTGCTTTAGCTTATATTATGTGCTGTCTTATATTCAGATTCATGAGTAATATGAGTAATTAAGGAATAATAATTAAAATAACAAGCATCAAAAGCTAATTTTATAACAATCACAGCCTGCTAAAAAAAGGACATTCTTAGGATAAATATTAAAATAAAATGTACATAATGAAGAGGGCTCTGGGATATGCAGTAGTTGGACATTTGGCCCATGTCATACATCATCTGTGTATCTTTAGTAAAGTACTGGACATGCTGAGGCTTACATACTGCTTCATTTTAGGGTTTAAAATGAGTTTCCACGTTAAAAAAACTGAAGCCAAAGTGATTATTTTGTTTGTTTGTTTTAACAGGATGCAGGTCGTGTACAGCTGGCCTACGAGGCTCTGATTCGTTTCCTGAAGACTCCTTCTTATCAGGACTCGATTGCAGCAGAGCTCTCCGGGTCCTATGTAAGCTTATAAATGCTTGTGTAACATGACAAATGTTTAAATCGAAAAGATTTTGATGTGATAGAAAACAGGACTCCATTATGTAAAGCTAATTTCTTCTTGTAACTTTTCTCTTCTGTGCAGGTCTACCACTACAACTTCGTGGACATCTTTTTCGAGCTGCTTCTATTCGGCTATTTTACAAACAGCTCAATACCTGAGACAGTAAGAGTCTTATCAGGAGATTTAAAAGCCATGCTTGAATGTAGTTTCAGAACATGGTTTATTTTATCTCATTTTATTTTTCCATGTTGTTAACCCTGATATGACATGATATTAATGGAGCTTGTCGTCTTTCTTTCCTAAAGCTTAAGGGAGGATTCTTGGAGCGCCTGTTTGCGCTCATCAGCATGTGGGAGGTAGACGTGTGGAAGCCTGCAGCAAGGACCTACTTTAAAGTGCTTATTGTAAGTGTCTAATATCTTCTGATGCTGTGATCCACAAATTCTCAGTATTGTATCCTAAACTCAGTGACACTATGTTGGATTGTGACAGTGATGATGTAATTTGTCTATAGGATCAGCTTACAGATCTCGCTGAAGTGCTGTTTACTCAGCCCCCGGAGTTCTACCAAGACCCAGCAGCCTTAGCCAGCAAACTGAGACCTTTCCTCAGACAGAGTGTCCAGAAGATGATGGACATTTTGTGGAAGCTCTGAGCAATGTCCTTCCTTCTACCAAATTCCTGTTTTCTTCCTTCTGTTCCATTTCTTTTCCCTCACTTCTTTTCTATACATTGCTCAAGCTCTCCACACGTAAGTAGAAATTAATTTAATTCTTATTTTTGATGAACTTAATATTAAAGTATACTCTTTTCTTCCCTACAGGTCTGTACAGTGAACCCAGCACCCAAGGAGTAGTTTTAATATCCCTCATCCCTCATAGAGCGTCCCTTATCAATCTATCCCTCTATCTTTGTTTATATAGATAACTGCTAATAGTAATTAGTATAAATAGTAGCTGCAAATAATATTGTTGTAAATAAACTTATAGTTGTATAGTGTTTATATAGTTTACTTTAATAAATGTTTTCATTTGTTCCTATTACGGTCTCATTCTGATTATTTTTAGTCATCAGTATGTCTACTGTATAACTGCAATAGTGTGAATGAGAGTACATTCCTACACACCATAAAGTCTGATCATCTTTATTTGCACTGACCTTCATCAGTGATGCTGCCACTGCTGGAGCCACCACTACTTTTAGAACATGGTTGGGAAGAAGCAGAAGACAGGGTTTCACCAATTAGAGGCTTAGGAGTTGGGGATGGCGATGGAGTCAGGGTAGGGGATGTACTCTTAGATGTGGAGGAATTCCCAGACTGAGGTCTCTTTTTCAGATCAACCTTCTGTGGAGATTGTAGGCTAGTGTTAGGTTAGATTGATGGAAATGAACAATACTCATAAAACACACTGACTTGGTACAGTTAATATATAGTAGTTTCTATCAGAGATACACACTCGCTCACTTATTAAGACTATTTGTACAGTCCCCTCTGAAAATACTCAAATGTTTTTTTTATACTTTGAAGACAATTTGGCTTTAAGTTCCAAAAAAGTATATAAGGCTATAGAGGCTATCAGAATTCTCAGATTTCATTTCCAGATATTTACATCTAGATGTGTAAACAACAACCTGTTATTTGAAATCTCTTATTTTTTCCACAATGAAAATACTGGACATGTGACTGGTGTGTCCTGTTGCACAGATGTCCTGTGCTGACTGAATGAATGTTACTGATACTGAACAATTGGGAGAGCTGGTACAGTTCACAAAGTCTCAGAATGATTTTGCTCTCTGGTTAGCTCTCCTCATTTCTCTAGCTGGTCATTTAAACTCAGTAAAGATGAACGTTTTGCCTAGATTTCTGTATTTATTTCAGTGTGTTCAAAATTTTATCTCTAAGAGTCATTTCGGGCTCTGTGATTGGGTCCCAGCTTGGGTCAGTATTGAAGAGGGTTCTTGCTCCCCGGCCTGACCAGCTGCACTACTGTGTGGTCCTCTTACTGCCGTCTCACGTTTTCTTAAAAGTAATTCCCTTGTCCAGCAATTATTACCAATTTGGTCCCAGAATTTTGATCCATAACTTTTTTTTTGGCTATAAATCTTTAAATGTTTTTCCACTGTGACAAAGACACAGATCAAGCCTTGACTTATCGGACTTCCTCCGAGTGTCACAGGTTTCGCCGGATGTTCTGCAAACGCTTTTGCTTTTTTAACATTATTAGCTAGATGGCATATTCTTCTGCTATGGAAACAAATTCTCCCTCCATCTTTTGATGACTGGCAGTAAGATGTTATGAGCTTCATTCATTTGGATAAAATTAGGTACACAATAAAGGGCAATACTGGCAGATTTTCTGAAACTTGGGGCCATTAATTATTATTTTTTCTGATTATGTGAATTCTTCTTCTATAGTTGGTCAGTCTAATCATTAGGATGTCCTTATGATTGTGGCTTGATCTTGATCAAAAGTGTATTGACTACAAGTATGTGCACTGTGTATACATAATTTATATTAATGTTTTGTTTGCTGATATAAACGATTGTGATTATATTTAGTTAGTTAGTTAGTTAGTTAGTTAGTTATTCTCTAAACTCAAATTCAGTTTCTTCTGTACATATTTGACATACACTATTTTTTGGTTTGTATACCTGTATATATATAATCAGAAAGAGGACATTCTTTAAAAAAGAGAGATTTGATTTGAAACCTGAACTGCTATCAGGTCCATGCTGAACACCTTCTGACCAATCCAAATCAAGTATAAATTTTAATCTCAATACTGAAATGAAAATCATCTGTCATTTTCTGATCATGTTAAATATCAACACAACTAGACTGAAATATACAGGTAAGATAAGCCACTAATTGTAACATGAACAGAGCAAGATATAAACTGATATCTACTGGTTTCCTGTCAGGGTTGGGGACTGTTTTCTGGCCACTAAAAGCCCCCACTGCCTTTTTGTTGGTGTCCAGTCTCTGTCATTATGTCTAATAGGTGTCTCCTGTGCTTTGTTTAGGTTTGTGTATTTAAGTCACATGCTTGATTCACAAGTAACGGATGAATAATTTTTTCAAATAATGGCTCTATAATTAATCGCTTGTTATAATAGTACTTCAAATCATATCAAATAAATAAATAATCCAGATATTATATTTCTCTGATCCACCAGTGTGTCTCCACATCCTTATTTGAAAAGATAAAAGGCCATGATATATTTACACCACACTGTCTGGGAGCCAAAGTCAAAACATTGCATGCAAACGACTGGCTTACATGGAAATCTGGTGACCAGCTAGAAGGGAAGATGCTTCCATTCTTCATAATCTTCATGAATGTGTCGTTTGAGTGGTACAATCCATGGACTGGCTGCATTCATATTCTATTCAATTCAATTCATTTTATTTGTATAGCGCTTTTAACAATGAACATTGTCTCAAAGCAGCTTTACAGAACATAAGAAACAAAAAACATAGTGTATAAAGTCCTACTGTATGTTCTTATGTAAATCATCGACATAGTAACACGATTCAAGTGTTACTATGTCGACGACTTGAGCTGTCGATGACTTGAGCTGACTTGTTGGATTTGTTTTGTGGATTATTTGACTTGCATTATTATCTAATTAAAGATAAGTAAACATTTCTCCAGAACTGTGATCTGGTTATCTGCATTTCTGTTCAGCCCCCTTTGACTGTGTTCAAGTTTTCTCAGTAGTCCTGCCCTCAGTCGCTGCCATAACCCACTGTTTTATTTATATATATATATATTATTCATTCAGAGATCTAGTGAAGACCACACCTCTATGGGTCAGGGCTGCAGGGCTATTTTGGCATCAAAAGGAGGAATAACAATATTAGGCAGGTGGTCATAATGTTATGGCTTAAAAGTTTATGCATATATATATATATATATATATATATATATATATATATATATATATACACACTACAGGTCAAAAATTTTAGAACACCCCAATTTTTCCAGTTTTTTATTGAAAATTATTCAGTTTAATGTCTCATTGCACTCTGAAATGAAAGCATAGTACAAATAAGCAACTGGAGTTAAAAAAGAAATCATGGAATCAATTTCTAGACCAAAATGTATTCTAAACTTTTGACTCATCGAAGTAGCCACCTTTGGCAGATATAACAGCTGAACACACTCGTGGCATTCTTTCTACAATAGAAATGAAATATTCTTCAGAAAGTTCTTCCCAAATCTGTTGCAGAAGTTTCCATAAATGTGTGGCACTTGGTTGCTTTGCTTTCACTCTTCTGTCCAGTTCATCCCAAACCAGCTCCATGGGGTTTAAGTCTGGAGACTGTGCTGGCCACTCCATGTTTTCAAGCTTACCATCTTGTTCTTTTTTCCTGAGGTATTCCTGGCATAGCTTGGACTTATGTTTTGGGTCATTATCTTGCTGTAGGATGAACCCCTGACCAACTAGGTGCATACCAGAGGGTATTGCATGGCGCTGCAGAATGCTGTGGTAGCCGTTTTGGTTCAGGGTGCCTCTCACTCTGTACAAGTCACCGACCCTGGATCCAGCAAAACAGCCCCAGACCATCACACTTCCTCCTCCATGTTTGACAGTTGATGCCACACACTGTGGAACCATCCTTTCGCCTACTCGACGGCGTACAAAGATCCTGCGTGATGAACTGAAGATTTCAATTTTTGATTCATCAGTCCATAATACCTTCTTCCAGTCTTCAGTAGTCCAATGGCGGTGTTTCATGGCCCAGGCAAACCTCTTTGTCTTATTCTGACGTCTTAGTAATGGCTTTCTTGCTGCAACTTGTACTGTCAAACCTGCAGCTCAAAGTCTTCTCTTCACAGTTGAAACTGAGACTTGCTTACTACGACCACTATCAAGCTGTTGTCCTGTGAGCTGCCTATCACGCAAGCTGTTAACTCTCAGAAATTTGTCCTCTGATTCAGTTGTGGCTTTGGGTCTGCCAGACCTCTTCCTGTCAGAGTTTGCCCCAGTTTCTGAGTGCCTTTTGATGGTGAAGGAAACTGTACTCACTGACACCTTGACTTTCTTTGCAATTTCTCTGTAGGAAAGACCTACATTTTTAAGTGTTATGATGGTCTGTCTCTCTTCCGTTGTTAATTGCCTTTTTCTCGCCATTTTTGTAGCAACACACTACTTTCTGCAGTACAATACTGTTCAACTGATGCTCACGAGGGTATGGTACCACAGTGTGTTCCAACACTGCTTTTATGCAGACAGAGGGGGTTGTAAGTAATCCAGAAAAGCTGGAAGGCCTGTAGGAATTAGTAGCACCAGCTTTCAAGGCTTGATCAACCTCCATTGCTGCAGAACAGCTTTAAATTGTTAACCCATTTTGTGTTCCCTGAAAAAGGCCTTTTTGTATAATTCTGAAATGTACATTATTTTTCAGTTTTGGGTAACCTTACCTTTTTTTAACCTCTGGCAGTTCACCACTTACCTTTGTACCATTTCAAGCTATTCATTGGACTTGAACGACTTGAATTGCAATAAATAACTGGAATAATTGGGGTGTTCTAAAACTTTTGACAGGTAGACAAACAGTGTGTATGTGTAAAAATAAGAATTAATAAGAAAAAAAGCTCAGATATTTAGAGACAGACCATTTTTATTTATATAAGTCAGTATGAGTGAGAGTGAGGGGAATCACCTAGTCCCACCCCCTGTGAGGAGTCCATCCCCTCTCAGGACCCCATCCCCTTTGAGGAGGCCACCACCTTCAGGGAGTCCACAGCCTTCAACAGTTCCTTTGCCCCAGCCTTATTTCAATATCGACATCCACAACATTGTGGCTGGTATGTACTATGCTCCTGCCACAATGATAACTCCTGTCCCACGCCAGGGCATAAGGAGGAGGCAGGACGAAGAGGATGGCAATCAAGAAGCCCCTCTGAGTAGACGGCATCCTGTGGATCCTGATGGGGAGGTGGAGTTCATCAGGACACCTGTCCTAGTCCCCACTTGGGTAGTTAGTATTTTTGTGAACGAGATGTAACTTTAAAAAGCTCAGTCTTCACCTCATGTTCATCACCTCGTATTCATGATGTAAGGTATGTATCTGTGGTAAGTATGTGTGGTAAGTATTTCACCCCTAGATTTCAGCATTAGTCTCATCTCTATCATAATCTATAAATGTAAACATTTTAATGATTGTAGAATTGTAGAAAATGTCTGCTGGTTTTTACATTTAGTTTTTGTTAAATGTATAGGATCTTGTTGTTTTTTATTTCCTGTGTTATTAGTCTAATTTACATTAATAATATAATTATATTAATATAATTTGCATTGTTGTTGATTTATTCATTTCTGTAAATATGTAAATATTACATTTTTAAGATTAAGATATTTTTCAATAAGTTATAAAAATGTAGTGTACCCCCCCCAAACCCCCCCCCATTCCCTTCTAAACCCCCTAAACACCCCCACCCCCAAGTTTAGAGTTTATTAAGATATTTATACCACAGCGATTTCCCAATGATAGCAATGTTTCATTTATTAAACATTAATGTTACATACAGTAAGCATTTCATAAAAATGTCACATCAACCTTTTTAAGAATCACTTTATTAAACAACAATCAGTTTTTAAATTCATTCATCGTCTCAGATTATGTCTGGCATACACGTATTTATTTTAGAAATAATTATTATTAATATTAACGTATAATAAATGCTACTAAAATAATGCTAAAGTGATCGTACTAAAATGTTTTAAAATAATGCACACATTTCAATTAGATTCAAGCATTTTGTTGTGGTATAAAATATGTTAATATCTGTAATAAGTTTAAAGTTCATCATTGCTTGTAAATAGTTATAAATAGTTAATAAATTATTTTTTTGTTCAGTACTCGTGTCTCCAGTGTCATAAAAGAAATAAAAACACATCATAAGCATTTCTCATTTATTTCTCATATAATTACACTGTAGAAATTCTCCCAAATAATGCCAAATAAACTGATAACAAGTGAAGCTCAAGATGTGATTTTAATTGTACATGTTCAAGTTAATTCACAAAGGTGATTGCAGCATGTTGGTCAAGTGATCAGTTCATAGATGAAACTCTGAGCGTTTTCAAAATGTCAGCTAGTAGTGTTTCAGACGGTCTTTTTGGTGCCAATAAATCTGTGAGGAATGAAATAGTCTTTGCACCTACCATAGACAGAAAAAGTGTTGTGTGTTGTTTGCTTTCTTCGATTCCGCTGGCTTATTGTGCGAAGTGCTCTTCATAGCCTCTACAAAACACAGGCCCGATTCTGTGCTGAACACCGCCATCATCTCTCTCTCTCTTTAACGATCGCTTTTCAGCCTGGTGCTTCGTTGCCAAATTGTTGTCACTGGGCGGACACCTGGAATTTCTGAGCTGAGGAAGAAACCACGTTATAACAAACTGAAGATTATTAACAGACTCTATGAACATGATGCACCTCATAGCGTGTACACAAGCACACACACCTCACGTCACATACCACCATAGCTCTACAGTTTTTAATACATACACATCAAAGATTATGTCAAGATATTTGTCTTTATATTTGTTTTTATATACTTTTTAAATGATCTTTAATACGCTACAAATAGCTTAAAATTAAACTGATAAAAAAAGGACATGCAGTCTTCAAAGGATAAATTCATAGTTCACTTCTGGCAATAATGTTCTTTATGTGTTGTGCTTAGGGATGGTATGGATGTCCAACAGGAAGTAGATTTACTTTCAAACCAAAAAAATTCATAGTCTGGATTTATTGATGAGCGCACCAGAGAGGATAAAGTAAACAATAATCTCTGGTAATGTAGTACTTGTTTGGAATGAAGACTTGTTTATTCTCAGCCCATTTGATGCTCCATGTAGTTACCGTATGAATATGAACCTCCAACTCCCTACAACCTAATCTGAAAGAAGTGGGCACTTATAATAATTATATAAAATATTAAATCATCATTAAAACTTTCTTGGTAGACAGATCATAATTCATGATGTCATCACTTACAGTTTCCTATTTCCACCTTTTCTCTCTTTTAATCTGTGCACAGTTCCACTTGCAGTACTGTTTCCTTTCCACTCTCTAACTCTGCACTACTGTGTGGTCCTCTTACTGCCGTCTCACGTTTTCCTAAAAGTAATTCCATTGTCTGATTGTCCAATTATTACAAATTTGCTCCCAGTTTCGAAACCATTTTAGCCTCCAAAGTTTGCCACTGGTTTCACCTATTAATTGTAGTCCTATATCCCCCTGGATCCATTAATTATTATTTTTTTCTGATTATGTGAATTCTTCTTCTATAGTTGGTCAGTCTAATCATTAGGATGTCCTTATAATTGTGGCTTGATCTTGATCAAAAGTGTATTGACTACAAGTATGTGCACTGTGTATACATAATTTATATTAATGTTTTGTTTGCTGATATAAACGATTGTGATTCAAACTTTCTTCTGTACATAATTGACATACACTTTATAATTATGTATTGAGGTTTTTTTGGTTTGTATAACTCTGAGTGTGGGGAAAAAATGTTGTTTCTATTCTCCTGTATCTTTATCCTTTTATTATTATAAAGGTTCAATAAACAGATTAAGCAAAAAAGAAAGAAAGAATAAAAATGACTGAAATAAATGAAAGTTTCATAGTGTTATTGGAGTCTCCCTCCCTATATGGTAAACATTCTCCTTACAGAAAGCTTCAGCATTACAGTAGTTCTATATATTCAGTATTTCTTTACATCACTGCATTTAAACATTACATTACATTACATTATATGTAATTTATACACATTGATTTGTCCATTATGACTTTTGGACGCTTTATTATATCCATTTTATGATGAAAAAGGAATATAAACTGATATCTACTGGTTTCCTGTCAGGGTTGTGGACTGTTTTCTGGTCACTAGAGGCCCCCACTGCCTTTTTGTTGGTGTCCGGTCTCTGTCATTATGTCTAATAGGTGTCTCCTGTGCTTTGTTTAGGTTTGTGTATTTAAGTCACAGGGACCTTCAAAGATGATGAAAATACCCAGATCTGTGCCTCAGCAGAATCTTGCCTCTTAGGTCTACAAACTATGATGTGTTTTTGTTATGACTGTTAATGAAGTTTTAGAAAAATCTCAAGTGTGATCAGTGGAAATCACATGTACCTAAGCTATAATTTTAGCACCACAGATAATTAACTTTCTTTAATTAAATTATCTACTGAAATGTGTTATTCCAAAACCTCATGAAAACCTGTTTATGAGTTCAATCCATTTTAGAGTATGACTGTAATGTTATAAAATGAGTGAAAAATCAAGGGGTCTGTTTACTTTCTGAATGCACTGTACCTTTATATTATAATGGTAAGCCAGTCATTGACAGCTGCAGAATGCTCAATAATCCTCCAACATCCAGTCACCATTTAAAACTTGACACTCGAGGCCACAACACAGTGATGGGCATCAAATTCCACCGAGTCTGAACAATGCACCAGGCAGAAAAGTCACTGTTCATTCCATTTGCCATTTATGATACAGATATGAGTTTAACAGGAAGCTAAAGAAATGAGTTCATTCATTCATTCATGAAATACTGGCTACACTCTTTAATTAAAAGAATCACACAAGAATTTGTTTGCATTTTGCACCATGACACTGATAGTCCAATTGACACTGACATATTGACAACCATTGATATATTTTAATACTTTTCAGCTAAAAGTTCTGACATCTGATGTAAAAATGAGAAATTAGCAATTAGGGTCATTAGTATCATATTTGTCTTCAAAGTAATTAACTGATCATTTTTGAATATGACTAATATCCTGACTTTAGACATAATTCAGTGACTTGTATATCTGTAAATGTATTAGTGTACATGTCTGCTTTGTTCATTGCACTAAAACAACTATTTGATGAAAAAATGGATATGACTTTATACTTTTATTTTTTAATCATATTACTTTCATGCAAATGTCACAGTTCTCTGAACACCTATAGTGCTAAAGGCAGCTACAAACTATTCATCCATTCATCAACTAATGTTTAGCTTGGTTTATCACCAGTCTTCTATCATGTCTTCTTTTACATTTAGTTCAATCTACAAGCAACAACACTCTATTCACCCTTAGAATTTAAGATACTGGGAACAGGAAAGTCACTCACACATGACATTTTGAACACATCATCTCACACCTCATATCAACCGTATAGTTTATAGGCTACCAGTTTATAAAAATAAGTAAAAATTTTGCATTTAGTTTTATAAAAATGAAAATGGATCAGTGGGTTATAACCCTATTTGTCTTTATATACAATTCTCCTGATGTGAAGGAAAACTCGCATGAACCAGTTAGTTAAATGCTTAGCTAGCCAGGCTGCAAATATAAACATGTAAAGTAATAAGACACAGACCACACAACATTTCAGTCACAACCTTACAAGGAGCACATTCTCAGCAGCTACTACTGAACTAATAGAGGTGTAGATGACATTTATAGGTACTGATATTCATACCTCTGGAGGAAACAAGGCACTGCTCATCATCTGGCCGGTTGCAACCCCTAATAACACAGTGGGGATGTTTGTGCAGGGACTGGGAGGAGGAATGGAGAGAAACGTCAAACAGTTACAAAACATATACTTATAAGTTACACTCATATATGAAAAACTATACTTTTTGTTATGGTGTTTTTTGGAGAATTTATTTAATTTCAGAATAAGGGTGTAACCTATCAAAAAACAAGGAAACAGTTTGGAATACTTTCTGCAATATATCACCTAATGTCCCATTTTATATACATATTACAGATGCAGCTCCACAATACATGTTTTTTTCCCCATTCAAGATCGGATGCTTCCCAGATGGGGAGAGTAAGCATGAGACTTGTGCGGAGTTCTTTTCACATTTCTCCTTTCTCTCTTCTGTCTCCACAGTAACCTTTGCACTCATTCACTGTAACACTAATTTAGGGACACAAATAGCAGAGACCATGGATATGACTAAGCAAGCCTATTATGTCAAACCATAATAAAACAACTCACACTGAAGGAGCCTGTTTGAAGGTACATTACCCTCCATTAGAATTCAGCTTGCATTTAGAAGGTGTTATGGCTAGCTCAGCAGTGAAAGACCTGGGCGTAATATTAGACAGCAACTTGTCCTTTAAAAATCATATTTCCAGTATTACTAAAACAGCCTTCCACCTTAGAAATATTGCCAAGCTTAGGAACATTTTATCTGTATCTGATGCAGAAAAGCTAGTTCATGCATTCATGACCTCCAGACTGGACTACTGTAATGCATTACTAGGTGGTTGTCCTGCATCTTCAATAAACAAGCTACAGTTAGTCCAGAATGCAGCCGCCAGAGTTCTGACCAGATCAAGAAAATATCATCATATAACCCCAATTTTATTCTCCCTGCACCTGTTAAGTCTAGAATTGATTATAAGCTAGCAGTACTTACATACAAGGCTCTAAATGGTTTAGCTCCCACGTATCTAACCAGTCTTCTGACACACTACAATCCACCACGCTCTTCAAGATCACAAAACTCCGGACTTCTGGTAGTTCCCAGAATATTAAAGTCTACAAAAGGAGGTAGAGCCTTTTCGTATTTAGCTCCCAAATTTTGGAATAGTCTTCCTGACAGTGTTCAGGGCTCAGACACATTCTCCCAGTTTACAAGTAGATTAAAGACATATCTCTTTAGCCTGGCATACACATAACACACCCAATAACCTTGTACTGCAGTACATCTGATCAAATGCACATTATCATCTAGTTCTGCTAATATTATGAATGCTAATTCCTTTCCACCTGTTCCTTTTTCTACCCAAGGCATCTGGAGATTGTGCCAGCTCCAGTAAACAGAGGCCAACCCTGCGAGGATCCTGAGGCATTCCACCCCACTCAAAGGACACATTCATGAAGATTATGAAGAAGGGAAGCATCTTTCCTTCTAGCTGGTCACCAGATTTCCCTGTAAGCCAGTCGTTTGTATGCAGTGTTTTGACTTTGGCTCCCAGACAGTGTGGTGTAAATATATCATGGCCTTTTTTCTAGTCAAATAAGGATGTGGAGACACACTGGTGGATCAGAGAAATATAATATCTGCATTGTATTATTTATTTATTTGATCTGATTTGAAGTAGTATTATAACAAGCGATTAATTATATATAATATTTATATAATAATTAAATAATTATATATAATAATTATATATATTAATAATTATTTTGAAATAATTATTTTATGAGTATTGTTCATTTCCATCAATCTAACCTAACACTAGCCCACAATCTCCACAGAAGGTTGATCTGAAAAAGAGACCTCAGTCTGGGAATTCCTCCACATCTAAGAGTACATCCCCTACCCTGACTCTATCGCCATCCCCAACTCCTAAGCCTCTAATTGGTGAAACCCTGTCTTCTGCTTCTTCCCAACCATGTTCTAAAAGTAGTGGTGGCTCCAGCAGTGGCAGCATCACTGATGAAGGTCAGTGCAAATAAAGATGATCAGACTTTATGGTGTGTAGGAATGTACTCTCATTCACACTATTGCAGTTTACCAGTCTCTAACATACAAAAGCCAACATGGTTGTGGACCATGAACGTAGACAGGGTATTCAGAAATGAACACATCTATCTACAAAATACATAGACCACCCTGAGCAAATTGTGTCAAGACATAGAGCAGGGTAAAGGTATAAACCATATCTAAGGTGTTGAATGTTCCAAGGAGCACAGTGGGTTCTATCATTGTGGAAAAATGTTTGGAATCAACAGGATATCCAGCCAAACTCAGTAACCAGGTTAGAATGGCTTTGATCAGAGAGAAAACAAAAGCCCACTGACAACTTTAACAGCTTTAGAAGTCCTCTGCAGAAAAGGGAGAACTTGCTGGAAGTATAGCCATCTCAGAAGTTCTCCATCAGTAAGAGTTTTATGTTGGAATAGCTAAATGAAAACTGCTGCTGAATATAAGCACTGCTCAATATTTGGGCCATACCACTGTTATTGTGAAGCATGGTGTTGGCAGGAGTACTTCTCAGTGGCAGGAGGGGAAAGACGGGTCAGAATTAAGGGAAGGATGAATGCAGCCGAAATACAGAGAGGTTCTTAAAGAAAACTTGCTCCACAGTGGACACAGCCTCAGATTTTAAGACAAGGTTTAACCTTTCAGCACGACAACATGAATATATCCAAGACAACCCTGGAGTGGATTTGGAACAACTTTCTAAATGTCCTTAAATGGCCCAACCAAATCCCAGACCACATAGGACTTCAGTGAAGCAACATGAAGATGGCAGTTACACCTGTAGCCTGTAGAGTCTTGTCAAAGTAGACTTAGAGCTGTACTCAGTAAATTGTGCACAAATCATATGTGATTTTTTCCTCTCTGTAAATTACCTGAATTGTTTTATTTACAGGGAGACATGGAGGCCTTTTTGACTCTGACTGATGGAGATCTGCAGGAGCTGGGGATTAAAACAGACGGGCCCAGACAACAGATTCTGGCAGCCATTTCTGAACTTAATGCTGGAAAGGTGTGTTTTTTAAAAACTGCTAGTCAGCGTTGTCTAATCTGGTCCCATGTTTATAGACGGTTTTGTTATAATATCATATGAATTTCAGGGAAGAGAAAGACAGATACTGCAGGAAACTATCCACAATTTCCAGTCATCTTTTGGGAGTAGCGCAGCATCCTGCAGGTTATTCACATTTTGAGTATTAAACACAAGATATAATAGATATAAGATATAAATTAAACATTATATAGATTGTAAATTTTCACATTTTTTGCAGAATCTTTGTGTACTTATTGCCATTTCACTGTATCTGGAAGCTCTAATATACTTTATATTTATTTTCTTATACTCCAGTTTGGGCAAGACATCAGCTGCATTCCCTTAACAAAAGGTAACACTTTTGGCCAGATGAGGGACTGGAGAATGGTGCCAACTCACTTCAAGACTGATCGTACCCAAAGCAAATGAGAAGTCACAAAGGACCTCACACGTTATTCTGCATAAGGGACCGCATCTTAGAATAACGCATACAAGCACTGACATAGGGTCGCATATTGGATGTGTCTATTTTGCCATCCAATTTGTGGTGTTTAATGTATTGCTAAGTTTGGGCATGATGACAAATAACTGTCTCAGATGATATGATGTACACCGATCAGCCATAACATTAAAACCACTTGCCTAATACTGTGTAAGGCCCTATCGATACAAAAACAGCTCAGACCTTTCAAAGCTTGGAGTCTACAAGAGCTTTGAAGTATGCTGTGGTATCTGGCACCAGCAGTATCTACAAGCACAGGTAATAAATAAAATAATAAGAAGGAATATACCAAAAAATACTAAAATACCCCAATTTAAGGGTACAAAAATATAACAAAAAATATACAAAAATATAACAAAAAATATTAGACATTTGTAGTCTAAAATTTAGCTTTGCTCCACAGACTTTCAGTGGGGTGTACTCATTTTTGCATCACCCTAATTTGAGTAAAACTGAAAATTTTGTTCTCTAAGTTATTTTATTAACCTTACTTTCATGTTATAAAAGTTCAGATGTTATGATTAGTCCCGACTGACCTTTCTGACCTGCTTTCCTTTCTCGAATTTGCTAGAAACATCGACGTTAGACGTAGTTCAAGATGTTTTTATGTGCAATGTTGGTATTTGCAATATTTTGTTGTGCAATGAGAAGTAAGGTCCAACTGCCAGCATGAGGAAGTGGACCAAAAATGTCCTCCAAGAAATGTGATCTCAAGGTGATCTTGCATGTCTAAAAGCTATACAGATGCCATTGATGGTAGACGATTATAATGAGCTAGCTCTTGACAGTTGTTGGTTTTATACTGCACTTTCTCAGGTTGTGCTCTATTTTGGTTTATAATGTTAATTTCCAACTATCATTGCCCTACCTGCTGCTGACTACCAGGATCAGGTGTGTATATTTCAATTAAAAATACACTTTTGAAACTTTTGATATTTCTTCTTAAAGAGTAACCTTGAGAGTTCAGAGTAACTGCATTATAAATGATGTGCTACAGTGGTGTGATTTGGTGTAAACTGTAAATCCACATTTTTAGTCCTCTACAATTTAGATTTTCAGATTTTTACCTCAAGATTTCAGACTTTTTATACACAACTGTGCTCTGGATGCTTAAATGTAAATGTGCAATTCCCCAAATGTTACAGATTTTTCTACATTTTGGAAACAAACCTTCCAAGACTATAAATATCTGAATTTTGTTGGATGTTATTTGTCATTTTTCACATTTTAGTAAAGCAAAGTTTCTGAAGTTCTTTAAAAAGGATTTGTATATGAGTGAAAAGTTCATTTAGTGTTGTGTTGCTTTTTAAAGGAAAATTATATAGACATACTGATGACTAAAAATAATCAGAATGAGACGGTAATAGGAGCAAATGAAAACATTTATTAAAGTAAACTATATAAACACTATACAACTATAAGTTTATTTACAACAATATTATTTGCAGCTACTATTTATACTAATTACTATTAGCAGTTATCTATATAGACAAGGATAGAGGGATACATTGATAAGGGATGATAAGTTTCCACAAAATGTCCATCATCTTCTGGACATGCTGTCTGAGGAAAGGTCTCAGTTTGCTGGCTAAGGCTGCTGGGTCTTGGTAGAACTCCGGGGGCTGAGTAAACAGCACTTCAGCGAGATCTGTAAGCTGATCCTATAGACAAATTACATCATCACTGTCACAATCCAACATAGTGTCACTGAGTTTAGGATACAATACTGAGAATTTGTGGATCACAGCATCAGAAGATATTAGACACTTACAATAAGCACTTTAAAGTAGGTCCTTGCTGCAGGCTTCCACACGTCTACCTCCCACATGCTGATGAGCGCAAACAGGCGCTCCAAGAATCCTCCCTTAAGCTTTAGGAAAGAAAGACGACAAGCTCCATTAATATCATGTCATATCAGGGTTAACAACATGGAAAAATAAAATGAGATGAAATAAACCATGTTCTGAAACTACATTCAAGCATGGCTTTTAAATCTCCTGATAAGACTCTTACTGTCTCAGGTATTGAGCTGTTTGTAAAATAGCCGAATAGAAGCAGCTCGAAAAAGATGTCCACGAAGTTGTAGTGGTAGACCTGCACAGAAGAGAAAAGTTACAAGAAGAAATTAGCTTTACATAATGGAGTCCTGTTTTCTATCACATCAAAATCTTTTCGATTTAAACATTTGTCATGTTACACAAGCATTTATAAGCTTACATAGGACCCGGAGAGCTCTGCTGCAATCGAGTCCTGATAAGAAGGAGTCTTCAGGAAACGAATCAGAGCCTCGTAGGCCAGCTGTACACGACCTGCATCCTGTTAAAGCAAACAAACATAATAATCACTTTGGCTTCAGTTTTTTTAACGTGGAAACTCATTTTAAACCCTAAAATGAAGCAGTATGTAAGCCTCAGCATGTCCAGTACTTTACTAAAGATACACAGATGATGTATGACATGGGCCAAATGTCCAACTACTGCATATCCCAGAGCCCTCTTCATTATGTACATTTTATTTTAATATTTATCCTAAGAATGTCCTTTTTTTAGCAGGCTGTGATTGTTATAAAATTAGCTTTTGATGCTTGTTATTTTAATTATTATTCCTTAATTACTCATATTACTCATGAATCTGAATATAAGACAGCACATAATATAAGCTAAAGCAGAGTGAACTTCCCCTGAGCAAAAACAGCAGCTAAACAAAGGTTTTACTCACAGCGAACGCCTCACGGAGAGCATGCAGCTTCAGGCCGATATCAGTTACCCCTCTCTCTGTAAGATGGTCCCTAAGAAACAAAAGATTTACATGCTTAGTGTATTAAACATACATTACTCCTTTATACCATTAAACTGTGAAGAGAAGCGTACCAAGTAAAGGGCACCTCCATCTCCTCTTGGCTAAGGCTCTCCTCACTCTCCTGCAAGACACATTAGCAATAAATCATTAAAACTCACACAGTAAATGTTACAGCCTCCCATTCAGGGGAATAGCAGCATCTGTAGATACACATCAGGTCTGAAACACAGAATTACCTCAGAGTCGTACTGTTCCTCTGAATCACTGTGGGGAGAGTCAACCTGCTCCTGCTCCCAGGTGGAGGTGTTCACCTGACCATCTTTAGCCACATGCAGGAACGTGCAGGACACCTTTTTAAAGGTTTGCTGTTAAATTAAAAAAATATATAAAAACACTGCAGACCCATATGTGTACAAAATTCCAAGAGTTACTATCTACAATAAAGACTTCATGACATTGCAATAAATTTACCACATAATCCTCAAGTGGCTCCATGATGGTTTCCACCCGGTTACAGGAAAGGAGCTCTGTAACCTTCCCATATTCAGCCTTAAGAGAACAATTTGAAGTGAACACAATTAGTCACTGCAACTAACAAAAGTTTTGTGACGCCACAACAGATAATCCCTCACCTGTATGGCAGTGAAATGGTCCTCGATGGTGGTCTGATAAGGGAATCCCTGCAAATGACAATTAGCTGAAACTCAAGATCTACTTCTCAAAAGTGTTCATCTAATAATCATTAATATCAATTCTCTTCATCAGAGTAACAAAGATGGTGATTACCAGCTGGTCGAAGTAGCGCGTCTTGGTGGTTTTAAACCAGCAAATCCACTCTCAGGACCCCTTATCATCCCGAGGAAGTATCCCTTAACGTCCACTGCCTAGAAATAGAGAAACTAAACATTAGAACTTGTAAAGAAGGATGTGTGTGTATTTGTATCTCAGCTGCAGCACTGTACAATACCCCAGACTGGGAGTTGGAGGAGTCTGCAGTGTTGTACTCAACATTACAGCAGGTGCTGTTCAGCTCACCAGCACTGAGGGGCTGTGAAAAGTAGAAGATGAGGATCATCAGTGTTTTTTATCATAGCAGTTTCACACTAACACTTTCAAACATTCTGTCACTTGGAAAATCCACAGATCAGATTTAGTAAATAAATGACAGGTTTGGTTACCAGAACAACAGCTGAAGATGTGGAGTGAGTTTCTGTGGGTAGCTGCGGCAGGATTGGCTCAACAACCTTAAGACACACACACACACACACATACACACACACACACACACACACACACACACACACACACTTAGACAAAAGCAGCCTACACGTTTCAAATGTAGTTAAAATATTTTACTGACACATACCTGGAGGACTGAGGGAGTATCTGACGATTCTCCCAGCAAATCCACAGCTTCTGCAATAAATTAGTTTCATGTAAGTTTAATTACAACTAATATTTTCTGTTAAATGTAAAACATTAAAATGGCCAAATTTATAAGGTAGTAGAGAGAGAGACCTTGTAAATTTTTCTCTCCTTTCTTTCTAATGCTTAAAAGTTAATGAACCTGTGAGTTAGTTAGCTAGTTAATTTGTGAAGAAACAGACTAATTGTAGCATTAGTAGCTTGTGTAAATTCACTGTACATGTGACTGATTAAACTCTCTAAATCCTCAAGTCCAGGCGTCCTGATGAACTCCATCTCCCCATCAGGATCCACACGCTGCCGTCTACTCAGAGGGGCTTCTTGATTGCCATCCTCTTCGTCCCGCCTCCTCCTTATGCCCTGGCGTGGGACAGGAGTTATCATTGTGGCAGGAGCATAGTACATACCAGCCACAATGTTGTGGATGTCGATATTGAAATAAGGCTGGGGCAAAGGAACTGTTGAAGGCTGTGGACTCCCTGAAGGTGGTGGCCTCCTCAAAGGGGATGGGGTTTTATTTTAATAGCACTGTGTATGTTTTATACAGCAGGAAAGCCTCACTATCAAAACAAGAAGTAGTTACACAAGTTATATTACTGTAATCTTCCTATAACACTACATTAAAAACTCAGTATTTACATTTTAGCTGCATTTATAGGTGTTATACAGGGCTCTTCCAGTATCACGGCTTCACTGTTAGTCACACTGTGCACTTATTTCAATGCTTAAAAATATCTTCCCCCAAAAAATGCAGATTAAAATACATTTCTATTACAGTCTATTACTTTAGCACTTTCTTACTCCAGTGGTTCACATCCCCTTTGAGTCCAATTGTGTCTCCTCTCAAAAATTCGCCCTTTATCGTAAATTACACTACTCCTAACTATTTTATTCACGACAGCTAGAAACAAAACCTTGCTGAACAGAATTGAAACAAACAGCTTGATATTTTTGCCTAAGCTGCACTCTACATTGCCACACTAGCTCCATTTATTTGTACCGATTGGTTTTGTTCAGCTAGCTGCCTTTCCTCACAGCCCCTTTCTCTCTCCGCTTTAACAACTCGACAAACACGGACAATGAAAAATCCTTAAAATAATAAGTTACTTCATGTTATTGTAAGTATTTTAACTTATTCTATTCACTCCATCAAAAAAAAACTATAAACACTGAAAAACAATTACTTAGCTACATGCTAACCAGCCGTCTAGCTAATCTTTGCTAATACTCCTCGGCTTGACTTAGTAAACTTTTGCAAACGTTAAGTAAACATTGGGACTTTTATGAAAAGCTGATGTTAACATATCTGAAAACATCAACACTGTTTTCTTCTTCCCTGCTCGTTTCACTGGAGTCTGCCATTTTGTCCGCTAGCTTTAGCATACTGATCGTGTACGTAAAGCGATTAGCCGAATAAAGATTAGCCGAACAGAATTTCTCAAAACCATCTAATCATATAAAACGATATTCCTGATTGTGGTTTTTTGTAATAACGCGGTGTTTAAAAGACTTTATACTTAAGTGAAAAAGAGGAAACTCAGTAACTCACCGTTCCAGGGGTCGTACAGTCCGCTCCATCCGGGCTCGGGATCCACATCCGGGTGCTGAGGCTCGGCTCCTCCCCCGAAGTTCATCATCGCTGCGCTGTAGAGTCGGTGTAGGAGTCAAATCCAGTAGTGGAGTACAGAGAAATCCGAAACAGGGGTGTAGCAAAAATGCCAAAAGATAATCCAAATCTTGCGACCTTCAGAACCAGTATAAACCAACACTAACTAGTATAAAACAGCACTAACTAGTATAAACCAATATAAACCAGCACTAACTAGTATAAACCAGCACTAACTAGTAACAAGAGTCAATAATGAATAAATAATAATAATAATAATCATAATAATAAGCTGAAATGTCCGGGAAGCCCAGGGAGTGAAGCATAGCTGAAGTTTAAGGCAGCATGTAGCTGTACAGTTAGAATTCAAGCTGTAGGACCAGTTTAAAGACGATACGACCTTAAAAAAAAAAAAAAACTCCTGTTTACGGCATCTACCGAAAACCTCCGAGAAAAACCGAACTGTACGGAAACCAGGAAGTGAAGTCCGTAAAAAATGCATTTACAAATTATATATTTTACATTTTATAATTTGCTCCTGCTGAACACACTCAGTGTCCTCAAGGTAGGATGATCTTTATCCTTTAATGCCACACTGTTTCTATAATAAATCATGTTAAAGTGACAGTGTTACAGTCTAATGTTATGTAGCACACAAGACACCTCATGTTGCTGTGAATTAGCCTAATGCTAGTTACCGTGCTAGCGAACCTGGCTACTGGTTTAAACTACACAATAAAATCATTACGCTCGGTTTAAGAATTTATTTTATTTCCACAATGAAATATTTACCCCATTAGAAGTCCATTCTTAACAACCCCTTCTCCTGGTTTTAATAAAATAAATCGTGCTTAGCTTTGTGATTCAGCAGCTAGCGCGCTAACGGACTTTAGCCGATTTTAGCGATTTCAATGACAGTGTAATATTTGGACTAATCATATCTACCGAGAGAACTTGTATATTTCTTGTAATTATTTAACACTTTATTGTTTATATTAATGTGAATATGATATTTCTCCTAATAATAGTTCACCTGCTAGTGAACATGCTGCTGCTTTAAATTACACACTAAAATCCTGAACCGAGTTGATGAGCTCGGGTAACGAGAATTTAGTTTATTTCCATAATATAATATTTACCCATTTAAAAGGTGACTTTTCACACCCCTGAGTACTGGTTTTACACTAAATCATGACTAGACTAGTGATTTAGTCAGGTCTAAAGGACTTAGTTACAGATGTATGTTATCTACCTAGAGAACTTCGCTAATCATTTCATTTACACAGTTAGCATCATGCTAGTAATCGTGCTAGCGAACTCGGCTACTGGTTTAAATGACACAATAAAATCCTTAAGCTTGGTCAAGAATTTATTTTATTTCCAAAATGAAATATTTACCCTGTTAGTAGGTCACTTTTAACAACCCTGACTACTGGTTTTACACTAAATCATGATTAGCCTTGTGATCCGCTAGCTAGCGCTAGCCGATTTTTACCGATTTAAATTACACTGTAATATGTGGATTAATTATATCTACATGTCTATTTGTTGTAATTTGTACACATTTTATCGGTAAATATAATATAAATATAATGTTTAGCCTAATGTTAGTGAACTTGGCTGTTGTTTTACATTACACACTAAAATCCTGAACGAGTTGATGAGCTTGACCAACGAGAATTTCATTTATTTCCACAATATAATACTCATCCCCATTAAAAAGTGACTTTTAACAACCCTGACTACTGGTTTTATACTAAATCATACTTAGACTACTGATTAATCAGCTCTCGCGCTAAAGGGCATGGTTACAGATGTACACCGATCAGCCATAACATTATGACCACCGACAGGTGAAGTGAATAAGACTGATGATCTCCTCATCATGGCACCTGTTAGTGTGTGGGATATATTAGACAGCAGGTGAACATTTTGTCCTCATAGTTGATGTGTTAAAAGCAGGAAAAATGGGAAAGTGTAAGGATTTGAGCGAGTTTGACAAATGGTGATGGCTGCACGACTGGATCAGAGCATCTCCAAAACTGCAGCTCTTGTGGGATGTTCCCGGTCTGCAGTGGTCAGTATCTATCAAACATGGTCCAAAGAAGGAACGGTGGTGAACCGGTGACAGGGTCATGGGCGGCCAAGGCTCACTGATGGACGTGGAGAGTGAAGGCTGACCCATGTGGTCCGATCCACAAGACGAGCTACTGTTGCCCAAATTGCTGAAGAATTTAATGCTGGTTCTGATAGAAAGGTGTCCGAATACACAGTAAATCACGGTTTGTTACTTATGGGACTGCATAGTCAGGGCTCCCATGTTGACCCCTGTGCACCACTGAAAGCACCAACAATGGGCACGTGAGCATCAGAACTGGACCACGAAGCAATGGAAGAAGGTGACCTAGTCTGATAAATCAAGTTTTCTTTAACATGGCGTGGATGGACGGGTGTGTGTGCACATGGCACCAGGATGCACTATGGGAAGAGGGCAAGCTGGCGGAGGCAGTGTCATGCTTTGGGCAATGTTTTGCTGGGAAACCTTTTGGTCCTGCCATCCATATGGATGTTGCTTTGACATGAACCACCTACCTAAGCATTGTTGCAGGCCATCTACACCCTTTCATGGTAACGGTATTTCCTGATGTCTGTGGCCTCTTTCAGCAGGATGATGCACCGTGCCCCAAAGCAAAAATGGATCAGGAATGGTTTGATGACCACAACAATGAGAATGAGGTGTTGACTTGGCTTCCAAATTCCCTAGATCTCAATCAAATCGAGCATCTGTGGGATGTGCTGGACAAACAAGTCCAATCCATGGAGGCCCCACCTCGCAACTTCCAGGACTTAAAGGATCTGCTGCTAACATCTTGGTGCCAGATACCACAGCACACCTTCAGGGATCTAGTGGAGTCCATGCCTCGACAGGTCAGGGCTGTTTTGGCAGCACAAAGGGGACCAACAGCATATTAGGCAGGTGGTCATAATGTTATGGCTGAGCAGTGTATGGTATCTACCTAGAGAACTTCACTAATGGTTTCATTTCCACAATATCATAGTGAGTATAAAGGTTTTAATAATTATACAGGATAATATTTTTTATAGATTTGGGTGGTGGACAGGGGCAGGAGGTTTTAGAGAGTTTAATCAGGTCACATGTACAGTGAATTTACACAATCTGACTGCTCCAATTTTTCTGTTTCTTCACAAGTTAACTAATTATCAAACTCACTGCTTTATTAACTTTTATACATTAATAGGAAAGTTTGATATTGTGTAATTGAAGAGTCATAATTCTGAGTCACAGAAAAAGAATCTATTGCAGAGCCTGTGGATGTGCTGGAGGAATCAGCAGATACTCCCTCTGTCCTCCAGGTATGTGTCAGTTAAATAGTAATATTTTAACTTCATTTAAAACCTACAGGCCACTTTTTTCTGTGTGTGTTTGTGTGTGTTTGTGTGTGTGTGTGTGTGTGTGTGTGTGTGTTTGTGTGTGTGTGTGTGTGTTTTTGTGTGTGTGTGTTAAGGTCATTGATCCAATCCTGCAGCTGCTGCCCACCGAACCACACGAAGAACCTTCAGCTGTCATTCTGGTAAGAAAATCCTTCATTTATTTCCTAAAGCCAATCAATGGATTTTACAAGGTTGTTTTTACTGTAAAGAATGTTAGTATAAATCTGATATGATAAGAAGCACTTATGATCTTCATGCTCTACATTTCACAGCCGCTCGATGCTGATGAGCCGGACAGTGCCTGCCGTGATGTTCAGTGTGTGTCTGTAGTCTCCTCCCTCTCCCAGGTATTCTACACTGCTGTAACTGAGATACAAACACACAAACATCCTTCTTTACAAGATCTAATGTTAAGTTTTGTTTCTCTATTTCTGGCCAGTGGACATAAGCAGAGACATCATTGGAATGATGAGGGGTCCAGAGAGTCGGCTCTGCTGGTTTGAAAGCGCAGAGACACACTGCTTGACTCGCGAGGTAATCACAGTCTTTATTACTCTGATGAAGAGAATGGACATTTTTCAACTGACATGATTTTTAGAAGAGCACTTTTGTGAAATGTGGTTGTAGATCTTGAGTTTCATCTAATTGTCTTTTACAGGGATTCCCTTATTATACCAGTGATAAGGAGAGTTTCACTGGCATTCAGGTAAGGGATTATTCATTGTGGCATCACAAAATGTTATGAACTGCAGTGACTAATTGTGTTTGTGTGTTTTAAGTTTGTTGAGCCGAACATCCAGCTGCTGCCCACAGAACAACCTCAAGACCCTTCACCTGTTTTTCTGGTAACCAAAGCTTTCATTAATTTACTAAAGCTGATCACTGGATTTTACAAGGTTGTTTTTACTGTAAGTGACAGAATATTAGTATGAAACTGCTGTGATCAGAAGCACTCATGATCTTCCTGCTCTACTTTTCACAGCCGCTCGATGCTGGTGAGCTGATCAGCGCTTGGTGTAATATTCAGTTCCTCTCTGCACAGGCCTCCATCTCCCAGTTCAAGGTATTCTACAGTGCAGCAGCTGAGATACAAACACACAAACACCCGTCTTTACAAGTTCTAATGTTTAGTTTTGTTTCTCTATTTTCAGTCAGTGGAAATGAAAACATACTTCCTGGGGATGATAAGGGGCCCACAGAGCCGTCTTTGTTGGTTTAAATCCACCAAGACGAGCAGCTTGAATCACATGGTAATCACAGACTTAATTACTCTGAGGAAGAGAATTGACCTTGATGATTATTAGATGCTCACGTTTGTGAAATAGATCTTGAGTTTCAGCGTTTTGTCATTTGCAGGGATTCCCTTATGAGTCCTCCATAGAGAACTGTTTCACTGGCATACAGGTGAGGGATTATTCGTTGTGGCATCACAAAACTTTTGTTAATTGCAGTGACTAATTGTGTTCACTTTAATTTGTTCTCTTAAGGCTGAATCTGGGAGGGTTACAGAGTTCATCTCCTGTAACCGAATGGAGACATCATTCGTCGTGCCACGTTATTTTGTGGTAAATTTATTGCACTGTCATGAAGTGTATCTTGTAGTTAGTAACTTTTAGAATTTTGTCAGTTGTGCTTTTATTTGTCTTCAGTGTGGATATTTTTTTTATTCAACAGCAAACCATTACAACAAAATTTACTGTGTGAGTTTTAATGATTTAATGATTTGGCTTGCAGGAGAGTGAGGAGCGCCTTAACCCAGAGGAGTTGGAGGTGCCCTTTATTTGGTATGATCCTCTTCACTCTTTAATGATGTAACAGTGTATTGTATGTTTAATATACACTAAACATTTACATCTCTTGTTTCTTAGCTGCCATCTTTCAGACAGAGGGGTGACTGAAATCGGCCTGAAGGTGCCCGCGCTTCGTGAGGCGTTTGCTGTGAGTAAAACCTTTATTCAGCTGCTGTTACTGCGCAGGTAAAGTCCACTCTGCTTTAACTTTTATATTGTGTGCTGTCTTATATTCAGACTCTGCTTGCCAGCATCCACAACCAGAACTTCTTGTTCATGGTTGGAAAGAAGATCGTCATGCGACTGGCAGCAGCTAACAACCAGGTGACTTCAGAATGATGAAAGACTGTATCATTTTTGTGATGGAAATAATTTCAGTTTCTCAGCCATAGCCAAAGTGAGTTACAGAGATTTTTTCGTTTGCTTTAACAGGATGCAGTTGGTGTGCAGTTGGCCTACGAGACCCTGATTCGATTCCTGAGGACGCCTTCCAATCAGGAATCGATTAAAGCAGAGCTCAGCTCCTGTGTAAGCTAATAAACGCCTGTGTGAAATGACAGATGTTTAAAGATAAAAGATTTTGCTAATATAGAAAACAGGACTCCAATATGTAAAGCTAATTTATTTTTGTATCTTTTCTACTCTGTGCAGGACCACCACTACAACTTCCTGGATGTTTTTTTGAGCTGATTTTCTTCAGCTACTTTATAAATGGCTCAAAACCTCAGCCAGTAAGTGTCTTATCAGGAGATTTCTAAGCAATGTTTGAGTTTCAGAACATGGTCTATTTGATCTGGTTTTCTTTTTCCATATTTTTTAAACCTGATAAGACATGGCATTAATGAAGCTTGTCTTTCTTTCCAAAAGTTTAAGGGAGGTTTCTTGGAGCGCCTGCTTGCGCTCTTCAGCATGTGGGACGTGGACGTGTGGGAGCCTGCAGCAGAGCTGTACTTCACAGTGCTTATTGTAAGTGTTGAATATCTTCTGATGCCACGATCCACAAATTCTCAGGATTGTATCTTAAACTCAGTGACACTATGTTGGATGTGTGTGTAATTTGTCAATAGGATTACCTTACAGAGCTTGCTGAAGTACTCTTCACTCAGCCTCTGGAGCTCTACAGTGACCCAGCAGCCTTAGCCACCACAGTTCAGCGACTCCTCAAGCTGCACGTCCAGCTGATGATGGACATTTTGGAGGAGCTCTGAGCAATGTCTTTCCCCTTACCCACTTCATCTTTTCTTCCTCTGTTTCATTTCATCTTCTTTTCTCTCACTTCTTTTTCCTACATTGCTCAGGCTCCACACGTAAGTATGAAAATTTTATTTCTATTTTTGATCAACTTAATATTTAAAAAATCTCTTTTCTTTCCTACAGGTTTGTACAGTGAACCCCAGGACCTGAAGAAGGGCTTAACCTTAGCATTTAAGATCCCTCATCCCTTAATAATCATCCTTTATTAATCTATCCCTCTGTTCCTATCCCACTCCCCCTATTCCCATCAATAGCCTATAGATTGTAAATACATATATAGAATTGTTTAGAAATAAACTTATTTGTATACTTCTTATAGACTTTGCTTAAATAAATGTTTATATTTGTTCCTATTGCGGTCTCATTCTGATTATTTTTAGCCATCAGTATATGTATAAAAGTTTCCTTTAAACGCAACACAAACTGAATTTTTCACTCATATACAGATCATTTTTACAGAATTTCACAACCTTTAAATGGTTTACTAAAATGGTAAAAATAACAAATATATTATATATTTGTTATTATATTATATTCAGTGTTGGGGAAAGTTACTTTTAAAAGTAATGCGTTACAATATTGTGTTACTCCCTAAAAAAGTACCAAATTGCATTACTTAGTTATTTTTTATAAAAAGTAATGCGTTACGTTACTTTTGCGATACTTTTTCTTAAATTTGACCAGTAGACTCGTTCTCTTTTCATTTTATACACATAGAAACCTATATGTGTTACATTACAAAGTAAACTCACAGTCCAAGTTAATAAAGACATTAAAGAGTGCAATATAGTCTTCCTAAAGTCATTCTAAAATTAGATCAATCTGCAAATGTTTTCTTCAGGTCTGCCTCCATTTCTATATATGCCTTGTCCAAAAAGCTTGTAAAGGTTTTGCGATTGGAGAGCACGGCCCCTGTCCGTTTCCCTGATTTTGCTGATGATATTACAAAATGTCGGCGCCTTCACAGTGAAGAGTGGCTGCATCTCCTCAACAATAAATGCAGCAACCAATTTATTGAGTTCAGTCAAACTAATTGTTTTACCTGGTGGTGAACTGAAATCTAGCTTTTGTTGTTCAGCAGTAGGCGGGGTATATTAATACTGACATACATGGTTTGTTTATGTAAACTAATGTTAAATAATATCATTTAAGGGGACCATAATGTAAAGCATTATTGATTGAGACATTTCCCATATGAGTAACATAGTTATTCTACCATAAATTAAATCATATCTAAGGCTGGGTTTGATTAGGAGTGGGATTATTAGATAGATGAATTCAGACCCTCGGTGTGAAACATCACCCCCTGAACACAGGTGGACACAGCGTCCCTCATTTATTCCAAGTGTAGGGTGGCTTGAGTTCAGACACCATTAGTCAGGTGTGACAGCATTAATCATACTGCAGAATTCCTCTTCACTAAACAGCTTACGAGACAGATACCCCCTGCTGAAGAAATCTGTTTGTACTTGTGCAATGGAAGATCCCAGACCCAGATAAATTATTTCCTCTTGAAATCCATCTGTTTTAGTCCAGTATTTTCCCAGACCACTGCAACTATTACTACATAATAAAACACCAGCTGCAAACAAGTGGAGTATATTTTACAGCACCTATCAGTAAAAGTTATTTTATAGTGGGTTGATTAGCCTCTCACTAATTTCAGTCACTCTTCAAAATCATGTTTTTTCTTGGGCTTATGACCCAGGGACAGGTTTGCAGAAAATTACATACTTGTTTAGCACGTCTAGAAAGCAGCCATAATTTTTTTCTAATACCTAAACCAGTATAAACCAGCACTAACTATACCTATAACTTAAAACCTATCTATACCCTTTTGCCAGATGAAAAGGGCAGAAATATGAGGTGTGTCTGGGTTTATTTGATGTCCAGAGAATGCTCTCATGGAAGATCATGTCTGATTATTTTTTAAGGCTTCATCCAGAATCTATTCAGCTTCTGTTTCTGTTGACATGTGAGTCAGAATATAAAACACTCTTACGGCTGACAAGTGCATGAATTCTACACACTGTCTCAACACAGTAGTTTATAAAGATTTAGGTCACAACAGAAGATGATTTTTACCTATTCATATTGTAAAGACTGAGCTTTATGGAACTACAGTGATTGGTACAAGCCCCTGAAATGGCATGTTCCATTAAATATCTACACCAATACGAAGGTCATTGGAAATACCAAGATTGTGTGCACGTGTGCATGTGTACGCATGTTTGTCTAGACATGCTGGATGGGAGAGTATGTGATGATAGGATGATATATTTTAGTTTGTAGTCTTTCAGTTAGAACTCCATCACCATTTCCCACAAAAATAATAATAAACATCATTTATTTAGAGTAAGCGCTCTGTGTGCTGCCATTGTCCAGTATAAAGTCCATTATGATTAACTCATGTTAATAAGAAGAATATGAACAATAAAATAATTACAACACAGGACAGCTGTTCTAACTGTTAGATAAGCTTTATTAACTCCACTGATCAAAATGTTTGCAGCAAAAATAATTGCAGCTGGTATTTTATTATGTAGTAATAGTTGCAGTGGTCTGGGAAAATACTGGACTAAAACAGATGGATTTCAAGAGGAAATAATTTATCTGGGTCTGGGATCTTCCATTGCACAAGTACCTTTATTTCTCTTAAATGATCCTTATCATATTTTTTTTATTCCCTGCCCTTGAGCATGAAGTTATTTAATTTCCGACCTAAAATGTCAGCAAAATACAACAGGTTTAAGAAATGTATGCCAAATACAGATTTGAAGAATTCTGACTGAACAAAAGTGAAGCAAACAGATTTCTTCAGCAGGGGGTATCTGTCTCGTAAGCTGTTTAGTGAAGAGGAATTCTGCAGTATGATTAATGCTGTCACACCTGACTAATGGTGTCTTAATGTGAACTTAATATTAAAGTATACTTTTTTCTTCCCTACAGGTCTGTACAGTGAACCCAGCACCCAAGGAGTAGTTTTAATATCCCTCATCCCTCATAGAGCGTCCCTTATCAATCTATCCCTCTATCCTTGTCTATATAGATAACTGCTAATAGTAATTAGTATAAATAGTAGCTGCAAATAATATTGTTGTAAATAAACTTATAGTTGTAGTTTATAGTTTAGTCTAATGCAGTACATGTAGCATGTTGTTTATAAGAAATAAAAAGAATAAAAAGTAGATAGCATAGAGTGTACCAGTGTTAGTGGGTCAAGATTTTTTAGAATCAATAAAAATTAATGACCTGCACACGCACATCTACAGCATGGCTAACTATCACCTAATAATTTTACTTTGTGCAAGCTAATGGTGTTCACAAAATATATATTTTTAAAAAATATATACCGATAGAAGTTTTGAAAGAGCATGTCAGAAAATGACAAACTAGCACACTGTTTTAGAGATGGGGATACAGTATTTTCTAGTGACAGATTTGACCAGAAATTTATTGTCTTTTTTCTTTTTCTTTTTTGTGTACTAGTGCAAATTACTTACTGTTTACTCTTACTGGTCTGTTCTTATGCCATTGAGTGAACATTGTTATCTGTTACTTACACTGTCGTAGCTTTTGTTAAGTTTGTGTTTCTGATACTTTTGACATTCTGTACTTGATCATTGGAAATACATAAAATATATATTTCAGCATCTCTTATTATCACTTTTTAAGCCAATTTTATTTCTGTCTGTGGTGTGGTAGTATAGATGGTGTACTTCTAGTGAGTTGTTGAGGGTTCATTTAGGCCTGTTTATTCATTTATAATTCGTCTGGTATCTACCTGTTACATCAACTAATAGGGGTAGCCTACAAGATTAGCAGTCTTGTGGATTAAATGAATTAGGGTGGCGGTGACGGCAGCAGCAAAGGGATGGAGTCAAATTCCAGACCTGAATTATTGTCCCAGTCCGCCACTACACACACACACACACACACACACACACGTACATACACACCATCACCATCGACATGGATAACTTTGAACAATGTTACAAGTACACTTGATGGAAATAAGCACACTTACAACACATTAATGTTAAACCTACACCTATTCTAAGCTATTTAATAACGCACAATTTTGAGCAAAAACTATGGGATTATAGAAACAAGACACTTTGGAATTCATTACTTTCCAGCCCTGGTGACCTTCAATAGCATGGCTTACTCACCTATTAGCCCCCTCACTGCATATGTTATCATGTTAGAAAATGTACAGATCTGAGTGTCTTGTTGAACTGGATGTTGGATTTCCTCATTAATATTCTACACTGTTATATATTTATATCTATATTTTTTGTACAGTTTGATTGCATCCTTGTGACTTTCAGAATAAAATTTAGTTTAGGATTGTTTTGCCTCGCCTTGTTTTTATTTATGTAAAAAATCCCTTTGTGTAGCCCCTATGGTTTAGATGTTAATTCTGATCTAACAGTATGTTTTTTTGTCTCTGCCTTTTTTTGACTACACACTTGACCACATTTCAGGTTTGTGTTTTAACTATTCTGACTGTTTTTTTCTGTTTTAATAAACCTCATGTGTATGGATCCTTATATGCTTATATTTATGCTTATCTCCACAGTTACAATATTTAGGACCTACTCCTACCCACACTTGCCATTTTGATGTTTTCTGCATCCAAATCCTAATTCTTTGGGTGTTTTGCCTTCAGCAAGTGATCTGCAGTTTAATTGAATTATTGGCCACTGCAGATTCCACTTCATTGCCTTATAAAAGTTTTGGATTGCTTTGGCAGTATGCCTCAGGTCATTGTCCATCTGCACTGTGAAGTACCTACCAGTGGGTTTTGAAGCATTTGACTGAATCTGAGCAGATAATATAGCTCCTCAGATTCAAAGTGACATATAGCCAAGTTGGTCAATATTTATTTATTATTTACAGATGTACTTATTTACATTACAGTGTATTCTTCTTCTAGTTAATTATACAGAATTAAACAGTAAACATTGTGTTGATCTCGAGCTGAAGAGGAAACAACCTACTAATCAAACATACACTGTAAAAATACAGCAAATAAAAAATACTGTAAAAAATATATACTGTAAAAATACAGCAAATAAAAATACTGTAAAAAAATATATACTGTAAAAATACAGCAAATAAAAAATACTGTAAAAATATATACTGTAAAAATACAGCAAATAAAAAATACTGTAAAAAAAAAATATATATATACTGTAAAAATAAAAAATACTGTAAAAATACAGCAATTTTCAACAGTAATCTACTGTTCTTCAAATATACAGTTGAATACTGTAAACACTGATGCCTAGGATGCCTCGGAAATCATCTGAGCATTATCACATGGAATCAGGCCCTTCTACATTGTTTGTTTTGCAGATAATATTTGAAAATTAAAATATAGGCATCAATTATTTGTATAATTTGGATCTTGAAGCAAGAAGAGGAAGAATATGATTTTCACCCTGAAGAGTGAACAAGGCACGTAACTTTCATCCTTACATGCTTTCAACTTCATCCTGCATCTTACTCAATAAGGTAATTGTTATCTTTTATTTTTTGTGCTTAATTTACAACGTTTTTTTTTTTTTCTTTTTTCTTTTTTGTCAATATAAGATAGTATTTAATGTTATTCAGTTTTTACTAGGATGTGGTCAGCAGGTACAAGCTAGCAGCCTAATCATTTTAGTTAGCTTGTGAAGTCCTTTAGCGGCTAAATCAACAAAATTACTAGCATGCTTTTTTTTTGGCAGATTTGGCCTGATGTCATGTAAAATATAACCAGGGCTCTAAATTTTTTCCCCCATTTTTATTACTTTTGTTGTACCGTTTGACAGTTTTGTGGTTGTGTGTTGGTTAAAATGTGCAGTATAATTACATAGCTACTGGTTAGTTGCTGGCTGTTTCAGGTTTAATGTAATTTTATTATCCTGTGAGAGTAGTTTTAAGATCGTCTTTGATGGAACAGTGGAATTATTTTGTTTATTTTGTACCTAGCCTGCAGTGTAAAGATGATAACTTGCACTTTATGCACTACATCAGTTGTTTATCATTCTTTGTGTTTGTGTGTACAGATGTCTGCCTCTGCAGCCGATGTTGAGCGTACCTTGAATCTCCCAGCAAGTCCAAGACTGATACTGCTTGGTTAGTGCCAAGGCTTGATAAACAGAACATTAGTCTGACTGCCTTCATCTTTCTTCTCATAGAAGTCATAGTCTCATAGTTTGTTGGAGCATGTTGATGCATAAATCATGACTTATTTTCTATATCAGTTACTGGTAATGAGGTGACAACAGGATGGTGGATGATCAGCATAGAAACTCAAGTCATCTGTGAAGGCCAATCAAGCTTCATCTCTGGGCTTGCTGCAGTGTTAGCAACCTATTATGTTTTTAACATAAAATACAGTACCAAGAGGAAGCTGCAAGGACCCTAGAGTTTGTTCAAAGGTACACACTCTACAAAATCTTTTACAAATCTTGTCATCTTTATGTAACCTTTATACTTCTGTATTTCTTTAACTTTCATCACTCGCGTTCCTGACCTTTTGTGATTTTTTTTCTGTTTTCTGTTTTTAGGCGTTTCATTGGTATTAACCCAGAGAAAGGATCAACGGCCACCCACGGGAAAGTGGTATCAAAGAAGACAGGGAAAGTGGTCCCTAAGAAGTCAGTATCTGTGAATCATTACAAAAATATCATGGACTTTACATGGGGATTCATGTAATCTCAATTACATCAAACTTTTACATCCCTGTCTTCCTGCTGGAAAACAGGGGGTAGATGATCGATGAGGAAGTGCAATTACAAAAAAAAGGACAGTGCAACAAGATAAAGCTAAGTTAAATTTTCCTTCATTCAAGTACACGATTTTGAAGAGTTATTAATACTTTTTGCAGGGTGTTTGTACTGAACAATGTTTTAAAAACATTTTAGACACATTTTTGGTTACAAATTTTTTGTTTTTTTGTTTTGTTTTAGACACATTCAGTTTCTGGCTAATGCCTTTTGTCATAACACCAAATCTCCTCCTAGTTGGGGTTAATACACAGCTTAGGCACCATAAAACCACAGTGGTAGACAGGGCTGGGGATTGTTTACAATATTAAATATCAATACCAATACCCTGTAAGTCTTTCCAATACCAATAAGTACTTCATACTCATACTTCATAGGCGCATTGAATTACAGCAAATCATTAGATTTTTACTACAAATGCATTTGGAAGGTCTCCAAATTGTTAATAAATACGTGTTGATAAATACAGAACGTGTTATCCTAAATGAAAGGACATTTGATTAGTTCATACAACTATCTTTTAGCAAGTTCATACAACTATTATTCTAACCCTATAGACAAAACCCAGCCCTATACACAATGTCATAAAAGATGGCAGTAAGATAGCTGTGTAAGTTGTTTGTATACCTACTGTATATGAAAACCTGTTTGACAATATGTATTTTAAGAGTTTTAATACGTAAAATGTTGTAGCTACTGAATTTATTTATGTTGTAATGGCATATTTTTTTGCCATAGTTGTCTATTCAACATGAGGAGTGGTTGAAATTGTAAACTGTAATTGTTTCTGTTTCATTTTATACTAGTTTAATTAAAGCACCTTGTTTCTGAACCCTTGTGATTTTAAGGGTTTTGTTTTGAAAAGCGCATTAACTTTCAGCAGTATGATATTGTAGTTATTTTTCACAGCAATTAACTGTTAATGGAGAATACAGTAGGAGCTGTAAAATAAGGACAAAATATCTGACAGTATCATACTGTAAAAATAAGAAATATTTATAGTACAGTACTGTAATATTTTTACAGTTATAAGCTGTTGTTTTAGGTTAGAGTAGGCATACTGTAAAATTACTGCCAACAACTGGCAAATCTAGCTGCCTGCTCTTTACTGTAAATTAACAGGAAAATGTCTTCCAGTGTTGTTTAACCCACTGTACATCATCTTACTGAGACTAATGTCTGATGATTTAAAGGTGCAATAGTTTTTTTTCCCTTCCCTGGGAGATATGTAGGACATGATTAAAACCCCAAACAGCAAAACACTGGATTAAAATGACATTAACTGTAAATTAAAAATATATGTGCATGCATGAAGGCATAAAGAAGATTTTCGTCATGGTTTAATGTTTTTTTGGTACTTTGCATGTTTAGAAAATAAGTTTTTCTTTTTGTTGCCTCAAGGGGTAGTTTTTAAGGAAGTTTTTGCTGACAATGTGTTTTGATGTCATCACATATTATCACGTATTTTTACACAGTATAAAAATATTTCTTATCTTTTTTTGATTTAATGTTACTTCTTTAAACACATTTTGCCCAGAAAAATGGACATAAAGTTGTTCTATGGAAAGCAAGAGCAAGACGTTAGGCAAATCATATCTGACAGTGAGGAGGAGTGGAATGGAGAAAAAGGTTTAAGCAAAAGAGGTCAAATAATTTTCATTTAGGGTTTGGAATTTTTAGCTCATTTGTACACATCCAAGTCTAATGAGTTGATTTATTTCCTGTAGTAGAATGGTTGTGATAGGTTTATGCAGCAGACAGCATAAAAAAAATAGTAGTCAAATGTCACCCTGTTTTATTTTTGCTGTGCTTTCATTGGCACTTGAAACTGACATTTTGTATGTTTTTATAGATAGTCAAGATAGATGTAATACCACGGAGGATGATGAAGGTGTAATTCTGTCTGAAGATGATGAGGTTCTTTCTGAACCCCTCGATGGAAAACATGTCTCACCACTGTGCCTCCAGTTCACCCTGAATGGTTACAGATCCCTCCATCAGCTGGTGAAATTCTGTTTCAAACAACTTCTCTCTGATGACCTCTATGATCTTATGATCTCTGATTGTTCATGAGTCAAACCTGTACAGCATCCAGTGAAACCCTGCCAAGCCCCTTAACCTTACTGTCCAAGAACTTGAACAGTTCTTCGGTACTTTACTCCACATGTCATTATTCGTTCATCCAGCTACCCTCATGTTTTGGAGCCACAGTAGTCGCATTGCATGTGTTGATGATGTGATGTCTCTTGTGTGGAGGGAGGTAATCAAAAGATTTCTTCATTTCAATAACAATAGCTTACAGCCCATATCTTGGCTAATCTACAGACGGGATTGTGCCAACAATGGAATGATGTGACCATATGCATCTGTATGCCTTCAAGTCCCAAATAGCGCATAATCTGTGCAAATCAACGAAAGATGGGAGGAAGAGGGGACGAACCAGCGGTGGGATTTCCCAACAGTATGAGGAGAAGAGAAGGAAGCAGGGGCCACGGCTCCCATTCCTAACCAGGATGTCCGCTTGGACAATACCTCACATTGGCCAATAAGAAGGGAAGGTGCAGAGTTCCGGGGTGTACAGGAACACCCAAAGTGATGTGTAAAAAGTGTAATTTACACCTCTGTTTCACAGCAGAGAAGAACTGTTTTTTGAAATTTCACACAGAGTGAAGTACATGCAGTACAAGAAACACACTACATGAAACAAACACACACTTGGATCAAATACAATATGTAAATATGTTCGAAGTGCTTTTAACTTTTGTGCTGAATAATTTTGTGACATTGTTAAAGGAATCTGTAAATGTGTATTACACTCTTGAACCTTGTTTTATGATCTGTGAATTCATCATTTTCTCTGTGATTCTGTACCATTGTCACACAAACGTTATTTGTATCATGGACCAGCAAAATGTGTTAAAGGGTTAAGTCGAATACCTCCGTACATATTTAATGACCTTTCACAGAAAAAAAAACAACCTTTTGGCATTCAAACAGGCTCAGTCTGCCATCTGATTATTGACTTATTATTATTAGTTTATAGCATCCAATGAGGTTTATTATAGTATTAAAAAAAATCATGTTAATCTAACATCAGCTGTGATATTGTCAGGATACACAACAGTTAGCATTCTAGCTATGTGTGTGTGTCTGAATATGGACTGCAGTGTGGATCTTGAGGATGAACATCCCTGGTCCTGTAATGTGTAATGTGTAGTATAACGTTTCTATACACTGGAGTGCACAGAAAATGAGACTCCTTTGCCAGCCTAGAAGACATGAACTCTATCTAATTTGAAAAGGCATGTTCGAGACAAGTTCACTAACATTAACTAGCTACATTTAAACTAGTTAGCGTGTTTTCTTTGCTAACGCAGCTTGCAGTAGCTAAGAGATTTGGCTAAGCAGCAGATCAAATTTCAATTCAGTTTATTTGTATAGCGCCTTTTACAATGGACATTGTCTCAAAGCAGCTTTACAAAAGAAATTTAAGTTAATGGTAAATATTGCAAAAAGGGCACAATAGTTGGGGAGGAAAAAATACTTTTCACCTGAAAACATAACAATAACCTTCATTTTTTTATGAGTACATTCATAAAAAAGAGAGATTTCATTCTAACCTGAACTGCTGTCAGGGCCACGCTGAACACCTTCTGACCAATCCCAATGAAGTATAACTTTTAATGTCAATACTGCACATACTTATCAAATAAAAGTCCATCAAGCAGTGTGTAATAATGTTTCTGTGTTTTTAATTAAAATCCATATTTTGGTGTGATTTAAACACATGGGTTTGTGCACTGTTACTGTAACACTCTTACGGCTGACAAGTGCATGAATTCTACACACTGTCTCAACACAGTAGTTTATAAAGATTTAGGTCACAACAGAAGATGATTTTTACCTATTCATATTGTAAAGACTGAGCTTTATGGAACTACAGTGATTGGTACAAGCCCCTGAAATGGCATGTTCCATTAAATATCTACACCAATACGAAGGTCATTGGAAATACCAAGATTGTGTGCACGTGTGCATGTGTGCGCATGTTTGTCTAGACATGCTGGATGGGAGAGTATGTGATGATAGGATGATATATTTTAGTTTGTAGTCTTTCAGTTAGAACTCCATCACCATTTCCCACAAAAATAATAATAAACATCATTTATTTAGAGTAAGCGCTCTGTGTGCTGCCATTGTCCAGTATAAAGTCCATTATGATTAACTGATGTTAATAAGAAGAATATGAACAATAAAATAATTACAACACAGGACAGCTGTTCTAACTGTTAGATAAGCTTTATTAACTCCACTAAATTAATACACTAGCCTTCAAAATAAGGAATGTACAAAACAGAAAAGAAATATATAAAAGCTGGACACTTTATAGCCTTGCTAAGGCCATAATAAAATATATAGTGGGGTCCAAATGTCTGAGACCACTAGTAAAAATGCTTCTTTTTGGCATTTTTTTCTAATTTAATACATCAGTTTGTTTTACAGATTATATTATTTGACAACAACTTTCTTTCTTTCTGCAAATCTTTGAAATTTATGCAAGATGCCTTTCTGAGCTTCTAGCATTTAGCATGTTGCTTTTTTTGCTTTAAATGAGTGTGTGCATTTGAGCTGCATGGACACCACAAGTTTATGTAAAACCTTACAAGCCATTTTAGATCAAATGCATCAGTGTGTCACTTGAACACATGCTTCAGTAAAAAAGATCAGACATGAGGAAAATCTGACCTTTAAATAGACACCTAGAAAGAGTACAGAATCTTAAATGAACTATTGTTTACTTTCTATATTTTAAATAGGAAAAAATGCAGTTGAAGAAAAATCCCAGATTATTAATGTGGTCACAGAATTTTGGACTTTTTTTTCAGTGGACATAATCAATACATTTATCACATTACAATTATTTATGTGAGTAATAAATCATATAAACATACTGTGATAACACTTTACATTAAGGCTCTGTTAACTTACTTTATTTACTGCATTAGTTAACATTAAAGAAATGCTTATATGAAAGCTGATACCTTCTTTATAACAGATCACCTTAGACCCTGAATCTCTTCTTGGAGCTGGATTTGATTTGTATTGTGAAATGTGAACTGACAGAAACTTCTTAACAATTACTGGTGAAGAACTTATACTTATGAAGAACAATTTACTTTAAAATAAATAACAGAACTGTAGGATGGGAATAATGAGGATTTAAGTGTTTTAAACCTAAGTGCCAGAATCTCTTCACAGAGCGTTAACTATGCGGTATTTCAAGATAATCACAGCCACATACAGTGTGATGAGATGAAATAACAATTCTCTTGGACTCAAGGTCTAAGACACATGTATGACATTCACACTGCTGACGAGACTAAGCATGCAGGGAGGGGCTATGGGTAACAGTGGGGGTAAGTACACACATGGGTAGAGTGTAAGTATAAGAGTATAGGGTATAAATACTGAAATCACAAAAAAGTACATTCAAAATGAAAATAATACATTATAGAAAACACAGGGTCCAAAGCTTTAAAGTGCAGTAATGCTTCTAAAAGTAACCTGAGATGAATGAAATTTAAAGTGACACAGTGTGTAGTAAGGTGTTAAGTCAGTAGCCTGTGTTATTCCTGCTGCCACCTCTGTATGATGGCCTTCTGCCTCTTTAAACAGCTGAGCACATAGACCGTCAGCCAAATATGGCAATTCTGTAAACTTTTACATTCATCCTGAAGGAAATTTCAGAGTGCTTTAAGTGAAGGAAAGTGCAGGGACAGGCCTTGTTTTCTTTCCACATCCTCCAGCTGAAATTAATCACCAGACCTAACTTATAAACACTGATTCAGATGTCTGAAACTGAAGTGTTTAAAAAAGAAAAGAAAAGAAAAGCTATTTATTATATCAGGAAGTACAAGTATAAAAACAAATTTCATTCAAGTCATTTAATTCATTTATTATTTCTATTTCATTAAGTGGTTACAGGCTGGTCTTCTTGTGAAAGTATATAAAGAGACTTAATGCATTACTTCTATACTCTGTGGTACCTGATAGTAAGTCTCCTGTATTAGGTCAATTCTCAATCTGACCACAGGATGGCAGTATCGGATACAGCTTATATAAAACAAGGCGAAACCTAGAACTACCTCATCATCATTAGATTACATATCCAACAGTGAGATTGATTTGTTGTGAGAAAGCCTAGTGCGTAAATTGATTGAAATAATAAGTTGCTGAATTTTCTCAGGAACAGTCATCTAGTTCAATTCAGTGAATGTCAGATGATGTTTGTGTGTTGCCAGGTGTGTGGTTTTTAGACCAAACAATTATTTCAGGTCTTGTGTGTGGCACATGTTCCATAATACTTCGTGCCAAGTAAGAATGTCACTTTTGAGAAGTTTTTCTCTGCTGACCAGACACAAGGAGTGAGTTTTGACCAGTACCTTGCGGAACTGCACACACTAAGTAAGACTTGTGAATTTGGAGATTTTAGAGACTCAATGGTGAGGGACAAAATAGTCTGTGGGATTCCTGATAATGGTCTCAGGGAAAGACTGTTATGTGAAGCAGCTCTGACACTGGAGAAAGCAGTCAATATGTGTAGACCTAAAGTTAACTACAGCTAGTAGTTAGTGTAAGTGACCTTTCATCTGAGGGTTTCATCAGTTTTCAAGATTCTAACACAGAAGCAGTCACCCACACGTTACACAGCATACAGATCAGAAGAGTGAATGTCAGAATGAATTTACTGAATGTCATGACTTTCTGCTGGAAAGCTTTAAAAAGGTCTGTTTGCAGGTCCGAAACCGGAGACAGTGGCTGATTTCTGGAGAATGGTTTGGGAGCGCAAATCTGCCACCATAGTCATGCTGACTAACATAAGAGAGAGAAAAGAGGTAAAACACATGAATATAGCACACAGTTTGCTCTGGAAATGCTTGTAAAGGTTAAATGGTTTTGAATCTGCATGTGTTTCTAGGAAAAATGCTGTCAGTACTGGCCAGAGCAGGGCTGCTGGCTGTACGGATGTGTGAGGGTGTCTGTGGAGGATGTAACGGTGCTGGTCCACTACACTATCCAGAAGTTCTGTGTGCAATATGTAAGTCTGAAATAAACAAATGAACAGAAGAATAAAGAATGCAGAATTGCAAGTATATATACCGTACACTGGCTCATGGTGATTTGTGAGGAATTTCATATATATAATGTAAACATAAATATGCTAATTCAGGCTAATTCCAGAAACAAACAATGTGATTTCTGTGGCATTTCACACTGACACTGTGGACCATATGTGTGTATGTGATGTAGCACTAAATGTGATGCCCTCTTTTATGTTTTAATCAACATGCTGGAGAGCTTCAATGTCTTTTTAGCCACTTCACTTTACTTAGCATTTTGCACAACATTTCTTATAGCACAACTTGCGGTTCCCCTCTAAACTGTCCAGACGCACACACACACACACACACACACACACACACACACACACACACACACACACACACACACACACACACACACACACACACCCGGAACCAAAATCACATGTAATCATTCATAACATCACATCTTCCCCACTTTAAAAGTAAAGCACTATCTTTGGGATTCTTTACTTCTATTACTAACTTTTATGCAAAAAACAACCTTTTTTTCTTTTATCTAACAGTAACACAATAGTTGCAGTTTAACTGTGAGATATTACAATCAATCTTTTTCTTTTTCAACTACCCCAGTCCTTGAAATATTTAACAAATTTCAATAAGCCTTTCAGGAGGTCTAACAGGTCATCTTGGTCTGCAAGACATCGCAGGAGAGACATTATTGTTGCAGATTTTGCCTCCACATCTTCAGCATTTACTTTTTGGGATTTTCATTCTTTGCTGCTTTTGCTTTGCAAAATGTGTTTTGCTCCTCTTTTTTAATGGCCTGCACTGCAGCATCTTCTCTATGTAGTTCCTTGGCTTGTGCACAAGTTATTTCAGCAGGTCTACACATATTGACTGATTTCTCCAGTGTCAGAGCTGGTTCACATAACAGTCTTTCCCTGAGACCATTATCAGGAATCCCACAGACTATTTTGTCCCTCACCATTGAGTCTCTAAAATCTCCAAATTTCAATATTTCATTGTGGAAATAAATACTGTGACCTCTACTACTCTACTACTCTGATCTCATGGAAATCCAGAAAACAGCCAACAGTAGCATTATCTACTTGCGAAGCAGAATACATGTCCTTATCATCAGCCATTCAGGAATGTATCTACTTAGAGCAGCTACTCAAAGGTATGGATACATACCAATACGCACAAACAAAAGTGTATGAAGACAACCAAGGTACAATAGTAATAGCCAGAAACCCAGTTTACAGGCAAAGGTGCAAGCACATTGACATCAAGTAGCACTTTATAAAGGAAACTGTGAATGATGGCAAGGTAATCTTGGAATACCTACAGAGCAAATGGTTGCTGACATTATGACAAAGCCAGCCACTAAGCTAAAGTTAAAGAGGTTTGCTCGAGACGTGTTTGGTACTTAAAAGAGTAAAAGGTTTATGTTTACATCGTTTATGTGAAAGAGAAGCCTTATTTGTTATTTTGTTTTCAGGTAACTTAATAAGCTAAGAGCAAGTGTGGGTGTTAAGTATTGCACTCTTACTCGTTAGATTACGGCATCAGCCGAACTACTCTTGTTTTATTGAATGTATTACGGTTCATTTGGGTGTGATGTCATTACGTTATACAATGCACTCTATGTAAAACGTTTATAGTGTTAATGTCGGATGTACAGAGCCGATGCTTGTTCAAGTTTATTAATAAATGTTCCAAAGAAGTTGATAATGAGATGTGTAACGTTTTGTTTGTTTTCATACGCGTGTTCAAGCCCATTCAAATCCATTTTAAAACAAATGAGACAAGTCTTTAAAGAGCAAATGGTGGCATATAAAATAAGAGCTGTGTCTGTGCTTATGGTATCTGTCTGCATCTCAGTCTGTCCATAAGCTGAGGTGTTACAAACAGCAGAACTGATTACTGGAAGAGTTTAAGAATGAACAGATATTTAGAGACTTTTCCAAGACAAAATATGAATCAATCCAACTTGAATAAATGCTATTATTTATTGAATAACATTTAATAAAACCAAGGCATTGAGTCTCAATAACTCTCCAGTAAACAGAAACAAATGACCACAACCAAAAATCCAGACATTACTCATGGTACTGAATATACATTTCACAAAAAGCTCTCTTTTCAATATTAATATCATTTATCTTCAATAAAATATCAATTATAATGCAATAAATCGATACAAACATGAAAGACAGTTTGCAAATAGGAATAAAAAATCCATATAAAATTTTGTACCAATTATAAAAGAGTAAGCCTGAATTAAACAATGGTACATAAACAATCCAAGGAGTCCAAGGAGTGAAAAAAGCAGTGTTAGAGATTTTGAGACCAAAACAAATAAAAAGAACAAATAATCACTGAATACAAAACACAACTAGATGAAATATTGAGAAATATACAACGACGACTTTTTCTGGATTCACTGCTATGGCCATGAAACTACAGTCTGAACCTTTTGAGTCAGCAAGTATTCTGTATATTTCTAAGAAATCAGATTTGGGTAAAACAATGGAAAAAGACCAAAAATGACTTTGCTATGGCTTCACAGCTGCAGCTTGAACAGTTCAACAAACAAGTCCAACAAACTCAGCTCCAATAACAAAACTATGAAAGTGCATAGATAACTGTTAACTTTTTTATAAACAGCAGCCAAGATTAAACATCCAGCTTCAGAAGCTTATTCTTCAATGACTGCACTCTTGCAGTACACTGAGAGCCAAGGTGCAGAAATAATGTCTGGGTCACCTCGAAGGTATACTTCTTCAGGTACTCAATGTTAAGTGCATAAATGATACCAAAAAGTAAAGCAAATGCATTTGGCAGGTCATCAACATCATCAAGCACAATTTTCTCTTCCAGCACCACAGCTATACTTCTTGTGTTTGGGTTGGTTATTGCCACATCTTCAACAAAACTGAGGATATCTACTTTGAGTCCCTTAGTGCAGGTTTCCTTCTGGATTGTGTCCTACAGAGACAACAAACTATGGGTCAAAATCAATACAGGACAAAAATAAGAAAAAGAAGAAGTGTCTTGCTCAAGGGTACAATCAAGGAAGTTATGTTTTGTGCTGGGACTTGAACACACAACCTTCTTATCAGAGACTCAAAGCCATCACTACAGCTAGCTTGCACTGCTTCACTGGAATCTTTAAGTGCCATTAATTCAGTGGGAGAAATAGCTGAATCAATGCAAACTAGTTATGGTGTTGCTCTGGCATGGTTGTAATGGCTCAGTGACAGAAGGCTTGATCAGAAGGTTGTGTTCAAATTCCAGCACACTTCCAAGCAGCATTGGTTGAGTAAGACCCTTATCTTTCAGCTTAGTTGTATCCTACATCAGTCAAATGAGCAAGTGTGCTGGGTTATGTGTCATTTTATGCAACATGAAGATATTACAGCACTTTACTGATCACCCAAATTGCCAGTCAAAACTAAACATTAGAACTTGTAAAGACGGGTGTTTGTGTGTTTGTATCTCAGCTGCTGCACTGTAGAATACCTTTAACTGGGAGATGGAGGCCTGTGCAGAGAGGAACTGAATATTACACCAAGCACTGATCAGCTCACCAGCATCGAGCGGCTGTGAAAAGTAGAGCAGGAAGATCATGAGTGCTTCTGATCACAGCAGTTTCATACTAATATTCTGTCACTTACAGTAAAAACAACCTTGTAAAATCCAGTGATCAGCTTTAGGAAATAAATGAAAGCTTTGGTTACCAGAAAAACAGGTGAAGGGTCTTGAGGTTGTTCTGTGGGCAGCAGCTGGATGTTCGGCTCAACAAACTTAAAACACACAAACACAATTAGTCACTGCAGTTCATAACATTTTGTGATGCCACAATGAATAATCCCTTACCTGAATGCCAGTGAAACTCTCCTTATCACTGGTATAATAAGGGAATCTCTGTAAAAGACAATTAGATGAAACTCAAGATCTACAACCACATTTCACAAAAGTGCTCTTCTAAAAATCATGTCAGTTGAAAAATGTCCATTCTCTTCATCAGAGTAATAAAGACTGTGATTACCTCGCGAGTCAAGCAGTGTGTCTCTGCGCTTTCAAACCAGCAGAGCCGACTCTCTGGACCCCTCATCATTCCAATGATGTCTCTGCTTATGTCCACTGGCCAGAAATAGAGAAACAAAACTTAACATTAGATCTTGTAAAGAAGGATGTTTGTGTGTTTGTATCTCAGTTACAGCAGTGTAGAATACCTGGGAGAGGGAGGAGACTACAGACACACACTGAACATCACGGCAGGCACTGTCCGGCTCATCAGCATCGAGCGGCTGTGAAATGTAGAGCATGAAGATCATAAGTGCTTCTTATCATATCAGATTTATACTAACATTCTTTACAGTAAAAACAACCTTGTAAAATCCATTGATTGGCTTTAGGAAATAAATGAAGGATTTTCTTACCAGAATGACAGCTGAAGGTTCTTCGTGTGGTTCGGTGGGCAGCAGCTGCAGGTTTGGCTCAAAGACCTTAACACAAACACACACACACACAAACACACACACACACACTTAGAAAAAAGTGGCCTGTAGGTTTTAAATGAAGTTAAAATATTACTATTTAACTGACACATACCTGGAGGACAGAGGGAGTATCTGCTGATTCCTCCAGCACATCCACAGGCTCTGCAATAGATTATTTTTCTGTGACTCAGAATTATGACTCTTCAATTACACAATATCAAACTTTCCTATTAATGCATAAAAGTTAATAAAGCAGTGAGTTTGATAATTAGTTAACTTGTGAAGAAACAGAAAAATTGGAGCAGTCAGATTGTGTAAATTCACTGTACATGTGACCTGATTAAACTCTCTAAAACCTCCTGCCCCTGTCCACCACCCAAATCTATAAAAAATATTATACTGTATAATTATTAAAACCTTTATACTCACTATGATATTGTGGAAATGAAACCATTAGTGAAGTTCTCTAGGTAGATACCATACACCACTCAGCCATAACATTATGACCACCTGCCTAATATGCTGTTGGTCCCCTTTTTGCTGCCAAAACAGCCCTGACCTGTCGAGGCATGGACTCCACTAGATCCCTGAAGGTGTGCTGTGGTATCTGGCACCAAGATGTTAGCAGCAGATCCTTTAAGTCCTGTAAGTTGCGAGGTGGGGCCTCCATGGATTGGACTTGTTTGTCCAGCACATCCCACAGATGCTCGATTGGATTGAGATCTGGGGAATTTGGAAGCCAAGTCAACACCTCATTCTCATTGTTGTGGTCATCAAACCATTCCTGATCCATGTTTGCTTTGGGGCACGGTGCATCATCCTGCTGAAAGAGGCCACAGACATCAGGAAATACCGTTACCATCAAAGGGTGTAGATGGCCTGCAACAATGCTTAGGTAGGTGGTTCATGTCAAAGCAACATCCATATGGATGGCAGGACCAAAAGGTTTCCCAGCAGAACATTGCCCAAAGCATGACACTGCCTCCACCAGCTTGCCCTCTTCCCATAGTGCATCCTGGTGCCATGTGCACACACACCCGTCCATCCACGCCATGTTAAAGAAAACTTGATTTATCAGACCAGGTCACCTTCTTCCATTGCTTCGTGGTCCAGTTCTGATGCTCACGTGCCCATTGTTGGTGCTTTCAGTGGTGCACAGGGGTCAACATGGGCGCCCTGACTATACAGTCCCATAAGTAACAAACTGTGATTTACTGTGTATTCGGACACCTTTCTATCAGAACCAGCATTAACTTCTTCAGCAATTTGGGCAACAGTAGCTCGTCTTGTGGATCGGACCACATGGGCCAGCCTTCACTCTCCACGTCCATCAGTGAGCCTTGGCCGCCCATGACCCTGTCACCGGTTCACCACCGTTCCTGCTTTGGACCACGTTTGATAGATACTGACCACTGCAGACCGGGAACATCCCACAAGAGCTGCAGTTTTGGAGATGCTCTGATCCAGTCGTGCAGCCATCACCATTTGTCAAACTCGCTCAAATCCTTTCACTTTCCCATTTTTCCTGCTTTTAACACATCAACTATGAGGACAAAATGTTCACCTGCTGTCTAATATATCCCACACACTAACAGGTGCCATGATGAGGAGATCATCAGTCTTATTCACTTCACCTGTCGGTGGTCATAATGTTATGGCTGATCGGTGTACATCTGTAACCATGCCCTTTAGCGCGAGAGCTGATTAATCAGTAGTCTAAGTATGATTTAGTATAAAACCAGTAGTCAGGGTTGTTAAAAGTCACTTTTTAATGGGGATGAGTATTATATTGTGGAAATAAATGAAATTCTCGTTGGTCAAGCTCATCAACTCGTTCAGGATTTTAGTGTGTAATGTAAAACAACAGCCAAGTTCACTAGCAGGTGAACTATTATTAGGAGAAATATCATATTCACATTAATATAACCAATAAAGTGTTAAATAATTACAACAAATATACAAGTTCTCTCGGTAGATATGATTAGTCCAAATATTACACTGTCATTGAAATCGCTAAAAATCGGCTAAAGTCCGTTAGCGCGCTAGCTGCTGAATCACAAAGCTAAGCACGATTTATTTTATTAAAACCAGGAGAAGGGGTTGTTAAGAATGGACTTCTAATGGGGTAAATATTTCATTGTGGAAATAAAATAAATTCTTAAACCGAGCTTAATGATTTTATTGTGTAGTTTAAACCAGTAGCCAGGTTCGCTAGCACGGTAACTAGCATTAGGCTAATTCACGGCAAGATGAGGTGTCTTGTGTGCTACATAACATTAGACTGTAACACTGTCACTTTAACATGATTTATTGTAGAAACAGTGTGGCATTAAAGGATAAAGATCATCCTACCTTGAGGACACTGAGTGTGTTCAGCAGGAGCAAATTATAAAATGTAAAATATATAATTTGTAAATGCATTTTTTACGGACTTCACTTCCTGGTTTCCGTACAGTTCGGTTTTTCTCGGAGGTTTTCGGTAGATGCCGTAAACAGGAGTTTTTTTTTTTTTTTTTAAGGTCGTATCGTCTTTAAACTGGTCCTACAGCTTGAATTCTAACTGTACAGCTACATGCTGCCTTAAACTTCAGCTATGCTTCACTCCCTGGGCTTCCCGGACATTTCAGCTTATTATTATGATTATTATTATTATTATTTATTCATTATTGACTCTTGTTACTAGTTAGTGCTGGTTTATACTAGTTAGTGCTGGTTTATACTAGTTAGTGTTGGTTTATACTGGTTCTGAAGGTCGCAAGATTTGGATTATCTTTTGGCATTTTTGCTACACCCCTGTTTCGGATTTCTCTGTACTCCACTACTGGATTTGACTCCTACACCGACTCTACAGCGCAGCGATGATGAACTTCGGGGGAGGAGCCGAGCCTCAGCACCCGGATGTGGATCCCGAGCCCGGATGGAGCGGACTGTACGACCCCTGGAACGGTGAGTTACTGAGTTTCCTCTTTTTCACTTAAGTATAAAGTCTTTTAAACACCGCGTTATTACAAAAAACCACAATCAGGAATATCGTTTTATATGATTAGATGGTTTTGAGAAATTCTGTTCGGCTAATCTTTATTCGGCTAATCGCTTTACGTACCCGATCAGTATGCTAAAGCTAGCGGACAAAATGGCAGACTCCAGTGAAACGAGCAGGGAAGAAGAAAACAGTGTTGATGTTTTCAGATATGTTAACATCAGCTTTTCATAAAAGTCCCAATGTTTACTTAACGTTTGTTAAAGTTTACTAAGTCAAGCCGAGGAGTATTAGCAAAGATTAGCTAGACGGCTAGTTAGCATGTAGCTAAGTAATTGTTTTTCAGTGTTTATAGTTTTTTTTTGATGGAGTGAATAGAATAAGTTAAAATACTTACAATAACATGAAGTAACTTATTATTTTAAGGATTTTTCATTGTCCGTGTTTGTCGAGTTGTTAAAGCGGAGAGAGAAAGGGGCTGTGAGGAAAGGCAGCTAGCTGAACAAAACCAATCGGTACAAATAAATGGAGCTAGTGTGGCAATGTAGAGTGCAGCTTAGGCAAAAATATCAAGCTGTTTGTTTCAATTCTGTTCAGCAAGGTTTTGTTTCTAGTTGTCGTGAATAAAATAGTTAGGAGTAGTGTAATTTACGATAAAGGGCGAATTTTTGAGAGGAGACACAATTGGACTGAAAGGGGATGTGAACCACTGGAGTAAGAAAGTGCTAAAGTAATAGACTGTAATAGAAATGTATTTTAATCTGCATTTTTTGGGGGAAGATATTTTTAAGCATTGAAATAAGTGCACAGTGTGACTAACAGTGAAGCCGTGATACTGGAAGAGCCCTGTATAACACCTATAAATGCAGCTAAAATGTAAATACTGTAAATGTAAATAAAATAGTTTTAATGCAGTGTTATAGGAAGATTACAGTAATATAACGTGTGTAAATACTTCTTGTTTTGATAGTGAGGCTTTCCTGCTGTATAAAACATACACAGTGCTATTAAAATAAAACCCCATCCCCTTTGAGGAGGCCACCACCTTCAGGAAGTCCACAGCCTTCAACAGTTCCTTTGCCCCAGCCTTATTTCAATATCGACATCCACAACATTGTGGCTGGTATGTACTATGCTCCTGCCACAATGATAACTCCTGTCCCACGCCAGGGCATAAGGAGGAGGTGGGACGAAGAGGATGGCAATCAAGAAGCCCCTCTGAGTAGACGGCAGCGTGTGGATCCTGATGGGGAGATGGAGTTCATCAGGATGCCCGGACTTGAGGATTTAGAGAGTTTAATCAGTCACATGTACAGTGAATTTACACAAGCTACTAATGCTACAGTTAGTCTGTTTCTTCACAAATTAACTAGCTAACTAACTCACAGGTTTATTAACTTTTAAGCATTAGAAAGAAAGGAGAGAAAAATTTACAAGGTCTCTCTCTCTACTACCTTATAAATTTGGCCATTTTAATGTTTTACATTTAACAGAAAATATTAGTTGTAATTAAACTTACATGAAACTAATTTATTGCAGAAGCTGTGGATTTGCTGAGAGAATCGTCAGATACTCCCTCAGTCCTCCAGGTATGTGTCAGTAAAATATTTTAACTACATTTGAAACGTGTAGGCTGCTTTTGTCTAAGTGTGTGTGTGTGTGTGTGTGTCTTAAGGTTGTTGAGCCAATCCTGCCGCAGCTACCCACAGAAACTCACTCCACATCTTCAGCTGTTGTTCTGGTAACCAAACCTGTCATTTATTTACTAAATCTGATCTCTGGATTTTCCAAGTGACAGAATGTTTGAAAGTGTTAGTGTGAAACTGCTATGATAAAAAACACTGATGATCCTCATCTTCTACTTTTCACAGCCCCTCAGTGCTGGTGAGCTGAACAGCACCTGCTGTAATGTTGAGTACAACACTGCAGACTCCTCCAACTCCCAGTCTGGGGTATTGTACAGTGCTGCAGCTGAGATACAAACACACACACATCCTTCTTTACAAGTTCTAATGTTTAGTTTTGTTTCTTTATTTCTAGCAAGTGGACCTTAGGAGAGACATCCTCAGGTTGTTAAGGGGTCCAGAGAGTCAGTTCTGCTGGCTTGAAACTGCACACTGCTGGACTCTCGAGGTAATCACGCTATTTATTACTCTCATGAAGAGATTCCACTTTAACGATTATTAAAAGAGAACTTGAAATGCGGTTGTAGATCTTGAGTTTCATCTAATTGTCGTTTCCAGGGATTCCCTTTTCATAACAACTGTGAGGACAGTTTCCCTGGCATTCAGGTAAGGGCTTGTTCATTGTGTCATCACTAAATTGTGTTAATTGCAGTTACTAATTGTGTTTGTGTGTTTTAAGGTCGTTGAGCCAAACCTACAGCTGTTGCCAAACGAACATGACCAGGAATCTCCACCCGTCCTTCTGGTAACCAAACCTTTCCTTTATTTACTAAAGCTGATCACTGTATTTCACAGGGTTGTTTTGACTGTAAAGAAAGTGAAAGAAGTGTTTTTGCTCAGGGGAAGTTCACTCTGCTTTAACTTATATTATGTGCTGTTTTATATTCAGATTCATCTTACCTGCATCCACAATCAGAACTTCTTGTTCGTTATGGGGAAGAAGATTGTGATGCGTCTGGCAGCAGTTAACAACCAGGTGACTTCAGAATGATGATAGACTGTTTCCTTGTGCAAAATACTTTCAGTTCCTGGGCTTGAAAATGATGTAGTTGTCAACCAAATGTGGTAATGAGTAATTAAGGAATAATAATTAAAATATCAAGCATCAAAAGCTAATTTTATAACAATCACAGCCTGCTAAAAAAGGACATTCTTAGGATAAATATTAAAATAAAATGTACATAATGAAGAGGGCTCTGGGATATGCAGTAGTTGGACATTTGGCCCATGTCATACATCATCTGTGTATCTTTAGTAAAGTACTGGACATGCTGAGGCTTACATACTGCTTCATTTTAGGGTTTAAAATGAGTTTCCACGTTAAAAAAACTGAAGCCAAAGTGATTATTTTGTTTGTTTGCTTTAACAGGATGCAGGTCGTGTACAGCTGGCCTACGAGGCTCTGATTCGTTTCCTGAAGACTCCTTCTTATCAGGACTCGATTGCAGCAGAGCTCTCCGGGTCCTATGTAAGCTTATAAATGCTTGTGTAACATGACAAATGTTTAAATCTAAAAGATTTTGATGTGATAGAAAACAGGACTCCATTATGTAAAGCTAATTTCTTCTTGTAACTTTTCTCTTCTGTGCAGGTCTACCACTACAACTTCGTGGACATCTTTTTCGAGCTGCTTCTATTCGGCTATTTTACAAACAGCTCAATACCTGAGACAGTAAGAGTCTTATCAGGAGATTTAAAAGCCATGCTTGAATGTAGTTTCAGAACATGGTTTATTTCATCTCATTTTATTTTTCCATGTTGTTAACCCTGATATGACATGATATTAATGGAGCTTGTCGTCTTTCTTTCCTAAAGCTTAAGGGAGGATTCTTGGAGCGCCTGTTTGCTCTCATCAGCATGTGGGAGGTAGACGTGTGGAAGCCTGCAGCAAGGACCTACTTTAAAGTGCTTATTGTAAGTGTCTAATATCTTCTGATGCTGCGATCCACAAATTCTCAGTATTGTATCCTAAACTCAGTGACACTATGTTGGATTGTGACAGTGATGATGTAATTTGTCTATAGGATCAGCTTACAGATCTCGCTGAAGTGCTGTTTACTCAGCCCCCGGAGTTCTACCAAGACCCAGCAGCCTTAGCCAGCAAACTGAGACCTTTCCTCAGACAGAGTGTCCAGAAGATGATGGACATTTTGTGGAAGCTCTGAGCAATGTCCTTCCTTCTACCAAATTCCTCTTTTCTTCCATCTGTTCCATTTCTTTTCCCTCACTTCTTTTCTATACATTGCTCAAGCTCTCCACACGTAAGTAGAAATTAATTTAATTCTTATTTTTGATGAACTTAATATTAAAGTATACTCTTTTCTTCCCTACAGGTCTGTAGAGTGAACCCAGCACCCAAGGAGTAGTTTTAATATCCCTCATCCCTCATAGAGCGTCCCTTATCAATCTATCCCTCTATCCTTGTCTATATAGATAACTGCTAATAGTAATTAGTATAAATAGTAGCTGCAAATAATATTGTTGTAAATAAACTTATAGTTGTATAGTGTTTATATAGTTTACTTTAATAAATGTTTTCATTTGCTCCTATTACCGTCTCATTCTGATTATTTTTAGTCATCAGTATGTCTACTGTATAACTGCAATAGTGTGAATGAGAGTACATTCCTACACACCATAAAGTCTGATTTTTGTATTTTGAAGACAATTTGGCTTTAAGTTCCAAAAAAGTATATAAGGCTATAGACCAGAATTCTCACATTTCATTTCCAGATATTTACATCTAGATGTGTAAACAACAACCTGTTATTTGAAATCTCTTATCTCACTGCCTTTTTGTTGGTGTCCAGTCTCTGTCATTATGTCTAATAGGTGTCTCCTGTGCTTTGTTTAGGTTTGTGTATTTAAGTCACCCTTTTCCTCCACAAATACTTTGCTTAGTGTTTCCTGTACCTTGATTAAGTCTAGGTCAGCCGTGTGCTCTGTTTTATGGCCTTGTCCTTAAAAGACTTTGTGCATCTGGTATAGTTCTTTGTTTTGATTGATTGACAAGTGCTCTTTTGAACGCCTTATGGATTTATTTTGTGGACTAATTAGAATGACTTTTTGGAAGTATTGACTTTGTTTTTTGATTAGACTCCTGTGAACCTTTTGTATGCTTTTGGATTAACCTTGTGGATTTTGGGGATTTATTCTTTGGAACTACTGTCAAGTCTTTTGAGCTGACTTGTTGGATTTGTTTTGTGGATTATTTGACCTGCATTATTATCTAATTAAAGATAAGTAAACATTTCTCCAGAACTATGATCTGGTTATCTGCATTTCTGTTCAGCCCCCTTTGATTGTGTTCAGGTTTTCTCACTAGTCCTGCCCTCAGTCGCTGCCATAACCCACTGTTTTATTTATATATATATTATTCATTCAGAGATCTGGTGAAGACCACACCTCTATGGGTCAGGGCTGCAGGGCTATTTTGGCAGCAAAAGGAGGACTAACAATATTAGGCAGGTGGTCATAATGTAATGGCTTAAAAGTTTATGCATATATATACACTACTGGTCAAAAGTTTTAGAACACCCCAATTTTTCCATTTTTTTATTGAAAATTATTCAGTTTAATGTCTCATTGCTCTCTGAAATGAAAGCATAGTACAAATAAGCAATTGGAGTTAAAAAAGAAATCATGGAATCAATTTCTAGACCAAAATGTATTCTAAACTTTTAACTCATCGAAGTAGCCACCTTTGGCAGATCTAACAGCTGAACACACTCGTGGCATTCTTTCTACAATAGAAATCAAATATTCTTCAGAAAGTTCTTCCCAAATCTGTTGCAGAAGTTTCCATAAATGTGTGGCACTTGTAGGTTGTTTTGCTTTCACTCTTCTGTCCAGTTCATCCCAAACCAGCTCCATGGGGTTTAAGTCTGGAGACTGTGCTGGCCACTCCATGTTTTCAAGCTTACCATCTTGTTCTTTTTTCCTGAGGTAGTTCTGGCATAGCTTGGACTTATGTTTTGGGTCATTATCTTGCTGTAGGATGAACCCCTGACCAACTAGGTGCATACCAGAGGGTATTGCATGGCGCTGCAGAATGCTGTGGTAGCCGTTTTGGTTCAGGGTCCCTCTCACTCTGTACAAGTCACCGACCCTGGATCCAGCAAAACAGCCCCAGACCATCACACTTCCTCCTCCATGTTTGACAGTTGATGCCACACACTGTGGAACCATCCTTTCTCCTACTCGACGGCGTACAAAGATCCTGCGTGATGAACTGAAGATTTCAATTTTTGATTCATCAGTCCATAATACCTTCTTCCAGTCTTCAGTAGTCCAATGGCGGTGTTTCATGGCCCAGGCAAGCCTCTTTGTCTTATTCTGACGTCTTAGTAATGGCTTTCTTGCTGCAACTCTTCCTGTCAAACCTGCAGCTCAAAGTCTTTTATGTGTAAAAATAAGAATTAATAAGAAAAAAAGCTCATATATTTAGAGACAGACCTTTTTTATTTATATATCTATTATATAAGTCAGTATGAGTGAGAGTGAGGGGAATCACCTAGTCCCACCCCCTGTGAAGAGTCCATCCCCTCTCAGGACCCCATCCCCTTTGAGGAGGCCACCACCTTCAGGGAGTCCACAGCCTTCAACAGTTCCTTTGCCCCAGCCTTATTTCAATATCGACATCCACAACATTGTGGCTGGTATGTACTATGCTCCTGCCACAGTGATAACTCCTGTCCCACGCCAGGGCATAAGGAGGAGGCAGGACGAAGAGGATGGCAATCAAGAAGCCCCTCTGAGTAGACGGCATCCTGTGGATCCTGATGGGGAGGTGGAGTTCATCAGGACGCCTGTCCTAGTCCCCACTTGGGTAGTTAGTATTTTTGTGAACGAGATGTAACTTTAAAAAGCTCAGTCTTCACCTCATGTTCATCACCTCGTATTCATGATGTAAGGTATGTATCTGTGGTAAGTATGTGTGGTAAGTATTTCACCCCTAGATTTCAGCATTAGTCTCATCTCTATCATAATCTATAAATGTAAACATTTTAATGATTGTAGAATTGTAGAAAATGTCTGCTGGTTTTTACATTTAGTTTTTGTTAAATGTATTGGATCTTTAGATTATTAATGTTTTTTTTTATTTCCTGTGTATTAGTCTAATTTACATTAATAATATAATTATATTAATATTATTTGCATTGTTGTTGATTTATGCATTTCTGTAAATATGTAAATATTACATTTTTAAGATTAAGATTTTTTTTCAATAAGTTATAAAAATGTAGTGTACCCCCACCCCCCGAATCCCCCCCATTCCCTTCTAAACCCCCTAAACACCCCCACCCCCAAGTTTAGAGTTTATTAAGATATTTATACCACAGCGATTTCCCAATGATAGCAATGTTTCATTTATTAAACATTAATGTTACATACAGTAAGCATTTCATAAAAATGTCACATCAACCTTTTTAAGAATCACTTTATTAAACAACAATCAGTTTTTAAATTCATTCATCGTCTCAGATTATGTCTGGCATACACACATTTATTTTAGAAATAATTATTATTAATATTAACGTATAATAAATGCTACTAAAATAATGCTAAAGTGATCGTACTAAAATGTTTTAAAATAATGCACACATTTCAATTAGATTCAAGCATTTTGTTGTGGTATAAAATATGTTAATATCTGTAATAAGTTTAAAGTTCATCATTGCTTGTAAATAGTTATAAATAGTTAATAAATTATTTTTTTTGTTCAATACTCCTGTGTCTCCAGTGTCTTTTTTTTTTTATAACACATCATAAGCATTTCTCATTTATTTCTCATATAATTACACTGTAGAAATTCTCCATCTGCTGGAACTTTGGTGTTCAGAAGTAATTCCACTGTTTTCCTCTCACAAGCAAATACTTTCTAGCCAACAGTCTAAACCTGTTAAATCTGTAGAACTAATGATCTGGTGTTGTTGTAATGCCAAATAAACTGATAACAAGTGAAGCTCAAGATGTGATTTTAATTGTACATGTTCAAGTTCATTCACAAAGGTGATTGCAGCATGTTGGTCAAGTGATCAGTTCATAGATGAGACTTAGGAACTAACGCACCATGAGGAAGAAACTTCAGAGTTCAAAGCAGCATCAGCTCTAAATATGGAGGAAAAGCTGTCAGAGAGATGTTGTGGTCAGATAGACACCAGGGTTTGGATAACAAGTTTGTATGTGTTATTTTTATTTTAGATTATACATTATTAAAAACAAACTGATCTATCTATCTATCTATCTATCTATCTATCTATCTATCTATCTATCTATCTATCTATCTATCTATCTATCTATCTATCTATCTATCTATCTATCTATCTATCTATCTATCTATCTATCTATCTATCTATCTATCTGATCAATCGTCAATGTGTGAATATACTTTTCCCCAAAAAAAGGGAAAAGCATTATGAGTCAGAAATATATTTTGTTCACTACTTGTGAAATGGTGTGGATTAAAAGACAAATAATACAAAATGAAAAAGAATAAAATAAATCAACAACAAAGAATTACAAACCAGCAAGTTCTAGTGATTGTTGTTAACAAGCACAAAAGACAGAACTGCATCATAGTTGTCAAAATGGAACTACAGTAGTGTTGTGGCTGGGTGGACATCTGGAATTTCTGAGCTGAGGAAGAAATCACATTATAACATGAACTGAAGTTTATTAACAGACTTGACATGAACACCATGTACCTCATAGTGCATACACAAGCACACCCTTCACATCACATGGCACCATGGCTCTACTTTCTTTTTGTACATACACGTCCTAGACTATATCAACACATTTGTCTTTAAAAACAGACAATAACAATTTACTACTTTTCCAACTCATCCCAAAACATATTTTTTTACTTTTTTTGTATTATATTTAATACACTACACTCACTGTACCACTTTCCCAAATAACACAACAGCCAACCAAAATAAATAAATGAATGAATGAATAAGTAAATAAATAAACCCTTAACAAAAAATCCACAGCATCTTTATCCAGATTCATTGGGGTTTTACAGATTTAACCTCTGGCATACTCTTCAGACACAGAAAGGCTTAATGTTAACAGACCTTTGAGATATTTCTGATACTACTGTTGAATTTTCACTTGCTCTTAACCCTGTTCCTGAAGTGTCACAGACGTTTTGTCTGACAGCTCTTCCACATCCTGCTCAGTATTCATTCATTTTGTTGCTTTTAACTGATCTACATGCTTTTTGTAGGACTTGCCCTTTCCCCAGACCAGGTAAGTAACTGGACCTAATGGCCTTCCACTTCTCTTCCCTTCCCCTGAACTGCTTCACATGTACCTTCTGCTGTGGATAAAATACTCTCACATGAACTGAACTTCTTATTTGCGTTTGCTGCTTTTCCTGTATTTGAGAAGAGAACTGTGGCTGTATCTGTGATAGCCTTCTTCTAATTTTCCTTTTCAGAAACAATTCAGATGGGACTGAAGTATTTCTGTAACAGAAAAAAAATCTGTCACTGCAATGTGGAAGTGTGATGCCTAATTGTTTTTGCTTGTCCAATGACTGCTTAAAGGTTTACAAATTGAGGTCCATTATCCAAAACAATTACATCCGGTAATCTATAGCTGGCAAACATACTACACATCACCTCAACTGTTGCTTTAGCAGTAGTAGTAGTCATTAGTGTGATTTCTTTGGCACATAAAAGTCTCTGCGCGTTTTCAAAATGTCAGCTAGTAGTGTTTCAGACGGTCTTTTTGGTGCCAATAAATCTGTGAGGAATGAAATGGTCTTTGCACCTACCATAGACCATAGAGTGTTTGCTTTCTTCGATTCCGCTGGCTTATTGTGTGAAATGCTCTTCATAGCCTCTACAAAACACAGGCCCGATTCTGTGCTGAACACCGCCATCATCTCTCTCTCTCTTTAACGATCGCTTTTCAGCCTGGAGCTTCTATGCCAAATTGTTGTGACTGGGTGGACACCTGGAATTTCTGAGCTGAGGAAGAAACCACGTTATAACAAACTGAAGTTTATTAATAATCATCGTGGGAGCTCTGTGGATGTGGTATGTACAGAGTTAGATCATTTACAGGATCAGTGACACATTGCATTTGCTTAAGTCCAAATCAGGGCAAAGTCACAGCTCCACTGAAGACCCGGATCTCCAGAGTGGACAGGTATGTGTCACACATCAGGATGATGTTCACTACTCCAGCATTCTCTTCTCCTCCCGCACTCAGGGCTCGTCTCTGACCACTGGTGGCACAAAGGAATACGAGCGTGTCCAGTACGCTGAGGTGAAATACAAAAGACCCGCTGCTGCCACCTAGTGAGAATACTGAGTAAATGCAAGCTGTTAGTAAATAAACAGCAGAGATCGAGCATCGTTGCAGATTGTACAGAGTGTGTGCAGTCTACCCAATCAAACAGCTCATAGAATATAGGATCAAGGGACTATTTATTTTGTATAATTAAATTTGCATAATCAGGACTGAATAAACGGGGGAATAAAATATGTAGATGTTTAGAAATAGTAATTGAATAATATATATTTTTGGATAGTGTGTTACCTGTCAACTGCGTTACCCATTACCTGTTCTACATCAGTGAGGATAACATAGATGAAGCCTAAAAGAGCATGCCAGATGCATGTCTCCTCACGGTGCCATCAACCATGCGCATTCACTTTTAAGTTGTTAAAGTTACCCCAGGACAAATCAGTTACCGTGATGTGAGCTGCCTTTGCTCAGTGAGACAGACCCTGGAGTGTCAGTGTTATAACTCCAAAACCTTTACCTTCGAGGTTCAGGCAACAATTATGCTTCCAAATACATGCTCTTGACTAATGAAATTTCTTTCTTTTTTTATTTCTTCAAAATGTACAGGTACATCTCAAAAAAATAGAATATCATGAAAAAGGTTAATATTATTTGTCACTCAGTTCAGAAAGTGAAACCCATATATTATATAGATTCAGTACACAGAGTGAAATATTTCAAGCCTTTATTTCTTGAAACCCAAAATTCTGTGTCTCAGAAAATTAGAATATTACATAAGATCAATAAAAAAAGATATTTCAAACAGAAATGTCAGGCTTCTGAAAAGTATGTTCATTTCTATGCACTCAATACTTGGTTGGTCCTTTTTGCATGAATTACTGCATCAATGCGGCGTGGCATGGAGGCAGACAGCCTGTGACACTGCTCAGGTGTAATGGAAGCCCAGGTTGCTTTGATAGCGGCCTTCAGGTCATCTGCATTGTTGGGTCTGGTGTCTCTCATCTCCTCTTGAAAATGAAATCAGCATCTCCATAAAGCTTATCAGCAGAAGGAAGCATGAAGTGCTCTAAAATTTCCTGGTAGATGGCTGCATTGACTGTGGACTTCAGAAAACACAGTGGACCAACACCAGCAGATGACATGGAAGCCCAAATCATCACTGACTGTGGAAACTTCACACTGGACTTCAAGCAACATGGATTCTGTGCCTCTTCACTCTTCCTCCAGACTCTGGGACCTTGATTTCCAAATGAAATGCAAAACTTACTTTCATCTGATCCACAGCCCAGGTAAGACGCTTCTGACGTTGTCTCTGGTTCAGGAGTGGCTTGGCACGAGGAATGCGACATTTGTAGGCCATGTCTAGGATTTGTCTGTGCGTAGTGGCTCTTGATGCGCTGACTCCAGCCTCAGTCCACTTCTTGTGAAGCTCCCCCAAATTCCTACAACCTAATCTGAAAGAAGTGGGCACTTATAATAATTATATAAAATATTAAATCATCATTAAAACTTTCTTGGTAGACAGATCATAATTCATGATGTCATCACTTACAGTTTCCTATTTCCACCTTTTCTCTCTTTTAATCTGTGCACAGTTCCACTTGCAGTACTGTTTCCTTTCCACTCTCTAACTCTGCACTACTGTGTGGTCCTCTTACTGCCGTCTCACGTTTTCCTAAAAGTAATTCCATTGTCTGATTGTCCAATTATTACAAATTTGCTCCCAGTTTCGAAACCATTTTAGCCTCCAAAGTTTTCCACTGGTTTCACCTATTAATTGTAGCCCTATATCCCCCTGGATCCAATGATTGTGGCTTGATCTTGATCAAAAGTGTATTGAGTACAAGTATGTGCACTTTATATTTAAAGTAATAATTTATATTAATGTTTTGTTTGCTGATATAAACGATTGTTTAGTTAGTTAGTTAGTTAGTTAGTTAGTTAGTTAGTTAGTTTCTAAACTCTGATTCAAACTTTCTTCTGTACATAATTGACACACTTTATAATTATGTACTGAGGTTTTTTTTGGTTTGTATAACTCTGAGTGTGGGGAAAAAATGTTGTTTCTATTCTCCTGTATCTTTATCCTTTTATTATTATAAAAGTTCAATGAACAGATCAAGCAAAAAAGAAAGAAAGAATGAAAATGACTGAAATAAATGAAAGTTTCATAGTGTTATTGGAGTCTCCCTCCCTATATGGTAAACATTCTCCTTACAGAAAGCTTCAGCATTACAGTAGTTCTATATATTCAGTATTTCTTTACATCACTGCATTTAAACATTACATTACATTACATTACATCACTGCATTTAAAATGTTTAAGGTGAGGCTAAAATGATTGGAGTTTGCCATATACTTTGATTTAACTGTTTTTAGTAGACGATAATCAGAAAGAGGACATCCTTAAAAAAGAGAGATTTGATTTGAAACCTGAACTGCTATCAGGTCCATGCTGAACACCTTCTGACCAATCCAAATCAAGTATAAATTTTAATCTCAATACTGAACATAATTATCAAATAAAAGTCTATCCAGCTGTTATCCAAAAGTCTGAAATAATGTTTCTCTTAAGTGTTTTAAATAAAATCCATATTTAGGTGTGATTTATACACATGGGTTTGTCCATTCTGACTTTTGGACGCTTTATTATGTCCATTTTATGAAGAAACAGGAAAAGACTTTGAAAATCATCTGTCATTTTCTGATCATGTTAAATATCAACACAACTAGACTGAAATATACAGGTAAGATATGCAACTAATTGTAACATGAACAGAGCAAGATATAAACTGATATCTACTGGTTTCCTGTCAGGGTTGTGGACTGTTTTCTGGCCACTAGAGACCCCCACTGCCTTTTTGTTGGTGTCCAGTCTCTGTCATTATGTCTAATAGGTGTCTCCTGTGCTTTGTTTAGGTTTGTGTATTTAAGTCACATGCTTGATTCACAAGTAACAGATGAATATTTTTTTCAAATAATGGCTCTATAATTAATCGCTTGTTATAATACTACTTCAAATCAGATCAAATAAATAAATAATCCAGATATTATATTTCTCTGATCCACCAGTGTGTCTCCACATCCTTATTTGACAAGAAAAAAGGCCATGATATATTTTCACCACACTGTCTGGGAGCCAAAGTCAAAACATTGCATGCAAAGGACTGGCTTACATGGAAATCTGGTGACCAGCTAGAAGGGAAGATGCTTCCCTTCTTCATAATCTTCATGAATTTGTCCTTTGAGTGGTACAATCCATGGACTGGCTGCATTCATATTCTATTCAATTCAATTCATTTTTATTTGTATAGTGCTTTTAACAATGAACATTGTCTCAAAGCAGCTTTACAGAACATAAGAAACAAAAAACATAGTGTAAAAAGTCCTAGATGTTAGACAAAATCATCCCTAGTGAGCAAGCCTGTGGCGACTGTGGCAAGGAAAAACTCCCTTAGATGGTATGAGGAAGAAACCTTAAGAGGAACCAGACTCTAAAGGGATCCCATCCTCATTTGGGTGACACCGGAGAGTGTGACTATAAATTATTCTAAACACTGAAGAGTGCGATATGAACAATGTCCAGATCATTATACAGATTTAACAGATTTAGACTGTTGGCTAGAAAGTATTTGCTTGTGAGAGGAAAACAGTGGAATTACTTCTGAACACCAAAGTTCCAGCAGATGGAGAATTTCTACAGTGTAATTATATGAGAAATAAATGAGAAATGCTTATGATGTGTTATAAAAAAAAAAAAAAAAGACACTGGAGTATTGAACAAAAAAATAATTTATTAACTATTTATAACTATTTACAAGCAATGATGAACTTTAAACTTATTACAGATAATATATTTTATACCACAACAAAATGCCTGAATCTAATTGGAATAAGGCATGCATAATTTTAAAATATTTTAGTATAATTCCCTACTTAGCATTATTTTAGAAGCATTTATTATACATTAATATTAATATTAATTTCCATAATAAAAGCGCATTCACAGGGACAAGTATGCCAGACATCAGAGACTATGAATGAATTTAAAAACTGATTATTGTTTAATAGTGTTGTGACAATTTTTTTGAAATGCTTATGTAACATTAATGTTTAATAAATGAAACCTTGCTATCATTGGCAAATCGCTGTGGTATAAATCTGAATAAACTAAACTTGGGGGTGGGAGTACACTACATTTGAATAACTTAATAAAATAATCTTAATCTTAAAAATGTAATATTTACATATTTACAGCAATGCATAATTTAACAAATTAACAGAATAAAAAAAACATTAATAATCTAAAAATCCTAAACATTTAACAACATCAAAATATGAAAAATACAAAAACCAGCAGACATTTTATTTTAACTAGATGTCATAACTACTTCAATGATGCCACAATTATATCACTGAAATGGTTTACATTTATAGATTATGATAGAGATGAGACTAATGCTGAGATCTAGGGGTGAAATACTTACCACACATACTTACCACAGATACATACATCATGAATACGAGGGGATGAACATGAGGTGAGGACTGAGCTTTTTAAAGTTACATCTCGTTCACATAAAAACTTACAAAACTCCTGGGGAGTTGGACGTGCCTCCCGATGAAATCCACCTCCCCATCAGATTCCACACGCTACCATCTACTCAGAGGGGCTTCTTGATAGCCATCCTCTTCCTTCCTCCAACTCCTTATGCCCCGGTGTCGGAAAGGAGTAATCATTGTGGCAGGAACATAGTCCATATCATCCACAATGATGTTGCAGTAATTGATATCTTGTCAATGGTAAGGTCCTGACAGGGGATGGACTCCTCACAGGGGGTGGGGTCCTGAAAGGGGATGGACTGCTCACAGGGGATGGGGTCCTGAGAGGAGAGAGGCCTCTCACAGGTGGGGATGGGCTTCTATCAGGGGACAGGTTCCTCGTTGACACCTCATGTTCACCACCATCTCCGGCTTCATTTTGCTGAGCAGGTCGGCTGTTGTCGTCCTCGTTAGTGCTGAGCTCTCTGTTGTAGTTGAGCTCATCTTGTGGAAACACAAACGTCTCCCTCCGTCTCCCTGTGTCAAAGAAGATGAACAGACAATGAAACACATCTAATAACATCTCATAAAAGGAAGCAGAAAACCTTATTTTAATAGCACTGTGTATGTTTTATAAAGCAGGCAAACCTCACTATCAAAACAAGAAGTATTTACACAAGTTATATTACTGTAATCTTCCTATAACACTGCATTAAAAACTATTTTATTTACATTTACAGTATTTACATTTTAGCTGCATTTATAGGTGTTATACAGGGCTCTTCCAGTATCACGGCTTCACTGTTAGTCACACTGTGCACTTATTTCAATGCTTAAAAATATCTTCCCCCAAAAAATGCAGATTAAAATACATTTCTATTACAGTCTATTACTTTAGCACTTTCTTACTCCAGTGCTTCACATCCCCTTTGAGTCCAATTGTGTCTCCTCTCAAAAATTCGCCCTTTATCGTAAATTACACTACTCCTAACTATTTTATTCACGACAGCTAGAAACAAAACCTTGCTGAACAGAATTGAAACAAACAGCTTGATATTTTTGCCTAAGCTGCACTCTACATTGCCACACTAGCTCCATTTATTTGTACCGATTGGTTTTGTTCAGCTAGCTGCCTTTCCTCACAGCCCCTTTCTCTCTCCGCTTTAACAACTCGACAAACACGGACAATGAAAAATCCTTAAAATAATAAGTTACTTCATGTTATTGTAAGTATTTTAACTTATTCTATTCACTCCATCAAAAAATAACTATGAACACTGAAAAATAATTACTTAGCTACATGCTAACTAGCCGTCTAGCTAATCTTTGCTAATACTCTACGGCTTGACTTAGTAAACTTTAACAAACGTTAAGTAAACATTGGGACTTTTATGAAAAGCTGATGTTAACATATCTGAAAACATCAACACTGTTTTCTTCTTCCCTGCTCGTTTCACTGGAGTCTGCCATTTTGTCCGCTAGCTTTAGCATACTGATCGGGTACGTAAAGCGATTAGCCGAATAAAGATTAGCCGAACAGAATTTCTCAAAACCATCTAATCATATAAAACGATATTCCTGATTGTGGTTTTTTGTAATAACGCGGTGTTTAAAAGACTTTATACTTAAGTGAAAAAGAGGAAACTCAGTAACTCACCGTTCCAGGGGTCGTACAGTCCGCTCCATCCGGGCTCGGGATCCACATCCGGGTGCTGAGGCTCGGCTCCTCCCTCGAAGTTCATCATCGCTGCGCTGTAGAGTCGGTGTAGGAGTCAAATCCAGTAGTGGAGTACAGAGAAATCCGAAACAGGGGCGTAGCAAAAATGCCAAAAGATAATCCAAATCTTGCGACCTTCAGAACCAGTATAAACCAACACTAACTAGTATAAAACAGCACTAACTAGTATAAAACAGCACTAACTAGTATAAACCAATATAAACCAGCACTAACTAGTATAAACCAGTATAAACCAGCACTAACTAGTATAAACCAGCACTAACTAGTATAAACCAGTATAAACCAGCACTAACTAGTAACAAGAGTCAATAATGAATACATAATAATAATAATCATAATAATAAGCTGAAATGTCCGGGAAGCCCAGGGAGTGAAGCATAGCTGAAGTTTAAGGCAGCATGTAGCTGTACAGTTAGAATTCAAGCTGTAGGACCAGTTTAAAGACGATACGACCTTAAAAAAAAAAAAAACTCCTGTTTACGGCATCTACCGAAAACCTCCGAGAAAAACCGAACTGTACGGAAACCCGGAAGTGAAGTCCGTAAAAAATGCATTTACAAATTATATATTTTACATTTTATAATTTGCTCCTGCTGAACACACTCAGTGTCCTCAAGGTAGGATGATCTTTATCCTTTAATGCCACACTGTTTCTACAATAAATCATGTTAAAGTGACAGTGTTACAGTCTAATGTTATGTAGCACACAAGACACCTCATCTTGTCGTGAATTAGCCTAATGCTAGTTACCGTGCTAGCGAACCTGGCTACTGGTTTAAACTACACAATAAAATCATTAAGCTCGGTTTAAGAATTTATTTTATTTCCACAATGAAATATTTACCCCATTAGAAGTCCATTCTTAACAACCCCTTCTCCTGGTTTTAATAAAATAAATCGTGCTTAGCTTTGTGATTCAGCAGCTAGCGCGCTAACGGACTTTAGCCGATTTTTAGCGATTTCAATGACAGTGTAATATTTGGACTAATCATATCTACCGAGAGAACTTGTATATTTGTTGTAATTATTTAACACTTTATTGGTTATATTAATGTGAATATGATATTTCTCCTAATAATAGTTCACCTGCTAGTGAACATGCTGCTGCTTTAAATTACACACTAAAATCCTGAACCGAGTTGATGAGCTCGGGTAACGAGAATTTAGTTTATTTCCATAATATAATATTTACCCATTTAAAAGGTGACTTTTCACACCCCTGAGTACTGGTTTTACACTAAATCATGACTAGACTAGTGATTTAGTCAGGTCTAAAGGACTTAGTTACAGATGTATGTTATCTACCTAGAGAACTTCGCTAATCATTTCATTTACACAGTTAGCATCATGCTAGTTATCGTGCTAGCGAACTCGGCTACTGGTTTAAATGACACAATAAAATCCTTAAGCTTGGTCAAGAATTTATTTTATTTCCACAATGAAATATTTACCCTGTTAGTAGGTCACTTTTAACAACCCTGACTACTAGTTTTACACTAAATCATGATTAGCCTTGTGATCCGCTAGCTAGCGCGCTAGCGGACTTTAGCCGATTTTTACCGATTTAAATTACACTGTAATAGTTGGACTAATTATATCTACATGTCTATTTGTTGTAATTAGTACACATTTTATCGGTAAATATAATATAAATATAATGTTTAGCCTAATGTTAGTTAAGCTGCTAGTGAACTTGGCTGTTGTTTTACATTACACACTAAAATCCTGAACGAGTTGATGAGCTTGACCAACGAGAATTTCATTTATTTCCACAATATAATACTCATCCCCATTAAAAAGTCACTTTTAACAACCCTGACTACTGGTTTTATACTAAATCATACTTAGACTACTGATTAATCAGCTCTCGCGCTAAAGGGCATGGTTACAGATGTACACCGATCAGCCATAACATTATGACCACCGACAGGTGAAGTGAATAAGACTGATGATCTCCTCATCATGGCACCTGTTAGTGTGTGGGATATATTAGACAGCAGGTGAACATTTTGTCCTCATAGTTGATGTGTTAAAAGCAGGAAAAATGGGAAAGTGTAAGGATTTGAGCGAGTTTGACAAATGGTGATGGCTGCACGACTGGATCAGAGCATCTCCGAAACTGCAGCTCTTGTGGGATGTTCCCGGTCTGCAGTGGTCAGTATCTATCAAACGTGGTCCAAAGAAGGAACGGTGGTGAACCAGTGACAGGGTCATGGGTAGCAAAGGCTCACTGATACACGTGGAGAGTGTCGGAGAAAAATAACAAACCCAGCTTTGACTTATATACCTAGCTTTAAAAGGTAGCTTAAAAAGTAATGTACTTAATGTTCTAAGTTCTGACTTAGCAATATTCTGCCTAAAAGTAGTGTATATCTATCAAGAGTTTTTTAGCCATTGATTAAGTAGTTGGCCTTGATTAATACAAGTAATAAATATAAGTATAATAATTACGTATAACCTATATGATAATCATAGTCTTTATAATAATCATGCAGAATTATTAATAGTAGCGTGCTAGCGTAATAACCACACTGAGACTGGAAATAGAAAAGAGAAATTTATTGGAACATTAGGAGTTACAGCTCAGTCAGTCAGCCTATCCAGTGGGATCAGTGGGACCGGAGGGTCAGTTGTAGAAGACGGGACCTCAGGTTCCTGAGGAGAAGTTGGAGAGTAATCAGTGGGAGAAACTGGAGGCGAATAGACAGGAGAAGATTGGGGAACATCATGAATACTGTAAGGCAAAGGCGCAAATCCAGGAGAACATTGGGGAACGTCAGGGGAACTAGGAGATGAAGAAGAGTCAGAGGAGATCTCAACAGGGACATTCTCAGTCTGGACGCCTTGAGAGGTGGTGCGTGTCCAATGCCAGTAGAAGGTCTGAGTAGACTGATCACAGGTTGTGGGGTGAAATTGGGTGCTCTGATCAAGACAGACGGTATCTCTCACGATGTGGTGAGTGAGGTGAGGAGACTCAGGAATAGAGGATTCAGATAGGTGTTCCAGGACACCAGTAAGCTCAATGGCCAGGCAAGACAGCTGATACTGGCGATAGCGGCGCAGAGCACTCCTGGGACCTCTCCGGAAGATAGCGCGGCGGGCTGACTGAGCTAGAAGGAAGAATGGGAAATGGAAAGAGATGAGTGAAGATGAGTGAAGTGCATATTGCGTGACTATGTAATCAACAAGAGAGAGCATGCACTAAGGCAAGAGGAAAACAGTGTGGGGAGTAGGCCAGGTTACTGTGACGCGACAGTGGTAGGTGGCTAGGGGAGACAATAGCATTGGAATACCAATAACCAACAGCGATTAAAAGAGGGAAGGATATGAGGCAGCATAATGGCAAGGCTTATTTTAAAAAATAAAAATAAAACTTAGATCAAGCAGGTAGAGAAAAGTCAGAATGACATAGAGGAAGAGATCAGGATACTTACATATTGTTGTGGAGGGCAACGTGCGAGGTCAGGATGATCTGAGGAAGCAACTTGGGAGGTGGCGGTCAAATGAAGTCGATGAGGAAGTGGCGCTTATAAGTAAGCACTATTTTTTTCTAAAAATTGTTGACTTAGCCTAAAAATAAGGAGAACTGGAGAGGAGGAAAATTGACGTCATCGAGGGGAGGATGGTATTAAATTAGGGGCGTTATCGGGACAAATAAGAAAATAATGGGAAATGGTAAAACGTATGTAAATTAAGGAAGGAGGGATTAAAGTAGCCATACACTGAATATAATGGGAAATTGCTGGAAATATTTAAATTAGAGAAAAGGAGGCGCCATGGGGCACCTGGGGTATAAGTAGAGGGGAACTTTTCGGGGTTTTGGAGACCAGCTGCTCTCTTCAGTAATGCATGTTATTGACTGCATGGCTGAATAAAGAAACCTGCTTCTTCTCATCTGCTGACTGAGATCTCCTTTATTTTGGCTGTTTTTATGGTTTGTTGAGTTAATTATGTAAGATTATGGAAAGCTAAGAGAAATTGACACAATCTAAAAATTCCACCCTGTGATATGTCCACTCGGAGGGGGCTCTGAGTTCCGACAACACACTGCTTGACTCGCGAGGTAATCACAGTCTTTATTACTCTGATGAAGAGAATGGACATTTTTCAACTGACATGATTTTTAGAAGAGCACTTTTGTGAAATGTGGTTGTAGATCTTGAGTTTCATCTAATTGTCTTTTACAGGGATTCCCTTATTATACCAGTGATAAGGAGAGTTTCACTGGCATTCAGGTAAGGGATTATTCATTGTGGCATCACAAAATGTTATGAACTGCAGTGACTAATTGTGTTTGTGTGTTTTAAGTTTGTTGAGCCGAACATCCACCTGCTGCCCACAGAACAACCTCAAGACCCTTCACCTGTTTTTCTGGTAACCAAAGCTTTCATTTATTTCCTAAAGCTGATCACTGGATTTTACAAGGTTGTTTTTACTGTAAGTGACAGAATATTAGTATGAAACTGCTGTGATCAGAAGCACTCATGATCTTCCTGCTCTACTTTTCACAGCCGCTCGATGCTGGTGATCTGATCAGCGCTTGGTGTAATATTCAGTTCCTCTCTGCACAGGCCTCCATCTCCCAGTTCAAGGTATTCTACAGTGCAGCAGCTGAGATACAAACACACAAACACCCGTCTTTACAAGTTGTAATGTTTAGTTTTGTTTCTCTATTTTCAGTCAGTGGAAATGAAAACATACTTCCTGGGGATGATAAGGGGCCCACAGAGCCGTCTTTGTTGGTTTAAATCCACCAAGACGAGCAGCTTGAATCACATGGTAATCACAGACTTAATTACTCTGAGGAAGAGAATTGACCTTGATGATTATTAGACGCTCACGTTTGTGAAATAGATCTTGAGTTTCAGCTTTTTGTCATTTGCAGGGATTCCCTTATGAGTCCTCCATAGAGGACTGTTTCACTGGCATACAGGTAAGGGATTATTCGTTGTGGCATCACAAATCTTTTGTTAATTGCAGTGACTAATTGTGTTCACTTTAATTTGTTCTCTTAAGGCTGAATCTGGGAGGGTTACAGAGTTCATCTCCTGTAACCGAATGGAGACATCATTCGTCGTGCCACATTATTTTGTGGTAAATTTATTGCACTGTCATGAAGTGTATCTTGTAGTTAGTAACTTTTAGAATTTTGTCAGTTGTGCTTTTATTTGTCTTCAGTGTGGATATTTTTTTTATTCAACAGCAAACCATTACAACGGTAACCTGCACTTTGCTGTATGTGGCTGAAGATGGACAGATGTTCACCTCCACTTGGGACTATGATCACAACGACTGTGAGGTAATTCAGACTTTCAGACCTGATGTGTATCTACATATGCTGCTATTCCCCTGATTCGGATACTGTAAAATTTACTGTGTGAGTTTTAATGATTTAATGATTTGGCTTGCAGGAGAGTGAGGAGCGCCTTAACCCAGAGGAGTTGGAGGTGCCCTTTATTTGGTACGATCCTCTTCACTCTTTAATGATGTAACAGTGTATTGTATGTTTAATATACACTAAACATTTACATCTCTTGTTTCTTAGCTGCCATCTTTCAGACAGAGGGGTGACTGAAATCGGCCTGAAGGTGCCCGCGCTTCGTGAGGCGTTTGCTGTGAGTAAAACCTTTATTCAGCTGCTGTTACTGCGCAGGTAAAGTCCACTCTGCTTTAACTTTTATATTGTGTGCTGTCTTATATTCAGTCTCTGCTTGCCAGCATCCACAACCAGAACTTCTTGTTCATGGCTGGAAAGAAGATGGTCATGCGACTGGCAGCAGCTAACAACCAGGTGACTTCAGAATGATGAAAGACTGTATCATTTTTGTGATGGAAATAATTTCAGTTTCTCAACCATAGCCAAAGTGAGTTACAGAGATTTTTTCGTTTGCTTTAACAGGATGCAGTTGGTGTGCAGTTGGCCTACGAGGCCCTGATTCGATTCCTGAGGACGCCTTCCAATCAGGAATCGATTAAAGCAGAGCTCAGCTCCTGTGTAAGCTAATAAACGCCTGTGTGAAATGACAGATGTTTAAAGATAACAGATTTTGCTAATATAGAAAACAGGACTCCAATATGTAAAGCTAATTTATTTTTGTATCTTTTCTACTCTGTGCAGGACCACCACTACAACTTCCTGGATGTTTTTTTGAGCTGATTTTCTTCAGCTACTTTATAAATGGCTCAAAACCTCAGCCAGTAAATGTCTTATCAGGAGATTTCTAAGTAATGTTTGAGTTTCAGAACATGGTCTATTTGATCTGGTTTTCTTTTTCCATATTTTTTAAACCTGATAAGACACGGCATTAATGAAGCTTGTCTTTCTTTCCAAAAGTTTAAGGGAGGTTTCTTGGAGCGCCTGCTTGCGCTCTTCAGCATGTGGGACGTGGACGTGTGGGAGCCTGCAGCAGAGCTGTACTTCACAGTGCTTATTGTAAGTGTTGAATATCTTCTGATGCCACGATCCACAAATTCTCAGGATTGTATCTTAAACTCAGTGACACTATGTTGGATGTGTGTGGAATTTGTCAATAGGATTACCTTACAGAGCTTGCTGAAGTACTCTTCACTCAGCCTCTGGAGCTCTACAGTGACCCAGCAGCCTTAGCCACCACAGTTCAGCGACTCCTCAAGCTGCACGTCCAGCTGATGATGGACATTTTGGAGGAGCTCTGAGCAATGTCTTTCCCCTTACCCACTTCATCTTTTCTTCCTCTGTTTCATTTCATCTTCTTTTCTCTCACTTCTTTTTCCTACATTGCTCAGGCTCCACACGTAAGTATGAAATCATTTTATTTCTATTTTTGATCAACTTAATATTTAAAAAATCTCTTTTCTTTCCTACAGGTTTGTACAGTGAACCCCAGGACCTGAAGAAGGGCTTAACCTTAGCATTTAAGATCCCTCGTCCCTTAATAATCATCCCTTATTAATCTATCCCTCTGTTCCTATCCCACTCCCCCTATTCCCATCAATAGCCTATAGATTGTAAATACATATATAGAATTGTTTAGAAATAAACTTATTTGTATACTTCTTATAGACTTTGCTTAAATAAATGTTTATATTTGTTCCTATTGCGGTCTCATTCTGATTATTTTTAGCCATCAGTATATGTATAAAAGTTTCCTTTAAACGCAACACAAACTGAATTTTTCACTCATATACAGATCATTTTTACAGAATTTCACAACCTTTAAATGGTTTAGTAAAATGTGAAAAATAACAAATATATTATATATTTGTTATTATATTATATTCAGTGTTGGGGAAAGTTACTTTTAAAAGTAATGCGTTACAATATTGTGTTACTCCCTAAAAAAGTAACAAATTGCATTACTTAGTTATTTTTTATAAAAAGTAATGCGTTATGTTACTTTTGCGATACTTTTTCTTAAATTTGACCAGTAGACTCGTTCTCTTTTCATTTTATACACATAGAAACCTATATGTGTTACATTACAAAGTAAACTCACAGTCCAAGTTAATAAAGACATTAAAGAGTGCAATATAGTCTTCCTAAAGTCATTCTAAAATTAGATCAATCTGCAAATGTTTTTTCAAAAGGTTTTGTGATCGGAGAGCACGGCCCCTGTCCATTTCCCTGATTTTGCTGATGATATTACAAAATGTCGGCGCCTTCACAGTGAAGAGTGGCTGCATCTCCTCAACAATAAATGCAGCAACCAATTTACTGAGTTCAGTCAAACTAATTGTTTTACCTGGTGGTGAACTGAAATCTAGCTTTTGTTGTTCAGCAGTAGGCGGGGTATATTAATACTGACATACATGGTTTGTTTATGTAAACTAATGTTAAATAATATCATTTAAGGGGACCATAATGTAAAGCATTATTGATTGAGTCATTTCCCATATGAGTAACAGTTATTCTACCATAATTTAAATCATATCTAAGGCTGGGTTTGATTAGGAGTGGGATTATTAGATAGATGAATTCAGACCCTCGCTGTGAAACATCACCCCCTGGACACAGGTGGACACAGAGTCCCTCATTTATTCCAAGTGTAGGGTGGCTTGAGTTCAGACACCATTAGTCAGGTGTGACGGCATTAATCATACTGCAGAATTCCTCTTCACTAAACAGCTTACGAGACAGATACCCCCTGCTGAAGAAATGTGTTTGCTTCACTTTTGTTCAGTCACACAGGACAGCTGTTCTAACTGTTAGATAAGCTTTATTAACTCCACTGATCAAAATGTTTGCTTCCAGTTCCCTTTTAGTCCTACTGCCAACACCATTTTTCCATTTTCAGACAGATCACATTTATCTATGACAAGAAGCAAGATATGCCACAAATGATCTAAAACCACACCATCAGACTGAGCTTTGTCCAGCAACTTCCATGTACATTAGTGTCTTAAAAATCAATTTCAGCCACAGCAGTATGTCAGAGCTTGAGATGCATTTCCTCAAAACACCTGGAATCAGTTATAAATGTTGCCTGCACAGACAAAACAAGGACATTTTAAGACACATTGAGGCCATTTCTGTCATAAATGAACACACTTAAATTAATACACTAGCCTTCAAAATAAGGAATGTACAAAACAGAAAAGAAATATATAAAAGCTGGACACTTTATAGCCTTGCTAAGGCCATAATAAAATATATAGTGGGGTCCAAATGTCTGAGACCACTAGTAAAAATGCTTCTTTTTGGCATTTTTTTCTAATTTAATACATTAATTTGTTATACAGATTATATTATTTGACAACAACTTGAAGTAAAATCTTTGAAATTTATGCAAGATGCCTTTCTGAGCTTCTAGCATTTAGCATGTTGCCTTTTTTGCTTTAAATGAGTGTGTGCATTTGAGCTGCATGGACACCACAAGTTTATGTAAAACCTTACAAGCCATTTTAGATCAAATGCATCAGTGTGTCACTTGAACACATGCTTCAGTAAAAAAGATCAGACATGAGGAAAATCTGACCTTTAAATAGACACCTAGAAAGAGTACAGAATCTTAAATGAACTATTGTTTACTTTCTATATTTTAAATAGGAAAAAATGCAGTTGAAGAAAAATCCCAGATTATTAATGTGGTCACAGAATTTTGGACTTTTTTTTCAGTGGACATAATCAATACATTTATCACATTACAATTATTTATGTGAGTAATAAACCATATAAACATACTGTGATAACACTTTACATTAAGGCTCTGTTAACTTACTTTATTTACTGCATTAGTTAACATTAAAGAAATGCTTATATGAAAGCTGATACCTTCTTTATAACAGATCACCTTAGACCCTGAATCTCTTCTTGGAGCTGGATATGATTTGTATTGTGAAATGTGAACTGACAGAAACTTCTTAACAATTACTGGTATACTTATGAAGAACAATTTACTTTAAAATAAATAACAGAACTGTAGGATGGGAATAATGAGGATTTAAGTGTTTTAAACCTAAGTGCCAGAATCTCTTCACAGAGCTTTAACTATGCGGTATTTCAAGATAATCACAGCCACATACAGTGTGATGAGATGAAATAATAATTCTCTTGGACTCAAGGTCTAAGACACATGTATGACATTCACAATGCTGACGAGACGAAGCATGCAGGGAGGGGCTATGGGTAACAGTGGGGGTAAGTACACACATGGGTAGAGTGTAAGTATAAGAGTATAGGGTATAAATACTGAAATCACAAAAAAGTACATTCAAAATGAAAATTATACATTATAGAAAACACAGGGTCCAAAACTTTAAAGTGCAGTAATGCTTCTAAAAGTAACCTGAGATGAATGAAATTTAAAGTGACACAGTGTGTAGTAAGGTGTTAAGTCAGTAGCCTGTGTTATTCCTGCTGCCACCTCTGTATGATGGCCTTCTGTACAAGTATAAAAATAAAATTTCATTCAAGTCATTTAATTCATTTATTATTTCTATTTCATTAAGTGGTTACAGGCTGGTCTTCTTGTGAAAGTATATAAAGAGACTTAATGCATTACTTCTATACTCTGTGGTACCTGATAGTAAGTCTCCTGTATTAGGTCAATTCTCAATCTCACCACAGGATGGCAGTATCGGATACAGCTTATATAAAACAAGGCGAAACCTAGAACTACCTCATCATCATTAGATTACATATCCAACAGTGAGATTGATTTGTTGTGAGAAAGCCTAGTGCGTAAATTGATTGAAATAATAAGTTGCTGAATTTTCTCAGGAACAGTCATCTAGTTCAATTCAGTGAATGTCAGATGATGTTTGTGTTGCCAGGTGTGTGGTTTTTAGACCAAACAATTATTTCAGGTCTTGTGTGTGGCACATGTTCCATAATACTTCGTGCCAAGTAAGAATGTCACTTTTGAGAGATACAAATTTTTCTCTGCTGACCAAACACAAGGAGTGAGTTTTGACCAGTACCTTGCGGAACTGCACACACTAAGTAAGACGTGAATTTGAAGATTTTAGAGACTCAATGGTGAGGGACAAAATAGTCTGTGGGATTCCTGATAATGGTCTCAGGGAAAGACTGTTATGTGAATCAGCTCTGACACTGGAGAAATCAGTCAATATGTGTAGACCTGCTGAAATAACTTGTGCACAAGCCAAGGAACTACATAGAGAAGATGCTGCAGTGCAGGCCATTAAAAAAGAGGAGCAAAACACATTTTGCAAAGCAAAAGCTGCAAAGAATGAAAACCCCAAAAAGTAAATGCTGAAGATGTGGAAGCGAAATCTGCAACAATAATGTCTCTCCTGCGATGTCTTGCAGACCAAGATGACCTGTTAGACCTCCTGAAAGGCTTATTGAAATTTGTTAAATATTTCAAGGACTGGGGTAGTTGAAAAAGAAAAAGGTTGATTGTAATATCTCACAGTTAAACTGCAACTATTGTGTTACTGTTAGATAAAAGAAAAAAAAGGTTGTTTTTTGCATAAAAGTTAGTAATAGTAGTAAAGAATCCCAAAGATAGTGCTTTACTTTTAAAGTGGGGAAGATGTGATGTTATGAATGATTACATGTGATTTTGGTTCCGGGTGTGTGTGTGTGTGTGTCTGGACAGTTTAGAGGGGAACCGCAAGTTGTGCTATAAGAAATGTTGTGCAAAATGCTAAGTAAAGTGAAGTGGCTAAAAAGACATTGAAGCTCTCCAGCATGTTGATTAAAACATAAAAGAGGGCATCACATTTAGTGCTACATCACATACACACATATGGTCCACAGTGTCAGTGTGAAATGCCACAGAAATCACATTGTTTGTTTCTGGAATTAGCCTGAATTAGCATATTTATGTTTACATTTTTTATATATATATAAAAATATATAAAAATAAAAGTCCTCACAAATCACCATTAGCCAGTGTACGGTATACAGTGAGGGAAAAAATTATTTGATCCCCTGCTGATTTTGTACATTTGCTCCCTGACAAAGAAATGATCAGTCTGTAATTTTAATGGTAGGTTTATCTGAACAGTGAGAGACAGAATAACAAGAAAAAAAAAATCCAGAAAAACACATTTCAAAAAAAGTTATACATTGATTTGAATTTTATTGAGTGAAATAAGTATTTGATCCCTTTGCAAAACATGACTTAGTACTTGGTGGCAAACCCTTGTTGGCAATCACAGACGTCAGACATTTCTTGTAGTTGGCCACCAGGTTTGCACACATCTCAAGGAATTTGGGCCCACTCCTCTTTGCATCCACGACCCATTTTTAATGCCCTGGCTGAGGGAAGGAGGTTCTCACTCAAGATTTGACGGTACGTGGCTCCGTCCATCGTCCCTTTGATGCGGTGCGGTTGTCCTGTCCCCTTACCAGAAAAGCACCCCCAAAGCATAATGTTTCCACCTCCATGTTTGACGGTGGGGATGGTCTTCTTGGAGTCATAGGCAGCATTCCTCCTCCTCCAAACACGACGAGTTGAGTTGATGCCAAAGAGCTGGATTTTGGTCTCATTTGACCACATGACCTCTGAATCATTCAGATGTTCACTGGCAAACCTCAGATGAGCCTGTACATGTGCTTTCTTTAGCAGGGGGACCTTGCGGGCGCTACTGGATTTCAGTCTTTCACGGCATAATGTGTTACCAATTGTTTTCTTGGTGACTATGGTCCCAGCTGCCTTGAGATCATTGACAAAATCCTCCAGTGTAATTCTGGGCTGATTCCTCGCCGTTCTCATGATCATTGAAAAACTCCATGAGGTGAGATCTTGCATGGAGCCCCAGAGGAAGATTGACAGTCCTTTTGTGTTTCTTCCATTTGGGAATAATCGCACCAACTGTTGTCACCTTCTCACCAAGCTGCTTGGCGATGGTCTTGTAGCTCATTCCAGCCTTGTGTAGGTCTACAATCTTGTCCCTGACATCCATGGACAGCTCTTTGGTCTTGACCATGATGGAGAGTTTGGAATCTGATTGATTGCTTCCTTCTGTGGACAGGTGTCTTTCATACAGTTAACAAGCTGAGATTAAGAGCACTCCCCGAGAGTGCTCCTACTGTAATCTCAGCTCCTTACCTGTATAAAAGACACCTGGGAGCCAGAAATCTTTCTGACTGATAGGGGATCAAATACTTATTTCACTCATTAAAATGCAAATCAATGTAGAACTTTTCTGAAATGCATTTTTCTGGATTTTTTTCTTGTTATTCTGCCTCTCACTGTTCAAATACACCTACCATTAAAATTACAGACTGATCATTTCTTTGTCAGTGGGGAAACGTACAAAATCAGCAGGGGATCAAATAATTTTCCCCTCACTGTATATTTTAGTTACTTTATGTCTTGTGCAGGTGAAACGTTCAGTTCCCTCAGTTTCCAATACAGGGTTGGGGTAAGCACTATTTCTAACAGTCATGGACACCTGTCTCAATGCTTTCAAAGTACACCCAAGTTGTATAGTCTGAAGATACAGTATATACATAGTATTCTATGCATAAAAGGCTAACATCAATAACAGAAGCACCATGCTTTAAGAAAGACACTTTTCCTTCTTCTACAAAATACACACTGGCGTAGATGAACTTGTAATTGGCATCCACAACAGCCATCATTATTACAGAGAAGCTGGACTTGTAATTATGGTAAAGACTGCCACCTTTAACTGGAGGCTGTGTACGGATGTGTTTACCATCAAGCGCAATAAGCAATGTGGGAATTGCCATTTAGATTGAAAATCATGCGCTATTTTACGCCATTCTGCCTCTGTTGTGGGTCTAGCAAAAGAACAGAAGAACAGATTTGAACATTATTTCTTTGTCACAGAGCATAAAAATAAAACATTTCTGAAGCATTGCAAATATGGATTCATTACTTAAGGCTTCATTGACTATTACAGAATAAACATTAAAATACAAAAAGCAGTGACCTTGAAAATACAAATACTCTGGGACGTTATAGCTATATTGATCATCACAGCATACTACTGTTTTTTGTACATTACTGGTAATCAGTGGTGGAAGATGCATTCAGATCATTTATAAACTATACATATGTATACTTTTATTAAAATTACTTTTTAGTTATAAGTTATACATGACTGAAAACCCAGATAAAGTCATTTTATTGGTGACTGTTTTGTACATAAAATAATCATAATGTAAAGAACATTCTGTAAAATCATCAACTTGATATCTGGAATATTGAGTAAGGCCATGTTGAAGATTGAAATCATTACAAAATGATTGGAACAAAAAATTTGATGGTCCTAACCTCATAGTAAAATTGACACTGTAGGCTGGAATTCACAGACCATCACAAATAACTGATGCATTTTACTGAAACAGATGTTCATTTTTAAGCTAATTTTACTAAAAGTTATTTTTTACCAATGTACTAAATGTGTCCTTTAAGTACAGCATTTGAGTAAATGTTGGGAATCAGTGAGTACCTACAGGAGCAGCACAGGTCTCCATGACTATGTTAGAAATAGTGCTTACCCCAACCCTGTATTGGAAACTGAGGGAACTGAACGTTTCGCCTGCACAAGAAATAAAGTAACTATAAAATATAGCAACACACACTTAAAAGTAATACTTGTTGAATCAAATATTGTTCTGCCAGACCCACCTGTTGCCAAAAACCGCATGGTCACAGCTAGACGCTCTTTTGGGGATATTGCCCGTCTCATTTGTGTGTGCTGCTTGGTTATGAGAGGTCCAACCATCCCCAGCAAGATATCAAACTCCTCTGCTGTCATCTGCAGAAGCTTCCTGAATCCAGTATTATCGTACATTTATTTGTATGGTGAGCACAATATTATAGTTTATAGGTTTTTACCAGAAAAAATGGGCAAGCCTACAGTATGGACAAGGGCCAAATTGTGATGGCTATATGACTGGATCAGAGCATCTCCAAAACTGCAGCTCTTGTGGCGTGTTCCCGGTCTGCAGTAGTCAGTATCTATCAAAAGTGGTCCAATGAAGGAACAGTAGGTTATGGCAGCGAGTGAGGGCAAGACTAGTGAGAAAACCTGAACACAATCAAAGGGGGCTGAACACAAATGCAGATAACCAGATCACAGTTCTGGAGAAATGTTTACTTATCTTTAATTAGATAATAATGCAAGTCAAATAATCCACAAAACAAATCCAACAAGTCAGCTCAAAAGACTTGACAGTAGTTCCAAAGAATAAATCCCCAAAATCCACAAGGTTAATCCAAAAGCATACAAAAGGTTCACAGGAGTCTAATCAAAAAACAAAGTCAATACTTCCAAAAAGTCATTCTAATTAGTCCACAAAATAAATCCATAAGGCGTTCAAAAGAGCACTTGTCAATCAATCAAAACAAAGAACTATACCAGATGCACAAAGTCTTTTAAGGACAAAGCCATAAAACAGAGCACACGGCTGACCTAGACTTAATCAAGGTACAGGAAACACTAAGCAAAGTATTTGTGGAGGAAAAGGGTGACTTAAATACACAAACCTAAACAAAGCACAGGAGACACCTATTAGACATAATGACAGAGACTGGACACCAACAAAAAGGCAGTGGGGGTCTCTAGTGGCCAGAAAACAGTCCACAACCCTGACAGGAAACCAGTAGATATCAGTTTATATCTTGCTCTGTTCATGTTTCAATTAGTTGCATATCTTACCTGTATATTTCAGTCTAGTTGTGTTGATATTTAACATGATCAGAAAATGACAGATGATTTTCAAAGTCTTTTCCTGTTTCATCATAAAATGGACATAATAAAGCGTCCAAAAGTCAGAATGGACAAACCCATGTGTATAAATCACACCAAAATATGGATTTGAATTAAAACACTTAAGAGAAACATTATTTCAGACTTTTGGATAACAGCTTGATAGACTTTTATTTGATAATTATGTGCAGTATTGAGATTAAAATTTATACTTGATTTGGATTGGTCAGAAGGTGTTCAGCATGGACCTGATAGCAGTTCAGGTTTCAAATCAAATCTCTCTTTTTTAAGAATGTCCTCTTTCTGATTATATATATACAGTTATACAAACCAAAAAATAGTGTATGTCAAATATGTACAGAAGAAACTGAGTTTGAGTTTAGAGACTAACTAACTAACTAACTAACTAACTAACTAAATATAATCACAATCGTTTACATCAGCAAACAAAACATTAATATAAATTATGTATACACAGTGCACATACTTGATCAAGCCACAATTATAAGGACATCCTAATGATTAGACTGACCAACTATAAAAGAAGAATTCACATAATCAGAAATAAATAAAAATTAATGGCCCCAAGTTTCAGAAAATATGCCAATATTGCCCTTTATTGTGTACCTAATTTTATCCAAATGAATGAAGCTCATAACATCTTACTGCCAGTCATCAAAAGATGGAAGGAGAATTTGTTTCCATAGCAGAAGAATATGCCATCTAGCTAATAATGTTACCGTTAAACGTGACTTTATTGGATTACCCACAGAACTGGCGAGGAGTTCACCAAATCGCTCAGTTAATAACGGCCGGGAACGCTTCCTCAACGGAATCCGAAAACGATCACCGATTGCAGCCAGCAGCATGTTGGTGTTGTGTTCATTTCGATTCACTGCGCAAAACGTTATATAACCAAAGCCACAGTACCATTGACCTCTTCAACTTAAATCATTCTTAAGCTTCTTGATGAACTGAGGAGAACTCTCTTTTGGCTTATTTTCTCTCTCGGTGTCTGTGAGTGTCAGTCCCAGTGTCAATAGAACTAATCATGTAGTGTATCCGGGTTGCAGGATTTTTTAATTTATTTGTTTGTTTTTTTTTATTTAAAAAGCACAGAAGGTATCATTTGGGTATGAATCTGTTCGTCTCTCGATATAGTGTCAAAAAAGACTACAACTATTCCAATCATGTCTAAATCAAAAGCCACTGCACCAGGCCAGAGGGGCGCCAGAACCCATATCACAACATGTAGCAGCTCCTTTTTCCTGCTAGCCCAGGTGTGTGGGGTGCCGCGATCGTATAGTGGTTAGTACTCTGTGTTGTGGCCGCAGAAACCCTGGTTCGAAGCCGGGTCACGGCATTGGCTTTTCCACATCACCGTTGAATGCTAGGCATGGCTTTTGGCCATTTGTCACTTGAAAAGCATAAGCAGGTAGGACCCCGCTCCCCTTAAGATTCTAGGTTCGACTCCTGGCTGGCTCGGCTGCCTTTTAAGAGCCCAGAGGTGTGCCACAGACTCCAGCTGCCGAATTGCTGGCAGAGTAACACCTCCCATAATCCCTGAAATGCGGAGAGTCCTGTACTAGGAGGTATGCTGGCTTTCTGCACCAGGAACACCAGCCCACGCTCTGTCTAGCGGCTGATCTTCTGCTGGAGTGACAGCTCGAGTAGCTGAATGCTCGGTCAGCGCTGGCCGATTTTGTGCTCTGCAATGCAAGGTTCCCATGCAAAGCTCTGGATGATACCGCGCTGGAGCTCAAACTGCTTGGTGGTCGAGTAAAACACCGATCTCAACTCTCCCAGGGAGCCCTCCCATATGGTCTAGCGGTCAGGATTCCTGGTTTTCACCCAGGCGGCCCGGGTTCGACTCCCGGTATGGGAACGTGACTTTATTGGATTGTCCACAGAACTGGCGAGGAGTTCACCAAATCGTTCAGTTAATAACGGCCGGGAACCTGGTGGTGAACTGAAATCTAGCTTTTGTTGCTCAGCAGTAGTTGTTATCATGTGGGTGTGTGTGAAAGTTAGAGAGAGACCTTTGCACACTAACCTTGATGTGTCTGAGAAAATCAAAATATGTACCTCAGCCCTCACAACTACATGGAGTACACAAAAACAAAGTGTATTTCTGCACCTGTGGCCTTTGGATGGTGAGAAGTACAGACTAAACCTATGTATGGCCTGTGTATGAAATGCTTGTCTTTTCTTGATGGTAAAGCCAGTTTGAAACTACCTTAAAATCCTTCAGCGATACACTTTTCCATTTTTTCTGTAAAATATCTACTCTGCATCAGATTTATGAACATTGTCACCACTGCCTCGCGGTGCCTTGTGCTGATGAGGATCACATTCCTCCCCCATTTCAGAATATAACTCATGACCATGGTGTTCTGCACCAGGGTGGGTGGTCTCTCTCACTTTCTCACACTCACACACACACACACAAAAGCCAGAAACTAAGCTTTCTTTGCTCAGGCCTATCTAAAGGGTTAATGGTGCCACTTGGTCATCAACAGTAAAAATCACAAACTTTACCTCTTCCCAACAGGGAAAACCAGCAACAATCAAGAATGCATGATTATATAGTGTCATGGCTGTGCAGACAAAAAATGTGGTTATAATGGAAGTCTATGGGGCAAAAACATCCACCAACAGTAAATTAGGGAGAAAAAATTTAATCTGATGCTGCAAAAAAAACTAAAAATGCATCAGAGCTAATGTTGTTACTAATCTTTGACATGTCCAAGACTGTGATAAAAAGTAAAAAAAATATCCAGTCCACAATCACTTTATATATTGTTTTTCCCCAAATCAGTGACATCATTTATGAACTTGGCAATTAAAGAGTTAAAATCCTGGATGTTTTTGAACATTTAGTAGTTTTGATCAGAACTGAGGTTGATTAACAGATTTATGCAAACAAAAGTTGAAAAAAAAAAACATCTGATATATTTTTACAGCAGTTTATTTTAGTGCATGTTTTCATCCCCAAACATAACATTAGGGTAGTGAATTTGAACTATTTCTATTTTTTGCAGATATATGCACAGAGTTACTCGAGTTGATCTCAGGCAGATCTTTCTTAGTTACTTGGACTCACTTGCACCACGATTGATCAAGCTCTATAGATCAAGAAGTGGAGCCTTGGGAGGAGAAATTCAAATACTCCTAGACAGACTTGATGAACGGGTAACAACATCAGTTTACTTCAAATTGTGAGGTTTTAAAAAACATGACTGCATACTACAAATGTTAGCTGTAGTAAAAGCCATTTACTTTGTCCATGTTTTTCCTGCTTCCTATTTGTGTTTTAGACCACTGCTATCCTGACACACAGGAAATCTGCAGCACTTTGTGGCCTTCCCTTGTTTCTGAGAGAAAAGGAGGACAATCTACTGAGAACGTATCTGGTAATATTTTTTATCTTATCCGTCATGTCTAACATGGCTGGCCTGTGGAGAAGTTTGTGAGAATGCTATCCTTTCTCAAATTGCATTTTAAGGGCATTCAGAATGTGCTATTGGGAGTGTATAGACTACAACCCAAACGACTCGCCTTAAAACAAAAATGTAAGTGTATTAAATATTTTAATGATTAGTGAACATAAGAAACCAAAACGCTCTAAATTTTACAGCAGTTGACTGACAATTTGGGTCGTCAGTAAAGTGCTGTAATATCTTAATGTTTCATAAAATGACACATAACCCAGCACACTTGCTCATTTGACTGATGTAGGATACAACTAAGCTGAAAGATAAGGGTCTTACTCAACCAATGCTGCTTGGAAGTGTGCTGGAATTTGAACACAACCTTCTGATCAAGCCTTCTGTCACTGAGCCATTACAACCATGCCAGAGCAACACCATAACTAGTTTGCATTGATTCAGCTATTTCTCCCACTGAATTAATGGCACTTAAAGATTCCAGTGAAGCAGTGCAAGCTAGCTGTAGTGATGGCTTTGAGTCTCTGATAAGAAGGTTGTGTGTTCAAGTCCCAGCACAAAACATAACTTCCTTGATTGTATCCTTGAGCAAGACACTTCTTCTTTTTCTTATTTTTGTCCTGTATTGATTTTGACCCATAGTTTGTTGTCTCTGTAGGACACAGTCCAGAAGGAAACCTGCACTAAGGGACTCAAAGTAGATATCCTCAGTTTTGTTGAAGATGTGGCAATAACCAACCCAAACACAAGAAGTATAGCTGTGGTGCTGGAAGAGAAAATTGTGCTTGATGATGTTGATGACCTGCCAAATGCATTTGCTTTACTTTTTGGTATCATTTATGCACTTAACATTGAGCACCTGAAGAAGTATACCTTCGAGGTGACCCAGACATTATTTCTGCACCTTGGCTCTCAGTGTACTGCAAGAGTGCAGTCATTGAAGAATAAGCTTCTGAAGCTGGATGTTTAATCTTGGCTGCTGTTTATAAAAAAGTTAACAGTTATCTATGCACTTTCATAGTTTTGTTAATGGAGCTGAGTTTGTTGGACTTGTTTGTTGAACTGTTCAAGCTGCAGCTGTGAAGCCATAGCAAAGTCATTTTTGGTCTTTTTCCATTGTTTTACCCAAATCTGATTTCTTAGAAATATACAGAATACTTGCTGACTCAAAAGGTTCAGACTGTAGTTTCATGGCCATAGCAGTGAATCCAGAAAAAGTCGTCGTTGTATATTTCTCAATATTTCATCTAGTTGTGTTTTGTATTCAGTGATTATTTGTTCTTTTTATTTGTTTTGGTCTCAAAATCTCTAATACTGCTTTTTTCACTCCTTGGACTCAGATTGTTTATGTACCATTGTTTAATTCAGGCTTACTCTTTTATAATTGGTGCAAAATTTTATATCGTTTTTTTATTCCTATTTGCAAACTTTCTTTCATGTTTGTATCGAATTTATTACATTATAATTGATATTTTATTGAAGATAAATGATATTAATATTGAAAAGAGAGCTTTTTGTAAAATGTATATTCAGTACCATGAATAATGTCTGGATTTTTGGTTGTGGTCATTTGTTTCTGTTTACTGGAGAGTTATTGAGGCTCAATGCCTTGGTTTTATTAAATGCCATTCAATAAATAATAGCATTTATTCAAGTTGGATTGATTCATATTTTGTCTTGGAAAAGTCTCTAAATATCTGTTCATTCTTAAACTCTTCCAGTAATCAGTTCTGCTGTTTGTAACACCTCAGCTTATGGACAGACTGAGATGCAGACAGATACCATAAGCACAGACACAGCTCTTATTTTATATGCCACCATTTGCTCTTTAAAGACTTGTCTCATTTGTTTTAAAATGGATTTGAATGGGCTTGAACACACGTATGAAAACAAACAAAACGTTACACGTCTCATTATCAACTTCTTTGGAGCATTTATTAATAAACTTGAACAAGCATCGGCTCTGTACATCCGACATTAACACTATAAACGTTTTACATAGAGTGCATTGTATAACGTAATGACATCACACCCAAATGAACCGTAATACATTCAATAAAACAAGAGTAGTTCGGCTGATGCCGTAATCTAACGAGTAAGAGTGCAATACTTAACACCCACACTTGCTCTTAGCTTATTAAGTTACCTGAAAACAAAATAACAAATAAGGCTTCTCTTTCACATAAACGATGTAAACATAAACCTTTTACTCTTTTAAGTACCAAACATATCTCGAGCAAACCTCTTTAACTTTAGCTTAGTGGCTGGCTTTGTCATAATGTCAGCAACCATTTGCTCTGTAGGTATTCCAAGATTACCTTGCCATCATTCACAGTTTCCTTTATAAAGTGCTACTTGATGTCAATGTGCTTGCACCTTTGCCTGTAAACTGGGTTTCTGGCTATTGCTATTGTACCTTGGTTGTCTTCATACACTTTTGTTTGTACGTATTGGTATGTATCCATACCTTTGAGTAGCTACTTGAATACTCAAAGCTACTCAAAGGAATAAAAGGGAACCGCAAGGTGTGCTATAAGAAATGTTGTGCAAAATGCTAAGTAAAGTGAAGTGGCTAAAAAGACATTGAAGCTCTCCAGCATGTTGATTAAAACATAAAAGAGGGCATCACATTTAGTGCTACATCACATACACACATATGGTCCACAGTGTCAGTGTGAAATGCCACAGAAATCACATTGTTTGTGTCTGGAATTAGCCTGAATTAGCATATTTATGTTTACATTATATATATGAAATTCCTCACAAATCACCATGAGCCAGTGTACGGTATATATACTTGCAATTCTGCATTCTTTATTCTTCTGTTCATTTGTTTATTTCAGACTTACATATTGCACACAGAACTTCTGGATAGTGTAGTGGACCAGCACCGTTACATCCTCCACAGACACCCTCACACATTCGTACAGCCAGCAGCCCTGCTCTGGCCAGTACTGACAGCATTTTTCCTAGAAACACATGCAGATTCAAAACCATTTAACCTTTACAAGCATTTCCAGAGCAAACTGTGTGCTATATTCATGTGTTTTACCTCTTTTCTCTCTCTTATGTTAGTCAGCATGACTATGGTGGCAGATTTGCGCTCCCAAACCATTCTCCAGAAACCAGCCACTGTCTCCGGTTTCGGACCTGCAAACAGACCTTTTTAAAGCTTTCCAGCAGAAAGTCATGACATTCAGTAAATTCATTCTGACATTCACTCTTCTGATCTGTATGCTGTGTAACGTGTGGGTGCCTGCTTCTGTGTTAGAATCTTGAAAACTGATGAAACCCTCAGATGAAAGGTCACTTACACTAACTACTAGCTGTAGTTAACTTTAGGTCTACACATATTGACTGCTTTCTCCAGTGTCAGAGCTGCTTCACATAACAGTCTTTCCCTGAGACCATTATCAGGAATCCCACAGACTATTTTGTCCCTCACCATTGAGTCTCTAAAATCTCCAAATTCACAAGTCTTACTTAGTGTGTGCAGTTCCGCAAGGTACTGGTCAAAACTCACTCCTTGTGTCTGGTCAGCAGAGAAAAACTTCTCAAAAGTGACATTCTTACTTGGCACGAAGTATTATGGAACATGTGCCAAACACAAGACCTGAAATAATTGTTTGGTCTAAAAACCACACACCTGGCAACACAAACATCATCTGACATTCACTGAATTGAACTAGATGACTGTTCCTGAGAAAATTCAGCAACTTATTATTTCAATCAATTTACGCACTAGGCTTTCTCACAACAAATCAATCTCACTGTTGGATATGTAATCTAATGATGATGAGGTAGTTCTAGGTTTCGCCTTGTTTTATATAAGCTGTATCCGATACTGCCATCCTGTGGTGAGATTGAGAATTGACCTAATACAGGAGACTTACTATCAGGTACCACAGAGTATAGAAGTAATGCATTAAGTCTCTTTATATACTTTCACAAGAAGACCAGCCTGTAACCACTTAATGAAATAAAAATAATAAATGAATTAAATGACTTGAATGAAATTTGTTTTTATACTTGTACTTCTTGATATAATAAATAGCTTTTCTTTTCTTTTCTTTGTTAAACACTTCAGTTTCAGACATCTGAATCAGTGTTTATAAGTTAGGTCTGGTGATTAATTTCAGCTGGAGGATGTGGAAAGAAAACAAGGCCTGTCCCTGCACTTTCCTTCACTTAAAGCACTCTGAAATTTCCTTCAGGATGAATGTAAAAGTTTACAGAATTGCCATATTTGGCTGACGGTCTGTGTGCTCAGCTGTTTAAAGAGGCAGAAGGCCATCATACAGAGGTGGCAGCAGGAATAACACAGACTACTGACTTAACACCTTACTACACACTGTGTCACTTTAAATTTCATTCATTCTCAGGTTACTTTTATAAGTATTACTGCACTTTAAAGCTTTGGACCCTGTGTTTTCTATAATGTATAATTTTCATTTTGAATGTACTTTTTTGTGATTTCAGTATTTATACCCTATACTCTTATACTTACACTCTACCCATGTGTGTACTTACCCCCACTGTTACCCATAGCCCCTCCCTGCATGCTTAGTCTCGTCAGCACTGTGAATGTCATACATGTGTCTTAGACCTTGAGTCCAAGAGAATTGTTATTTCATCTCATCACACTGTATGTGGCTGTGATTATCTTGAAATACCACATAGTTAAAGCTCTGTGAAGAGATTCTGGCACTTAGGTTTAAAACACTTAAATCCTCATTATTCCCATCCTACAGTTCTGTTATTTATTTTAAAGTAAATTGTTCTTCATAAGTATACCAGTAATTGTTAAGAAGTTTCTGTCAGTTCACATTTCACAATACAAATCAAATCCAGCTCCAAGAAGAGATTCAGGGTCTAAGGTGATCTGTTATAAAGAAGGTATCAGCTTTCATATAAGCATTTCTTTAATGTTAACTAATGCAGTAAATAAAGTAAGTTAACAGAGCCTTAATGTAAAGTGTTATCACAGTATGTTTATATGCTTTATTACTCACATAAATAATTGTAATGTGATAAATGTATTGATTATGTCCACTGAAAAAAAAGTCCAAAATTCTGTGACCACATTAATAATCTGGGATTTTTCTTCAACTGCATTTTTTCCTATTTAAAATATAGAAAGTAAACAATAGTTAATTTAAGATTCTGTACTCTTTCTAGGTGTCTATTTAAAGGTCAGATTTTCCTCATGTCTGATCTTTTTTACTGAAGCATGTGTTCAAGTGACACACTGATGCATTTGATCTAAAATGGCTTGTAAGGTTTTACATAAACTTGTGGTGTCCATGCAGCTCAAATGCACACACTCATTTAAAGCAAAAAAGGCAACATGCTAAATGCTAGAAGCTCAGAAAGGCATCTTGCATAAATTTCAAAGATTTTACTTCAAGTTGTTGTCAAATAATATAATCTGTATAACAAATTAATGTATTAAATTAGAAAAAAATGCCAAAAAGAAGCATTTTTACTAGTGGTCTCAGACATTTGGACCCCACTATATATTTTATTATGGCCTTTGCAAGGCTATAAAGTGTCCAGCTTTTATATATTTCTTTTCTGTTTTGTACATTCCTTATTTTGAAGGCTAGTGTATTAATTTAAGTGTGTTCATTTATGACAGAAATGGCCTCAATGTGTCTTAAAATGTCCTTGTTTTGTCTGTGCAGGCAACATTTATAACTGATTCCAGGTGTTTTGAGGAAATGCATCTCAAGCTCTGACATACTGCTGTGGCTGAAATTGATTTTTAAGACACTAATGTACATGGAAGTTGCTGGACAAAGCTCAGTCTGATGGTGTGCTTTTAGATCATTTGTGGCATATCTTGCTTCTTGTCATAGATAAATGTGATCTGTCTGAAAATGGAAAAATGGTGTTGGCAGTAGGACTAAAAGGGAACTGGAAGCAAACATTTTGATCAGTGGAGTTAATAAAGCTTATCTAACAGTTAGAACAGCTGTCCTGTGTTGTAATTATTTTATTGTTCATATTCTTCTTATTAACATGAGTTAATCATAATGGACTTTATACTGGACAATGGCAGCACACTGAGCGCTTACTCTAAATAAATGATGTTTATTATTATTTTTGTGGGAAATGGTGATGGAGTTCTAACTGAAAGACTACAAACTAAAATATATCATCCTATCATCACATACTCTCCCATCCAGCATGTCTAGACAAACATGCGTACACATGCACACGTGCACACAATCTTGGTATTTCCAATGACCTTCGTATTGGTGTAGATATTTAATGGAACATGCCATTTCAGAGGCTTGTACCAATCACTGGAGTTCCATAAAGCTCAGTCTTTACAATATGAATAGGTAAAAATCATCTTCTGTTGTGACCTAAATCTTTATAAACTACTGTGTTGAGACAGTGTGTAGAATTCATGCACTTGTCAGCCGTAAGAGTGTTTTATATTCTGACTCACATGTCAACAGAAACAGAAGCTGAATAGATTCTGGATGAAGCCTTAAAAATAATCAGACATGATCTTCCATGAGAGCGTTCTCTGGACATCAAATAAACCCAATAAATAGTAAAATACTAATAAAATAATAAAGTAGTAATAAAATAAAGGACAAATAATAAGAAACGCGGAAAACATGCTGATTTATTTTGTTAGTTCAGATTCATTCTGGTTTAAATGTTTTATCATTATTTACAGTAACTTTAGGAGATAAAACTCATTCATAATGGTTAATAAAGGTGTCATGAAGACGCTGTGATTTCTATTTCACCAGCAGAGGGCGCGCTGAGACTGTCAAATATTCCCTAACAAGAACCTGAAACATCTCAATGGCGCCATCTAGAGGGAATCGTGCAGAAAATTATTTCTGTATCTTTGAGAATTTTTAAAAGCATCAAATTTTTTTGGTAAACGGAAATGAAATACGTTGTGGAAGTGCAATTTTCATACGTTTTCATTAAGATTAAAATGGATTAGAATATAGCTCATATCTGTATATATGATTATATCTACATATATGATACAGTATAAACAACTCAATTCAATTCAGTTCAAAGTGTTTATTGTCTTGTGCACAGTGAGGAAAACAAGTTTCCCTGTACAATGAAATTCTTTCTTTGCTTTTCACAGTTAATGCCAAGACAAGTCACACACACACAAATATAACTCAGTGTTCTAGTATTCAGTAGCATATGGTGAGATGCTGTTGTTTAACTGTTTAATTGTTTCATCTCAGTACACACACACACACACACACACACACACACACTCTCTCTCTCTCTCTCTCTCTCTCTCTCACAGCATTTCACACAGTAACATGACTGTTGTTTTAGAAAAATACTGATATGTAATACAGCAATACTCTACTCTTTTTACTGTGTAATTATATGAGAAACAAATGAGAAATGTTTATGATGTGTTATAAAAAAAGACACTTGAGACACGTGTGTAATGAACCAAAAAATAATGTATTAACTATTTACAAGCAATGACAAACTGTACACTTATTACAGATATTAATATTTTATATAATATAAACATTTTATACCACAACACATTTGTATAACGTAATAGTAAAAGTCTTAAAAATGTAATATTTACATATTTACAACAATGCATAATTCAACAACAATACAATTATATTTATTTATTTATTAATATAAATTACGATAATACACAACATAAATACTATACATTACAACATTAATATTATAAAAATCCTATATATTTAATACAAATTAAATGCAAATGCAAAAAAAAACAAGATTCACATATTTAACTAGATGCCATAATTACTTTAATCATACCACAATTATATCATTAAAATGATTTACATTTAGAGATTATGCTAGAGATGGTGGTAAGAATCCTCTGGATGCCTGCGCAATCACACCGAGATTCATAAAGTGACCGAATGATGTAGCTATGAACTATGGGCTATGAGCTCATAAGAGGTGTTCTTAAAAAAACTACAGAAGAGGCCTGAGCATGAACACTGGGCTCTTGGGTAATGCAATTTGTTACTTTTTTAGGGAGTAACACAATATTGTAACGCATTACTTTTAAAAGTAACTTTCCCCAACACTGAATATAATATAATAACAAATATATAACATATTTGTTATTTTTCACATTTTAGTAAACCATTTAAAGGTTGTGAAATTCTGTAAAAATGATCTGTATATGAGTGAAAAATTCAGTTTGTGTTGCGTTTAAAGGAAACTTTTATACATATACTGATGGCTAAAAATAATCAGAATGAGACCGCAATAGGAACAAATATAAACATTTATTTAAGCAAAGTCTATAAGAAGTATACAAATAAGTTTATTTCTAAACAATTCTATACATGTATTTACAATCTATAGGCTATTGATGGGAATAGGGGGAGTGGGATAGGAACAGAGGGATAGATTAATAAGGGATGATTATTAAGGGACGAGGGATCTTAAATGCTAAGGTTAAGCCCTTCGTCAGGTCCTGGGGTTCACTGTACAAACCTGTAGGAAAGAAAAGAGATTTTTTAAATATTAAGTTGATCAAAAATAGAAATAAAATTATTTCACGTGTGGAGCCTGAGCAATGTAGGAAAAAGAAGTGAGAGAAAAGAAGATGAAATGAAACAGAGGAAGAAAAGATGAAGTGGGTAAGGGGAAAGACATTGCTCAGAGCTCCTCCAAAATGTCCATCATCAGCTGGACGTGCAGCTTGAGGAGTCGCTGAACTGTGGTGGCTAAGGCTGCTGGGTCACTGTAGAGCTCCAGAGGCTGAGTGAAGAGTACTTCAGCAAGCTCTGTAAGGTAATCCTATTGACAAATTCCACACACATCCAACATAGTGTCACTGAGTTTAAGATACAATCCTGAGAATTTGTGGATCGTGGCATCAGAAGATATTCAACACTTACAATAAGCACTGTGAAGTACAGCTCTGCTGCAGGCTCCCACACGTCCACGTCCCACATGCTGAAGAGCACAAGCAGGCGCTCCAAGAAACCTCCCTTAAACTTTTGGAAAGAAAGACAAGCTTCATTAATGCCATGTCTTATCAGGTTTAAAAAATATGGAAAAAGAAAACCAGATCAAATAGACCATGTTCTGAAACTCAAACATTACTTAGAAATCTCCTGATAAGACACTTACTGGCTGAGGTTTTGAGCCATTTATAAAGTAGCTGAAGAAAATCAGCTCAAAAAACATCCAGGAAGTTGTAGTGGTGGTCCTGCACAGAGTAGAAAAGATACAAAAATAAATCAGCTTTACATATTGGAGTCCTGTTTTCTATATTAGCAAAATCTGTTATCTTTAAACATCTGTCATTTCACACAGGCGTTTATTAGCTTACACAGGAGCTGAGCTCTGCTTTAATCGATTCCTGATTGGAAGGCGTCCTCAGGAATCGAATCAGGGCCTCGTAGGCCAACTGCACACCAACTGCATCCTGTTAAAGCAAACGAAAAAATCTCTGTAACTCACTTTGGCTATGGCTGAGAAACTGAAATTATTTCCATCACAAAAATGATACAGTCTTTCATCATTCTGAAGTCACCTGGTTGTTAGCTGCTGCCAGTCGCATGACCATCTTCTTTCCAGCCATGAACAAGAAGTTCTGGTTGTGGATGCTGGCAAGCAGAGTCTGAATATAAGACAGCACACAATATAAAAGTTAAAGCAGAGTGGACTTTACCTGCGCAGTAACAGCAGCTGAATAAAGGTTTTACTCACAGCAAACGCCTCACGAAGCGCGGGCACCTTCAGGCCGATTTCAGTCACCCCTCTGTCTGAAAGATGGCAGCTAAGAAACAAGAGATGTAAATGTTTAGTGTATATTAAACATACAATACACTGTTACATCATTAAAGAGTGAAGAGGATCGTACCAAATAAAGGGCACCTCCAACTCCTCTGGGTTAAGGCGCTCCTCACTCTCCTGCAAGCCAAATCATTAAATCATTAAAACTCACACAATAAATTTTACAGTATCCGAATCAGGGGAATAGCAGCATATGTAGATACACATCAGGTCTGAAAGTCTGAATTACCTCACAGTCGTTGTGATCATAGTCCCAAGTGGAGGTGAACATCTGTCCATCTTCAGCCACATACAGCAAAGTGCAGGTTACCGTTGTAATGGTTTGCTGTTGAATAAAAAAATATCCACACTGAAGACAAATAAAAGCACAACTGACAAAATTCTAAAAGTTACTAACTACAAGATACACTTCATGACAGTGCAATAAATTTACCACAAAATAATGTGGCACGACGAATGATGTCTCCATTCGGTTACAGGAGATGAACTCTGTAACCCTCCCAGATTCAGCCTTAAGAGAACAAATTAAAGTGAACACAATTAGTCACTGCAATTAACAAAAGTTTTGTGATGCCACAACGAATAATCCCTTACCTGTATGCCAGTGAAACAGTTCTCTATGGAGGACTCATAAGGGAATCCCTGCAAATGACAAAAAGCTGAAACTCAAGATCTATTTCACAAACGTGAGCGTCTAATAATCATCAAGGTCAATTCTCTTCCTCAGAGTAATTAAGTCTGTGATTACCATGTGATTCAAGCTGCTCGTCTTGGTGGATTTAAACCAACAAAGACGGCTCTGTGGGCCCCTTATCATCCCCAGGAAGTATGTTTTCATTTCCACTGACTGAAAATAGAGAAACAAAACTTAACATTACAACTTGTAAAGACGGGTGTTTGTGTGTTTGTATCTCAGCTGCTGCACTGTAGAATACCTTGAACTGGGAGATGGAGGCCTGTGCAGAGAGGAACTGAATATTACACCAAGCGCTGATCAGCTCACCAGCATCGAGCGGCTGTGAAAAGTAGAGCAGGAAGATCATGAGTGCTTCTGATCACAGCAGTTTCATACTAATATTCTGTCACTTAGAAAAAAACAGAAAAACAGGTGAAGGGTCTTGAGGTTGTTCTGTGGGCAGCAGCTGGATGTTCGGCTCAACAAACTTAAAACACACAAACACAATTAGTCACTGCAGTTCATAACATTTTGTGATGCCACAATGAATAATCCCTTACCTGAATGCCAGTGAAACTCTCCTTATCACTGGTATAATAAGGGAATCCCTGTAAAAGACAATTAGATGAAACTCAAGATCTACAACCACATTTCACAAAAGTGCTCTTCTAAAAATCATGTCAGTTCAAAAATGTCCATTCTCTTCATCAGAGTAATAAAGACTGTGATTACCTCGCGAGTCAAGCAGTGTGTCTCTGCGCTTTCAAACCAGCAGAGCCGACTCTCTGGACCCCTCATCATTCCAATGATGTCTCTGCTTATGTCCACTGGCCAGAAATAGAGAAACAAAACTTAACATTAGATCTTGTAAAGAAGGATGTTTGTGTGTTTGTATCTCAGTTACAGCAGTGTAGAATACCTGGGAGAGGGAGGAGACTACAGACACACACTGAACATCACGGCAGGCACTGTCCGGCTCATCAGCATCGAGCGGCTGTGAAATGTAGAGCATGAAGATCATAAGTGCTTCTTATCATATCAGATTTATACTAACATTCTTTACAGTAAAAACAACCTTGTAAAATCCATTGATTGGCTTTAGGAAATAAATGAAGGATTTTCTTACCAGAATGACAGCTGAAGGTTCTTCGTGTGGTTCGGTGGGCAGCAGCTGCAGGATTGGCTCAATGACCTTAACACACACACACACACACAAACACACACACACACATACACATACACACACACACAAACAAACACACACACACACACACACACAAACACACACAAACAAACACACACACAAACACACACACAAACACACACACAAACACACACACAAACACACACACAAACACACACACACACTTAGAAAAAAGTGGCCTGTAGGTTTTAAATGAAGTTAAAATATTACTATTTAACTGACACATACCTGGAGGACAGAGGGAGTATCTGCTGATTCCTCCAGCACATCCACAGGCTCTGCAATAGATTCTTTTTCTGTGACTCAGAATTATGACTCTTCAATTACACAATATCAAACTTTCCTATTAATGCATAAAAGTTAATAAAGCACTGAGTTTGATAATTAGTTAACTTGTGAAGAAACAGAAAAATTGTAGCAGTCAGATTGTGTAAATTCACTGTACATGTGACCTGATTAAACTCTCTAAAACCTCCTGCCCCTGTCCACCACCCAAATCTATAAAAAATATTATACTGTATAATTATTAAAACCTTTATACTCACTATGATATTGTGGAAATGAAACCATTAGTGAAGTTCTCTAGGTAGATACCATACACCGCTCAGCCATAACATTATGACCACCTGCCTAATATGTTGTTGGTCCCCTTTTTGCTGCCAAAACAGCCCTGACCTGTCGAGGCATGGACTCCACTAGATCCCTGAAGGTGTGCTGTGGTATCTGGCACCAAGATGTTAGCAGCAGATCCTTTAAGTCCTGGAAGTTGCGAGGTGGGGCCTCCATGGATTGGACTTGTTTGTCCAGCACATCCCACAGATGCTCGATTGGATTGAGATCTGGGGAATTTGGAAGCCAAGTCAACACCTCATTCTCATTGTTGTGGTCATCAAACCATTCCTGATCCATTTTTGCTTTGGGGCACGGTGCATCATCCTGCTGAAAGAGGCCACAGACATCAGGAAATACCGTTACCATGAAAGGGTGTAGATGGCCTGCAACAATGCTTAGGTAGGTGGTTCATGTCAAAGCAACATCCATATGGATGGCAGGACCAAAAGGTTTCCCAGCAGAACATTGCCCAAAGCATGACACTGCCTCCGCCAGCTTGCCCTCTTCCCATAGTGCATCCTGGTGCCATGTGCACACACACCCGTCCATCCACGCCATGTTAAAGAAAACTTGATTTATCAGACTAGGTCACCTTCTTCCATTGCTTCGTGGTCCAGTTCTGATGCTCACGTGCCCATTGTTGGTGCTTTCAGTGGTGCACAGGGGTCAACATGGGCGCCCTGACTATGCAGTCCCATAAGTAAAAAACCGTGATTTACTGTGTATTCGGACACCTTTCTATCAGAACCAGCATTAACTTCTTCAGCAATTTGGGCAACAGTAGCTCGTCTTGTGGATCGGACCACATGGGTCAGCCTTCACTCTCCACGTCCATCAGTGAGCCTTGGCCGCCCATGACCCTGTCACCGGTTCACCACCGTTCCTGCTTTGGACCACGTTTGATAGATACTGACCACTGCAGACCGGGAACATCCCACAAGAGCTGCAGTTTTGGAGATGCTCTGATCCAGTCGTGCAGCCATCACCATTTGTCAAACTCGCGCAAATCCTTACACTTTCCCATTTTTCCTGCTTTTAACACATCAACTATGAGGACAAAATGTTCACCTGCTGTCTAATATATCCCACACACTAACAGGTGCCATGATGAGGAGATCATCAGTCTTATTCACTTCACCTGTCGGTGGTCATAATGTTATGGCTGATCGGTGTACATCTGTAACCATGCCCTTTAGCGCGAGAGCTGATTAATCAGTAGTCTAAGTATGATTTAGTATAAAACCAGTAGTCAGGGTTGTTAAAAGTCACTTTTTAATGGGGATGAGTATTATATTGTGGAAATAAATGAAATTCTCGTTGGTCAAGCTCATCAACTCGTTCAGGATTTTAGTGTGTAATGTAAAACAACAGCCAAGTTCACTAGCAGCTTAACTAACATTAGGATAAACATTATATTTATATTATATTTACCGATAAAATGTGTACAAATTACAACAAATAGACATGTAGATATAATTAGTCCAACTATTACAGTGTAATTTAAATCGGTAAAAATCGGCTAAAGTCCGCTAGCGCGCTAGCTAGCGGATCACAAGGCTAATCATGATTTAGTGTAAAACCAGTAGTCAGGGTTGTTAAAAGTGACCTACTAACAGGGTCAATATTTCATTGTGGAAATAAAATAAATTCTTGACCAAGCTTAAGGATTTTATTGTGTCATTTAAACCAGTAGCCGAGTTCGCTAGCACGATAACTAGCATGATGCTAACTGTGTAAATGAAATGATTAGCGAAGTTCTCTAGGTAGATAACATACATCTGTAACTAAGTCCTTTAGACCTGACTAAATCACTAGTCTAGTCATGATTTAGTGTAAAACCAGTACTCAGGGGTGTGAAAAGTCACCTTTTAAATGGGTAAATATTATATTATGGAAATAAACTAAATTCTCGTTACCCGAGCTCATCAACTCGGTTCAGGATTTTAGTGTGTAATTTAAAGCAGCAGCACGTTCACTAGCAGGTGAACTATTATTAGGAGAAATATCATATTCACATTAATATAACCAATAAAGTGTTAAATAATTACAACAAATATACAAGTTCTCTCGGTAGATATGATTAGTCCAAATATTACACTGTCATTGAAATCGCTAAAAATCGGCTAAAGTCCGTTAGCGCGCTAGCTGCTGAATCACAAAGCTAAGCACGATTTATTTTATTAAAACCAGGAGAAGGGGTTGTTAAGAATGGACTTCTAATGGGGTAAATATTTCATTGTGGAAATAAAATAAATTCTTAAACCGAGATTAATGATTTTATTGTGTAGTTTAAACCAGTAGCCAGGTTCGCTAGCACGGTAACTAGCATTAGGATAATTCACGGCAAGATGAGGTGTCTTGTGTGCTACATAACATTAGACTGTAACACTGTCACTTTAACATGATTTATTGTAGAAACAGTGTGGCATTAAAGGATAAAGATCATCCTACCTTGAGGACACTGAGTGTGTTCAGCAGGAGCAAATTATAAAATGTAAAATATATAATTTGTAAATGCATTTTTTACGGACTTCACTTCCTGGTTTCCGTACAGTTCGGTTTTTCTCGGAGGTTTTCGGTAGATGCCGTAAACAGGAGTTTTTTTTTTTTTTTAAGGTCGTATCGTCTTTAAACAGGTCCTACAGCTTGAATTCTAACTGTACAGCTACATGCTGCCTTAAACTTCAGCTATGCTTCACTCCCTGGGCTTCCCGGACATTTCAGCTTATTATTATGATTATTATTATTATTTATTCATTATTGACTCTTGTTACTAGTTAGTGCTGGTTTATACTGGTTTATACTAGTTAGTGCTGGTTTATATTGGTTTATACTAGTTAGTGCTGGTTTATACTAGTTAGTGCTGGTTTATATTGGTTTATACTAGTTAGTGCTGTTTTATACTAGTTAGTGCTGTTTTATACTAGTTAGTGTTGGTTTATACTGGTTCTGAAGGTCGCAAGATTTGGATTATCTTTTGGCATTTTTGCTACACCCCTGTTTCGGATTTCTCTGTACTCCACTACTGGATTTGACTCCTACACCGACTCTACAGCGCAGCGATGATGAACTTCGGGGGAGGAGCCGAGCCTCAGCACCCGGATGTAGATCCCGAGCGGACTGTACGACCCCTGGAACGGTGAGTTACTGAGTTTCCTCTTTTTCACTTAAGTATAAAGTCTTTTAAACACCGCGTTATTACAAAAAAACACAATCAGGAATATCGTTTTATATGATTAGATGGTTTTGAGAAATTCTGTTCGGCTAATCTTTATTCGGCTAATCGCTTTACGTACACGATCAGTATGCTAAAGCTAGCGGACAAAATGGCAGACTCCAGTGAAACGAGCAGGGAAGAAGAAAACAGTGTTCATGTTTTCAGATATGTTAACATCAGCTTTTCATAAAAGTCCCAATGTTTACTTAACGTTTGTTAAAGTTTACTAAGTCAAGCCTAGGAGTGTTAGCAAAGATTAGCTAGACGGCTAGTTAGCATGTAGCTAAGTAATTGTTTTTCAGTGTTTATAGTTTTTTTTTTGATGGAGTGAATAGAATAAGTTAAAATACTTACAATAACATGAAGTAACTTATTATTTTAAGGATTTTTCATTGTCCGTGTTTGTCGAGTTGTTAAAGCGGAGAGAGAAAGGGGCTGTGAGGAAAGGCAGCTAGCTGAACAAAACCAATCGGTACAAATAAATGGAGCTAGTGTGGCAATGTAGAGTGCAGCTTAGGCAAAAATATCAAGCTGTTTGTTTCAATTCTGTTCAGCAAGGTTTTGTTTCTAGCTGTCGTGAATAAAATAGTTAGGAGTAGTGTAATTTACGATAAAGGGCGAATTTTTGAGAGGAGACACAATTGGACTCAAAGGGGATGTGAACCACTGGAGTAAGAAAGTGCTAAAGTAATAGACTGTAATAGAAATGTATTTTAATCTGCATTTTTTGGGGGAAGATATTTTTAAGCATTGAAATAAGTGCACAGTGTGACTAACAGTGAAGCCGTGATACTGGAAGAGCCCTGTATAACACCTATAAATGCAGCTAAAATGTAAATACTGAGTTTTTAATGCACTGTTATAGGAAGATTACAGTAATATAACTTGTGTAAATACTTCTTGTTTTGATAGTGAGGCTTTCCTGCTGTATAAAACATACACAGTGCTATTAAAATAAAACCCCATCCCCTTTGAGGAGGCCACCACCTTCAGGGAGTCCACAGCCTTCAACAGTTCCTTTGCCCCAGCCTTATTTCAATATCGACATCCACAACATTGTGGCTGGTATGTACTATGCTCCTGCCACAATGATAACTCCTGTCCCACGCCAGGGCATAAGGAGGAGGCGGGACGAAGAGGATGGCAATCAAGAAGCCCCTCTGAGTAGACGGCAGCGTGTGGATCCTGATGGGGAGATGGAGTTCATCAGGATGCCTGGACTTGAGGATTTAGAGAGTTTAATCTGTCACATGTACAGTGAATTTACACAAGCTACTAATGCTACAATTAGTCTGTTTCTTCACAAATTAACTAGCTAACTAACTCACAGGTTTATTAACTTTTAAGCATTAGAAAGAAAGGAGAGAAAAATTTACAAGGTCTCTCTCTCTCTCTACTACCTTATAAATTTGGCCATTTTAATGTTTTACATTTAACAGAAAATATTAATTGTAATTAAACTTACATGAAACTAATTTATTGCAGAAGCTGTGGATTTGCTGGGAGAATCGTCAGATACTTCCTCAGTCCTCCAGGTATGTGTCAGTAAAATATTTTAACTACATTTGAAACGTGTAGGCTGCTTTTGTCTAAGTGTGTGTGTCTGTGTGTGTGTGTGTGTGTGTGTCTTAAGGTTGTTGAGCCAATCCTGCCGCAGCTACCCACAGAAACTCACTCCACATCTTCAGCTGTTGTTCTGGTAACCAAACCTGTCATTTATTTACTAAATCTGATCTCTGGATTTTCCAAGTGACAGAATGTTTGAAAGTGTTAGTGTGAAACTGCTATGATAAAAAACACTGATGATCCTCATCTTCTACTTTTCACAGCCCCTCAGTGCTGGTGAGCTGAACAGCACCTGCTGTAATGTTGAGTACAACACTGCAGACTCCTCCAACTCCCAGTCTGGGGTATTGTACAGTGCTGCAGCTGAGATACAAACACACACACATCCTTCTTTACAAGTTCTAATGTTTAGTTTCTCTATTTCTAGGCAGTGGACGTTAAGGGATACTTCCTCAGGATGATAAGGGGTCCTGAGAGTCATTTTTGCTGGTTTAAAACCACCAAGACGTGCTACTTCGACCAGCTGGTAATCACCATCTTTGTTACTCTGATGAAGAGAATTGATATTAATGATTATTAGATGAACACTTTTGAGAAGTAGATCTTGAGTTTCAGCTAATTGTCATTTGCAGGGATTCCCTTATCAGACCACCATCGAGGACCATTTCACTGTCATACAGGTGAGGGATTATCTGTTGTGGCGTCACAAAACTTTTGTTAGTTGCAGTGACTAATTGTGTTCACTTCAAATTGTTCTCTTAAGGCTGAATATGGGAAGGTTACAGAGCTCCTTTCCTGTAACCGGGTAGAAACCATCATGGAGCCACTTGAGGATTATGTGGTAAATTTATTGCAATGTCATGAAGTCTTTATTGTAGATAGTAACTCTTGGAATTTTGTACACATATGGGTCTGCAGTGTTTTTATATATTTTTTTAATTTAACAGCAAACCTTTAAAAAGGTGTCCTGCACGTTCCTGCATGTGGCTAAAGATGGTCAGGTGAACACCTCCACCTGGGAGCAGGAGCAGGTCGACTCTCCCCACAGTGATTCAGAGGAACAGTACGACTCTGAGGTAATTCTGTGTTTCAGACCTGATGTGTATCTACAGATGCTGCTATTCCCCTGAATGGGAGGCTGTAACATTTACTGTGTGAGTTTTAATGATTTATTGCTAATGTGTCTTGCAGGAGAGTGAGGAGAGCCTTAGCCAAGAGGAGATGGAGGTGCCCTTTACTTGGTACGCTTCTCTTCACAGTTTAATGGTATAAAGGAGTAATGTATGTTTAATACACTAAGCATGTAAATCTTTTGTTTCTTAGGGACCATCTTACAGAGAGGGTAACTGATATCGGCCTGAAGCTGCATGCTCTCCGTGAGGCGTTCGCTGTGAGTAAAACCTTTGTTTAGCTGCTGTTTTTGCTCAGGGGAAGTTCACTCTGCTTTAACTTATATTATGTGCTGTCTTATATTCAGATTCATCTTACCTGCATCCACAATCAGAACTTCTTGTTCGTTATGGGGAAGAAGATTGTGATGCGTCTGGCAGCAGTTAACAACCAGGTGACTTCAGAATGATGATAGACTGTTTCCTTGTGCAAAATACTTTCAGTTACTGGGCTTTAAAATGATGTAGTTGTCAAACAAATGTGGTAATGAGTAATTAAGGAATAATAATTAAAATAACAAGCATCAAAAGCTAATTTTATAACAATCATAGCCTGCTAAAAAAGGACACTTGGACATTTTGGATATTAATGGACATTTTGTGGAAGCTCTGAGCAATGTCCTTCCTTCTACCAAATTCCTCTTTTCTTCCTTCTTTTCTATACATTGCTCAAGCTCTCCACACGTAAGTAGAAATTAATTTTATTCTTATTTTTGATGAACTTAATATTAAAGTATACTCTTTTCTTCCCTACAGGTCTGTAGAGTGAACCCAGCACCCAAGGAGTAGTTTTAATATCCCTCATCCCTCATAGAGCGTCCCTTATCAATCTATCCCTCTATCCTTGTCTATATAGATAACTGCTAATAGTAATTAGTATAAATAGTAGCTGCAATTAATATTGTTGTAAATAAACTTATAGTTGTATAGTGTTTATATAGTTTACTTTAATAAATGTTTTCATTTGCTCCTATTACCGTCTCATTCTGATTATTTTTAGTCATCAGTATGTCTACTGTATAACTGCAATAGTGTGAATGAGAGTACATTCCTACACACCATAAAGTCTGATCATCTTTATTTGCACTGACCTTCATCAGTGATGCTGCCACTGCTGGAGCCACCACTACTTTTAGAACATGGTTGGGAAGAAGCAGAAGACAGGGTTTCACCAATTAGAGGCTTAGGAGTTGGGGATGGCGATGGAGTCAGGGTAGGGGATGTACTCTTAGATGTGGAGGAATTCCCAGACTGAGGTCTCTTTTTCAGATCAACCTTCTGTGGAGATTGTAGGCTAGTGTTAGGTTAGATTGATGGAAATGAACAATACTCATAAAACACACTGACTTGGTACAGTTAATATATAGTAGTTTCTATCAGAGATACACACTCGCTCACTTATTAAGACTATTTGTACAGTCCCCTCTGAAAATACTCAAATGTTTTTTTATACTTTGAAGACAATTTGGCTTTAAGTTCCAAAAAAGTATATAAGGCTATAGACCAGAATTCTCAGATTTCATTTCCAGATATTTACATCTAGATGTGTAAACAACAACCTGTTATTTGAAATCTCTTATTTTTTCCACAATCAAAATACTGGACATGTGACTGGTGTGTCCTGTTGCACAGATGTCCTGTGCTGACTGAATGAATGTTACTGATACTGAACAATTGGGAGAGCTGGTACAGTTCACAAAGTCTCAGAATGATTTTGTTCTCTGGTCAGCTCTCCTCATTTCTCTAGCTGGTCATTTAAACTCAGTAAAGATGAACGTTTTGCCTAGATTTCTGTATTTATTTCAGTGTGTTCAACATTTTCTCTCTAAAACTTTATTATATTTATTATATCTATTATTTATTTTACCTAAGACTTTAAACCCACACATTTCATCTGTTTTTGGGGGAAAAACAAGCCAGAATTCTGAGGGAAATACTTCAAAAACCAAAGGTTGAGGGTGGGCTTGCCCTTCATAATTTCTTATTTTACAACTGGGTGACAAATATACAATCTACACTGTTCTGGTTTCAGAGTCATTTCGGGCTCTGTGATTGGGTCCCAGCTTGGGTCAGTATTGAAGAGGGTTCTTGCTCCCCGGCCTGACCAGCTGCACTACTGTGTGGTCCTCTTACTGCCGTCTCACGTTTTCCTAAAAGTAATTCCCTTGTCCAGCAATTATTACCAATTTGGTCCCAGAATTTTGATCCATAACTTTTTTTTGGCTATAAATCTTTTTATAAATCTTTTTGTCTTGAATGTTTTGACAAAGAAACAGATCAAGCCTTGTCCTTTGGTTGCACTTATCGGACTTCCTCCGAGTGTCACAGGTTTGTCCGGATGTTCTGCAAACGCTTTTGCTTTTTTAACATTATTAGCTAGATGGCATATTCTTCTGCTATGGAAACAAATTCTCCCTCCATCTTTTGATGACTGGCAGTAAGATGTTATGAGCTTCATTCATTTGGATAAAATTAGGTACACAATAAAGGGCAATACTGGCAGATCTTCTGAAACTTGGGGACATTAATTATTATTTTTTCTGATTATGTGAATTCTTCTTCTATAGTTGGTCAGTCTAATCATTAGGATGTCCTTATAATTGTGGCTTGATCTTGATCAAAAGTGTATTGAGTACAAGTATGTGCACTGTGTATACATAATTTATATTAATGTTTTGTTTGCTGATATAAACAATTGTGATTATAGTTAGTTAGTTAGTTTCTAAACTCTGATTTAAACTTTCTTCTGTACATAATTGACACACTTTATAATTATGTACTTTATGTAGGTTTTTTTTGGTTTGTATAACTCTGATTGTGGGGAAGAAATGTTGTTTCTATTCTCCTGTATCTTTATCCTTTTATTATTATAAAAGTTCAATAAACAGATTAAGCAAAAAAGAAAGAAAGAATGAAAATGACTGAAATAAATGAAAGTTTCATAGTGTTATTGGAGTCTCCCTCCCTATATGGTAAACATTCTCCTTACAGAAAGCTTCAGCATTACAGTAGTTCTATATATTCAGTATTTCTTTACATCACTGCATTTAAACATTACATTACATTACATTACATTACATTACATTACATTACATTACATCACTGCATTTAAACATTACATTACATTACATTACATTACTTTACATTATATCACTGCATTTAAAATGTTTAAGGTGAGGCTAAAATGATTGGAGTTTGCCATATACTTTGATTTAACTGTTTTTAGTAGACGATAATCAGAAAGAGGACATTCTTTAAAAAAGAGAGATTTGATTTGAAACCTGAACTGCTATCAGGTCCATGCTGAACACCTTCTGACCAATCCAAATCAAGTATAAATTTTAATCTCAATACTGAACATAATTATCAAATAAAAGTCTATCCAGCTGTTATCCAAAAGTCTGAAATAATGTTTCTCTTAAGTGTTTTAATTCAAATCCATATTTTGGTGTGATTTATACACATGGGTTTGTCCATTCTGATTCTTGGATGCTTTATTATGTCCATTTTATGATGAAACAGGAAAAGACTTTGAAAATCATCTGTCATTTTCTGATCATGTTAAATATCAACACAACTAGACTGAAATATACAGGTAAGATATGCAACTAATTGTAACATGAACAGAGCAAGATATAAACTGATATCTACTGGTTTCCTGTCAGGGTTGTGGACTGTTTTCTGGTCACTAGAGGCCCCCACTGCCTTTTTGTTGGTGTCCAGTCTCTGTCATTATGTCTAATAGGTGTCTCCTGTGCTTTGTTTAGGTTTGTGTATTTAAGTCACCCTTTTCCTCCACAAATACTTTGCTTAGTGTTTCCTGTACCTTGATTAAGTCTAGGTCAGCCGTGTGCTCTGTTTTATGGCCTTGTCCTTAAAAGGCTTTGTGCATCTGGTATAGTTCTTTGTTTTGATTTATTGACAAGTGCTCTTTTGAGCTGACTTGTTGGATTTGTCTTGTGGATTATTTGACTTGCATTATAATCTAATTAATGATAAGTAAACATTTCTCCAGAACTGTGATGTGGTTATGTACATTTGTGTTCAGCCCCCTTTGTTTGTGAGAGAATATTTTCACATATTTACAGATATTGATGACCATTGATATATTTTAATACTTTTCAGCTAAAAGTTCTGACATCTGATGTAAAAATTAGCAATTCATTATTATTAACAGGATCATTAGTATCATATTTGTCTTCAAAGTAATTAACTGATCATTTTTTGAATATGATTAAAATGCTGACTTTAGACATAATTAAGTGACTTGTATATCTGTAAATGTATTAGTGTACATGTCTTTGTTCACAACTATTTGACTAAAATGGATATGATTTTATACATTTTCATCGTATTACTTTCATGCAAATGTCACAGTTCTCTGAACACCTATAGTGATAAAGGCAGCTACAAACTATTCATCCATTCATCAACTAATGTTTAGCTTGGTTTATCACCAGTCTTCTATCATGTCTTCTTTTACATTTAGTTCAATCTACAAGCAACAACACTCTATTCACCCTTAGAATTTAAGACACTGGGAACAGGAAAGTCACTCACACATGACTTTTTGAACACATCATCTCACACCTCATATCAACCGTATAGTTTATAGGCTACCAGTTTATAAAAATAAGTAAAAATTAAAATAGATCAGTTGGTTATAACCCTATTTGTCTTTATATACAATTCTCCTGATGTGAAGGAAAACTCGCATGAACCCGTTAGTTAAATGCTTAGCTAGCCAGGCTGCAAATATAAACAGTCATTCATTCTTTGTCTCCCGCTTATCCGGAGCCAGGTCCCAGACTTCCCTCTCCCTATTCACTTCCTCAAACTCTTCCGGGGAATTCCAAGGTGTTCCCAGCTCAGCTGAGGGACATGGCGTGTCCTGGGTCCTCCCCGGGGTCTCTTCCTGGTGGGCCATGCCTGGAACACCTCCCCTGGGAGAATATCCAGGAGGCATTTGAAACAGGTGCCCGAGCCACCTCAACTGGCCCCTTTCAATGTGGAGGAGCAGCGGCTCTACTCCGAGCTCCTCCCGGGTGACAGAGCTCCTTACCCCGTCTCTAAGGGAACGCCCCGCCACCCTACAAAGGAAACTCATTTTGGCCGCTCGTGTCTGGGATCTCGTCCTTTTGGTCATGACCCACAGCTCATGACCATAAGAGTAGTAACATAGATTGACTGGTAAATCAAGAGCTTCACCTTTCAGCTCAGCTCCTTTACCACAACAGACCTGTACATAGACCGCATTGCTGCTGCCGCTGCACCAATCCATCTGTCAGTCTCATGCTCCATCCTTCCCTCACTTGTAAACAAGACCCTGAGATACTTCAACTCCTCCACTTGAGGGATTAACACCCCTCCAACCTGAAGGGGACAAGCCACCTTTTTCCGGTTGAGGAGGGGACCTCGGCGACCCAAACCCTGGTTAAAGAATCTGGCTCTTGGGACAAATATAAACATGTAAAGTAATAAGACTCAGACCGCACAACGTTTTAGTCACAACCTTACAAGGAGCACATTCTCAGCAGCTACTACTGAACTAATAGAGGTGTAGATGATCTTTATATGTACTGATATTCATATTCAGTAACCATTATCACTCACTCGAATACTACATATGGTTTGTTTACCACTGCTTTTATTACATATGCAAAAAAAAACCTTGATGTTGGCCTTTTTCTTACTGCCAACAAATGTCAGAGACCTTTATATTCAGTCATATTGTAAGTCATATATGAAACAACAAAAGTATGGCATATAAACCATAACAGAATTTTAAGAGAAAAATCATACCTGATAAAAAACAGACTGCAAAAGACTGCAGTGGAAGTTGGACCATGTTTGTTAATCAGTTTGAAACTCATCAAATATGTTCTTCATAAATCCAGTCCCATATTATAACTTTTTATAATGTCTTCATTAGCCGATAGTTTCACACAATATTCTCATTCCAAACGCTTTTTATATCACTAGTTTTATTTGTTTTCCACATCACCCTCTTATAGCCGGTTAGCCCATTAGCACGCTAACCCATTAGCCTGGCTACCACAAGTTTTTTCCGTTTTTCACACCAATTATCTCTGTTGTACTGCTGCTTTTTAACACTATGTCAGTTGTGGGTTTGCCTTTGAGTGCAGGTGAGGATTCCTTCGAGCTGCACTCTGTGGACTTGGAGGTGGAGGCTGTGGAGAAGCAGATTCGCGACCTACAGGTGAAGCAGGCCCAGCTGCGACAGAGAAGGTTCACACCACATCGCCCACGACAAGGATCATCGTGTCAGGACCACTTCCCACGTTCCAGTGAGGAATCGAGAGGTTCAGTAGGCTATTTGCTTTTAATGAATAGTTGCAGTCTTGGTGTCAAGACCAGAAATTACCCTTTGTTGATAACTGGAATGTTTTCTGGGAGCTTCCTAGGCTCTACCGTTCCGATGGCCTGCACCCAAGCAGAGTTGGAGCAGCAGTCCTCTCAGACAACATCTCCAGGACACTGCGCACCATCTGACTGGTAAGTCATACCTCAGATCACAATTATAATATCTACTGTTCAACTCACCAGACTAATACAAGTTCACACATAGCTCATTCTATAGAAACTGTGTCTGTTCCCCGATTAGTGAGATCAAAGGATAAATTCGTTAATAGCTCTCGAAATAATCTAATCACAACTAAACCTGACAAAGGCCAAATAGGTAAAGAAAAACAATTTCTTAAGTTTGGGCTTCTCAACATTAGATCCCTTGCACCGAAAACGATTATTGTTAATGAAATGATCTCAGATTATAGTTTTGACGAACTTTGTCTTACTGAAACCTGGCATAGACCCCCGGGGCCCTACACTGATTTTCTTAATGAGTATCCACATTTACTCTCAGATCTTTTGATCAGTTTTGACAAAGTGTTAATCGTAGGAGACTTTAACGTTCATGTAGACGATGCTAACGATGCGTTAGGACTCGCATTTATATTTACTAAATTCCTTTGGGGTTAAACAAAACATTAATAGACCAACTCATCGTTTTAATCATACACTAGACTTAGTTATATCACATGGGACTGATGTTACTGATATAGCCGTTCTACCTCAAAGCGATGACATCACAGACCATCACCTCTTAGTGTACACTCTACCTGTAGAACATATTAGACACGTCTCTCCACATTATCAACTTGGTAGAACTATAACTCCAACCACTAAAGACAGATTTACAAACAATCTGCCAGATCTGTCTCAACTTCTTACTAGACCCCGAAATGCAGATGATTTAGATGAAGTAACTAACAGCATAGGCACTATTTTCACCAACACAATAGACACTTTTGCCCCCATCTGACTAACAAAGGTCAGAGATAAAACACCTGCACCATGGTACAATAGTCATACTCACGCCCTCAAGAGAGCAAACTGTAACCTCGATCCAATTCCAACTAGATTGCTGAAAGAAGTGATACATGCAGCTTGAAAGCCTCTTCTCAATATTATTAACTCCTCGTTATATCTAGGTCATGTCCCAAAATCTCTTAAGTTAGCAGTTATTAAGCCTCTTCTTAAGAAACCAAAACTGGACCCTGATGAAATATCAAATTACAGACCGATTTCAAACCTTCTGTTTATATCAAAAATACTAGAAAAGGTGGTGTCAGCTCAATTATGCTCCTTCCTTCAGGAAAACAACATCCTTGAAGAATTTCAATCAGGTTTTAGACCCCATCATAGTACAGAAACTGCACTAGTTAAAATCACAAATGTCTTGTTTTTAGCTTCAGACCAAGGCTGCATCTCAATTTTAGTCCTGCTTGATCTTAGTGCTGCATTCGACACTATAGATCATAACATTCTCGTAGATCACTCACAAAATCACACAGGTATGCAGGGACAGGCATTAAATGGCTTAGATCCTACCTGTCTGATCAATACCACTTTGTAGATTTAAATGGAGAACTGTCCAGTGTAGTGCCAGTGAAATATGGGGTCCCACAAAGATCAGTTTTAGGACCTCTGCTTTTCTCTGTATACAAACGTCCATTGGGTAACATCATTAGAAGGCATGGGATTAGTTTCCATTGTTATGCCGATGATACCCAGGTATATATCTCATCAAAACCAGATGAAATATCTAATTTGTCTAGATTAACTGAGTGTGTTAAAGATATTAAAGATTGGATGACCGATAATTTTCTATTACTAAATGCTGATAAGACAGAGATATTACTTTTTGGTCCAAAAACCAGTACACAGAAGCTCTCGCAATTCAGCTTGCATTTAGAAGGATGTACTATTACTACTAACTCAACAGTGAAAGACCTGGGCGTAATATTAGACAGCAACTTGTCCTTTAAAAATCATATTTCCAGTATTACTAAAACAGCCTTCCACCTTAGAAATATTGCCAAGCTTAGGAACATTTTATCTGTATCTGATGCAGAAAAGCTAGTTCATGCATTCATGACCTCCAGACTGGACTATTGTCCTGCATCTTCAATAAACAAGCTACAGTTAGTCCAGAATGCAGCCGCCAGAGTTCTTAACCTGTCAAGAAAATATGATTATATAACCCCAATATTATCATCCCTGCACTGGCTACCTGTTAAACTTAGAATTGACTATAAATTAGCACTACTTACGTTCAAGGCTCTAAATGGTTTAGCTCCCACATATCTCTCCAGTCTTCTAATATGTTACAATCCACCACGCTCTTTAAGATCACTAGACTTCTGGTAGTTCCCAGAATATCAAAGTCAACAAAAGGGGGTAGAGCGTTTTCATATTTAGCTCCTAAACTTTGGAATAGTCTTCCTGACAGTGTTTGGGGCTCAGACACAGACTCTCAGTTTAAACATAGACTAAAGACTTATCTCTTTAGCCCAGCATACATCTAACACTTCCCATAACCTTGTGCTCCAGTACATCTGATTAAATGCACATTATCATCTAGTGCTACTAATATTATGAACAGCAGCTATGCTAATTCTGTTCCATTGTTTCCCTTCTTCTACCCATCCCGAGGCATACAGAGACTGTGCCGGCTCCAGTGGCATCCGGAGATGGACCAGCTCCAGCCGGGTTCTGCTTTGTGAGGATTGGGGTATTGAAAGCAACGCTGTGGACGACAACAACCTCCTTATTAACTTACATAATATTCTACACATGCTGTATCGGCATCACACAACTGACTACACATAAATGCACAATATATTCACACTCTCCGGTGTCACCCAAATGAGGATGGGTTCCCTTTGGAGTCTGGTTCCTCTCAAGGTTTCTTCCTCATACCATCTAAGGGAGTTTTTCCTTGCCACAATCGCCTCAGTCACCTCAGGCTTGCTCACTTGGGATAACGTCTAGGACTGTTTGTCTGTTTGTCTGTTTATATGTTTGTTGTTTTCTTATGTTGTTTCTTATGTAAAGCTGCTTTGAGACAATGTTCTTTGTTAAAAGCGCTATACAAATAAAATTGAATTGAATTGAATTTTGTTGTGCAATGAGACGTAAGGTCCAACTGCCAGCATGAGGAAGTGGACCAAAAATCTAATGTTGTTTATATAATATATAACATCATATACAGTTTATAATGTTGGTTTTAGCTATAAATTAAGGTCCAGGTGCAGAGACAGGGGGTTCTCAATCCTGGTCCTCAAAGACCACTGCCCTTCTTGTTTTCCAAGCATCATTGCCCTACCTGCTGCTGACTACCAGGATCAGGTGTGATCAGTGGATAAGAAGCTGAAAGATACCATTCACGTTGTCTTTCCCCACTTCACCCTCATCGGAGATGGTATCTTCATCCTTCTGATTCACTGAAGACTCCTGGTTCATGTAATCTGTAGTGGGCAGGACAGGGGTGAAGGTAGTTACAGTAAGCTGCCTCTTAGAGGTTTTGCAGTTGTTCATTTTAAACTGTATTTTCTCAGGTTCCTTCAATGCATGTTGCATTACTCCATGTTTTTTTTTTAAATTCTGGTATTTACTTTATTTCATTTGTTCAGGACCAAGTGCATTTTGAAAGAACTGACTATTCAGTAGTGTGTGCACATAATAAAAAATGTCCTTACTTTAGTTCTTGTGCTGGGTGAAGTTGCATTTTAAGATTGATAATTACACAATTGATATTTTAATGTATAAGAAATGCCTAGTTCCTAACCAGAAAATGTGAGTAAATGAGACGAGTGCATTTAGAAAAACAAAGTAGGGTCCACTCAAAGTTAAGTAATATAAAAACGTAAAAGAATTAGGTACGTTTCCATTAAAAATACACTTTTGAAACTCTCAAAGTTTAGTAGACAAAACACAAAACAATGACTAAGGAAATGCTTAAATTAAGTAGACTTTACTAAGAAAATGTAAGGAGAAAAAGGGAACTTTACTAGCAAAAAGTATTTCTTGCATAGAGAAAATTAAATACAAAGACTAGTCTTGCTTGAACTACATAATAATCTGATGCAAAAAGTTACCTTGTTTTTTTTTAATTAGATCAGGCTGGATATTTTTATCAGTGTACAAACAAACAGTACCATCTACATTTACAAGATTTATCAGAATTCACAATAATCAAATCATTAAGCCAACACCTTAACCACTGAGCTACCACTTCTCACAACAAGCACTTATTTATGGGATGCAGAATTCAGTGGCTGTCTATGGAGCAATTCAAAATCTGCAAACAAGGATGTACACAAAAGCTGAAATTAGATGAATGTTTATAACAATGTCTCTTCAGTAGGATTAGCTGCAGTGGTAGAGGCATCCAGGTATCTAAATGCTTCATAGATCACAGAGTGATAATTATCTATAACGATTTATCCATCAGACTAATTCATGTTCATCTCTGTTGATCAACTTAAAAACAGAAAAATGTGCAAAGAGTAGAAAAAATAAGAAAATAAAATCACAATAGAGAAGAAATAATAATAATAATAATAATAATAATAATAACATCACCTACATACCCTCACCCGGAAACACTGTATGAAACGATACAAACATAAGTTGAAACAAAGCAGCCATTAATTAATCCAGGGGGTAACCTGAACAACAAATCAGGAAAAAGGAGGGAGAAAGGGGAGAAAAAAGGGGGGTATTTTTACTTGCAGCTAATATTGTGCCTATTAATCACATTATAACATGAACTGAAGTTTATTAACAGACTTGACATGAACACCATGTACCTCATAGTGCATACACAAGCACACCCTTCACATCACATGGCACCATGGCTCTACTTTCTTTTTGTACATACACGTCCTAGACTATATCAACACATTTGTCTTTAAAAACAGACAATAACAATCTACTACTTTTCCAACTCATTTTTTTTACTTTTTTTGTATTATATTTAATACACTACACTCACTGTACCACTTTCCCAAATAACACAACAGCCAACCAAAATAAATAAATAAATAAATGAATAAGTAAATAAACCCTTAACAAAAAATCCACAGCACCTTTATCCAGATTCATTGGGGTTTTACAGATTTAACCTCTGGCATACTCTTCAGACACAGAAAGGCTTAATGTTAACAGACCTTTGAGATATTTCTGATACTACTGTTGAATTTTCACTTGCTCTTAACCCTGTTCCTGAAGTGTCACAGACGTTTTGTCTGACAGCTCTTCCACATCCTGCTCAGTATTCATTCATTTTGTTGCTTTTAACTGATCTACATGCTTTTTGTAGGACTTGCCCTTTCCCCAGACCAGGTAAGTAACTGGACCTAATGGCCTTCCACTTCTCTTCCCTTCCCCTGAACTGCTTCACATGTACCTTCTGCTGTGGATAAAATACTCTCACATGAACTGAACTTCTTATTTGCGTTTGCTGCTTTTCCTGCATTTGAGAAGAGAACTGTGGCTGTATCTGTGATAGCCTTCTTCTAATTTTCCTTTTCAGAAACAATTCAGATGGGACTGAAGTATTTCTGTAACAGAAAAAAAATCTGTCAATGCAATGTGGAAGTGTGATGCCTAATTGTTTTTGCTTGTCCAATGGCTGCTTAAAGGTTTACAAATTGAGGCCCATTAGCCGAAATAATTACCTTCAGTAATCTATAGCTGGCAAACATACTACACATCACCTCAACTGTTGCTTTAGCAGTAGTAGTAGTCATTAGTGTGATTTTTTGACACATAAAATAAAGATCTCTGAGCGTTTTCAAAATGTCAGCTTGTAGTGTTTCAGACGGTCTTTTTGGTGCCAATAAATCTGTGAGGAATGAAATGGTCTTTGCTCCTACCATAGACAGAAAAAGTGTTGTGTGTTATTTGCTTTCTTCGATTCCGCTGGCTTATTGTGCGAAGTGCTCTTCATAGCCTCTACAAAACACAGGCCCGATTCTGTGCTGAACACCGCCATCATCTCTCTCTCTCTTTAACGATCGCTTTTCAGCCTGGAGCTTCGTTGCCAAATTGTTGTCACTGGGCGGACACCTGCCCAATGACAATTCCATTGTCCGATTGTCCAATTATTACAAATTTGCTCCCAGTTTCGAAACCATTTTAGCCTCCAACGTTTGCCACTGGTTTCACCTATTAATTGTAGTCCTATATCCCCCTGGATCCATTAATTATTAATTTTTTCTGATTATGTGAATTCTTCTTCTATAGTTGGTCAGTCTAATCATTAGGATGTCCTTATAATTGTGGCTTGATCTTGATCAAAAGTGTATTGAGTACAAGTATGTGCACTGTGTATACATAATTTATATTAATGTTTTGTTTGCTGATATAAACGATTGTGATTATAGTTAGTTAGTTAGTTAGTTAGTTAGTTAGTTAGTTAGTTAGTTAGTTAGTTAGTTTCTAAACTCTGATTCAAACTTTCTTCTGTACATAATTGACATACACTTTATAATTATGTATTGAGGGTTTTTTTGGTTTGTATAACTCTGAGTGTGGGGAAAAAATGTTGTTTCTATTCTCCTGTATCTTTATCCTTTTATTATTATAAAAGTTCAGTAAACAGATTAAGCAAAAAAGAAAGAAAGAATGAAAATGACTGAAATAAATGAAAGTTTCAGTGTTATTGGAGTCTCCCTCCCTATATGGTAAACATTCTCCTTACAGAAAGCTTCAGCATTACAGTAGTTCTATAGATTCAGTATTTCTTTACATCACTGCATTTAAACATTACATTACATTACATTACATTACTTTACATTACATCACTGCATTTAAAATGTTTAAGGTGAGGCTAAAATGATTGGAGTTTGCCATATACTTTGATTTAACTGTTTTTAGTAGACGATAATCAGAAAGAGGACATTCTTAAAAAAGAGAGATTTGATTTGAAACCTGAACTGCTATCAGGTCCATGCTGAACACCTTCTGACCAATCCAAATCATGTATAAATTTTAATCTCAATACTGCACATAATTATCAAATAAAAGTCTATCAAGCTGTTATCCAAAAGTCTAAAATAATGTTTCTCTTAAGTGTTTTAATTAAAATGTACATTGTGGTGTAATTTATACACATTGATTTGTCCATTATGACTTTTGGACGCTTTATTATGTCCATTTTATGATGAAAAAGGAATATAAACTGATATCTACTGGTTTCCTGTCAGGGTTGTGGACTGTTTTCTGGTCACTAGAGGCCCCCACTGCCTTTTTGTTGGTGTCCGGTCTCTGTCATTATGTCTAATAGGTGTTTCCTGTGCTTTGTTTAGGTTTGTGTATTTAAGTCACAGGGACCTTCACAGATGATGAAAATACCCAGATCTGTGCCTCAGCAGAATCTTGCCTCTTAGGTCTACAAACTATGATGTGTTTTTGTTATGACTGTTAATGAAGTTTTAGAAAAATCTCAAGTGTGATCAGTGGAAATCACATGGACCTAAGCTATAATTTTAGCACCACAGATAATTAACTTTCTTTAATTAAATTATCTACTGAAATGTGTTATTCCAAAACCTCATGAAAACCTGTTTATGAGTTCAATCCATTTTAGAGTATGACTGTAATGTTATAAAATGAGTGAAAAATCAAGGGGTCTGTTTACTTTCTGAATGCACTGTACCTTTATATTATAATGGTAAGCCAGTCATTGACAGCTGCAGAATGCTCAATAATCCTCCAACATCCAGTCACCATTTAAAACTTGACACTCGAGGCCACAACACAGTGATGGGCATCAAATTCCACCGAGTCTGAACAATGCACCAGGCAGAAAAGTCACTGTTCATTCCATTTGCCATTTATGATACAGATATGAGTTTAACAGGAAGCTAAAGAAATGAGTTCATTCATTCATTCATGAAATACTGGCTACACTCTTTAATTAAAAGAATCACACAAGAATTTGTTTGCATTTTGCACCATGACACTGATAGTCCAATTGACACTGACATATTGACAACCATTGATATATTTTAATACTTTTCAGCTAAAAGTTCTGACATCTGATGTAAAAATGAGAAATTAGCAATTAGGATCATTAGTATCATATTTGTCTTCAAAGTAATTAACTGATCATTTTTTAAATATGACTAATATCCTGACTTTAGACATAATTCAGTGACTTGTATATCTGTAAATGTATTAGTGTACATGTCTGCTTTGTTCATTGCACTAAAACAACTATTTGATGAAAAAATGGATATGACTTTATACTTTTTTTTTTAATCATACACTTTCATGCAAATGTCACAGTTCTCTGAACACCTATAGTGCTAAAGGCAGCTACAAACTATTCATCCATTCATCAACTAATGTTTAGCTTGGTTTATCACCAGTCTTCTATCATGTCTTCTTTTACATTTAGTTCAATCTACAAGCAACAACACTCTATTCACCCTTAGAATTTAAGATACTGGGAACAGGAAAGTCACTCACACATGACATTTTGAACACATCATCTCACACCTCATATCAACCGTATAGTTTATAGGCTACCAGTTTATAAAAATAAGTAAAAATTTTGCATTTAGTTTTATAAAAATGAAAATGGATCAGTTGGTTATAACCTTATTTGTCTTTATATACAATTCTCCTGATGTGAAGGAAAACTCGCATGAACCAGTTAGTTAAATGCTTAGCTAGCCAGGCTGCAAATATAAACATGTAAAGTAATAAGACACAGACCACACAACATTTCAGTCACAACCTTACAAGGAGCACATTCTCAGCAGCTACTACTGAACTAATAGAGGTGTAGATGACATTTATAGGTACTGATATTCATACCTCTGGAGGAAACAAGGCACTGCTCATCATCTGGCCGGGTTGCAACCCCTAATAACACAGTGGGGATGTTTGTACATAGCAGGGACTGGGAGGAGGAATGGAGAGAAATGTCAAACAGTTACAAAACATACTTATAAGTTACACTCATATATGAAAAACTATACTTTTTGTTATGGTGTTTTTTGGAGAATTTATTTAATTTCAGAATAAGGGTGTAACCTATCAAAAAACAAGGAAACAGTTTTGAATACTTTCTGCAATATATCACCTAATGTCCCATTTTATATACATATTACAGATGCAGCTCCACAATACATGTTTTTTTCCCCATTCAAGATCGGATGCTTCCCAGATGGGGAGAGTAAGCATGAGATTTGTGCAGAGTTCTTTTCACATTTCTCCTTTCTCTCTTCTGTCTCCACAGTAACCTTTGCACTCATTCACTGTAACACTAATTTAGGGACACAAATAGCAGAGACCATGGATATGACTAAGCAAGCCTATTATGTCAAACCATAATAAAACAACTCACACTGAAGGAGCCTGTTTGAAGGTACATTACCCTCCATTAGAATTCAGCTTGCATTTAGAAGGTGTTATGGCTAGCTCAGCAGTGAAAGACCTGGGCGTAATATTAGACAGCAACTTGTCCTTTAAAAATCATATTTCCAGTATTACTAAAACAGCCTTCCACCTTAGAAATATTGCCAAGCTTAGGAACATTTTATCTGTATCTGATGCAGAAAAGCTAGTTCATGCATTCATGACCTCCAGACTGGACTACTGTAATGCATTACTAGGTGGTTGTCCTGCATCTTCAATAAACAAGCTACAGTTAGTCCAGAATGCAGCCTCCAGAGTTCTGACCAGATCAAGAAAATATGATCATATAACCCCAATATTATTATCCCTGCACCTGTTAAGTCTAGAATTGATTATAAACTAGCAGTACTTACATACAAGGCTCTAAATGGTTTAGCTCCCACGTATCTAACCAGTCTTCTGACACACTACAATCCACCACGCTCTTCAAGATCACAAAACTCCGGACTTCTGGTAGTTCCCAGAATATTAAAGTCTACAAAAGGAGGTAGAGCGTTTTCGTATTTAGCTCCCAAATTTTGGAATAGTCTTCCTGACAGTGTTCAGGGCTCAGACACATTCTCCCAGTTTACAAGTAGATTAAAGACATATCTCTTTAGCCTGGCATACACATAACACACCCAATAACCTTGTACTGCAGTACATCTGATCAAATGCACATTATCATCTAGTTCTGCTAATATTATGAATGCTAATTCCTTTCCACCTGTTCCTTTTTCTACCCAAGGCATCTGGAGATTGTGCCAGCTCCAGTAAACAGAGGCCAACCCTGTGAGGACCCTTAGGCATTCCACCCCACTCAAAGGACACATTCATGAAGATTATGAAGAAGGGAAGCATCTTTCCTTCTAGCTGGTCACCAGATTTCCCTGTAAGCCAGTCGTTTGTATGCAATGTTTTGACTTTGGCTCCCAGACAGTGTGGTGTAAATATATCATGGCCTTTTTTCTAGTCAAATAAGGATGTGGAGACACACTGGTGGATCAGAGAAATATAATATCTGCATTGTATTATTTATTTATTTGATCTGATTTGAAGTAGTATTATAACAAGCGATTAATTATATATAATATTTATATAATAATTAAATAAATATATATATATTATAATTATATATATTAATAATTATTTTGAAATAATTATTTTATGAGTATTGTTCATTTCCATCAATCTAACCTAACACTAGCCTACAATCTCCACAGAAGGTTGATCTGAAAAAGAGGCCTCAGTCTGGGAATTCCTCCACATCTAAGAGTACATCCCCTACCCTGACTCCATCGCCATCCCCAACTCCTAAGCCTCTAATTGGTGAAACCCTGTCTTCTGCTTCTTCCCAACCATGTTCTAAAAGTAGTGGTGGCTCCAGCAGTGGCAGCATCACTGATGAAGGTCAGTGCAAATAAAGATGATCAGACTTTATGGTGTGTAGGAATGTACTCTCATTCACACTATTGCAGTTTACCAGTCTCTAACATACAAAAGCCAACATGGTTGTGGACCATGAACGTAGACAGAGTATTCAGAAATGAACACATCTATCTACAAAATACATAGACCACCCTGAGCAAATTGTGTCAAGACATAGAGCAGGGTAAAGGTATAAACCATATCTAAGGTGTTGAATGTTCCAAGGAGCACAGTGGGTTCTATCATTGTGGAAAAATGTTTGGAATCAACAGGATATCCAGCCAAACTCAGTAACCAGGTTAGAATGGCTTTGATCAGAGAGAAAACAAAAGCCCACTGACAACTTTAACAGCTTTAGAAGTCCTCTGCAGAAAAGGGAGAACTTGCTGGAAGTACAGCCATCTCAGAAGTTCTCCATCAGTAAGAGCTTTATGTTGGAATAGCTAAATGAAAACTGCTGCTGAATATAAGCACTGCTCAATATTTGGGCAATACCACTGTTATTGTGAAGCATGGTGTTGGCAGGAGTACTTCTCAGTGGCAGGAGGGGAAAGACGGGTCAGAATTAAGGGAAGGATGAAAGCAGCCGAAATACAGAGAGGTTCTTAAAGAAAACTTGCTCCACAGTGGACACAGCCTCAGATTTTAAGACAAGGTTTAACCTTTCAGAACGACAACATGAATATATCCAAGACAACCCTGGAGTGGCTTTGGAACAACTTTCTAAATGTCCTTAAATGGCCCAACCAAATCCCAGACCACATAGGACTTCAGTGAAGCAACATGAAGATGGCAGTTACACCTGTAGCCTGTAGAGTCTTGTCAAAGGAGACTTAGAGCTGTACTCAGTAAATTGTGCACAAATCATATGTGATTTTTTCCTCTCTGTAAATTACCTGTATTGTTTTATTTACAGGTAGACATGGAGGCCTTTTTGACTCTGACTGATGGAGATATGCAGGAGCTGGGGATTAAAACAGACGGGCCCAGACAACAGATTCTGGCAGCCATTTCTGAACTTAATGCTGGAAAGGTGTGTTTTTTAAAAACTGCTAGTCAGCGTTGTCTAATCTGGTCCCATGTTTATAGACGGTTTTGTTATAATATCATATGAATTTCAGGGAAGAGAAAGACAGATACTGCAGGAAACTATCCACAGTTTCCAGTCATCTTTTGGGAGTAGCGCAGCATCCTGCAGGTTATTCACATTTTGAGTATTAAACACAAGATATAATAGATATAAGATATAAATTAAACATTATATAGATTGTAAATTTTCACATTTTTTGCAGAATCTTTGTGTACTTATTGCCATTTCACTGTATCTGGAAGCTCTAATATACTTTATATTTATTTTTTTATACTCCAGTTTGGGCAAGACATCAGCTGCATTCCCTTAACAAAAGGTAACACTTTTGGCCAGATGAGGGACTGGAGAATGGTGCCAACTCACTTCAAGACTGATCGTACCCAAAGCAAATGAGAAGTCACAAAGGACCTCACACGTTATTCTGCATAAGGGACCGCATCTTAGAATAACGCATACAAGCATTGACATAGGGTCGCATATTGGATGTGTCTATTTTGCCATCCAATTTGTGGTGTTTAATGTATTGCTAAGTTTGGGCATGATGACAAATAACTGTCTCAGATGATATGATGTACACCGATCAGCCATAATATTAAAACCACTTGCCTAATACTGTGTAAGGCCCTATCGATACAAAAACAGCTCAGACCTTTCAAAGCTTGGAGTCTACAAGAGCTTTGAAGTATGCTGTGGAATCTGGCACCAGCAGTATCTACAAGCACAGGTAATAAATAAAATAAGAAGGAATATAACAAAAAATACTAAAATACCCGAATTTAAGGGTACAAAAATATAACAAAAAATATACAAAAATATAACAAAAAATATTAGACATTTGTAGTCTAAAATTTACCTTTGCTCCAGAGACTTTCAGTGGGGTGTACTCATTTTTGCATCACCCTAATTTGAGTAAAACTGAAAATTTTGTTCTCTAAGTTGTAAAAGTTATAAAAGTTCAGATGTTATGATTAGTCCCGACTGACCTTTCTGACCTGCTTTCCTTTCTCGAATTTGCTAGAAACATGGACGTTAGACGTGGTTCATGATGTGTTTATGTGTAATGTTGGTATTTGCAATATTTTGTTGTGCAATGAGAAGTAAGGTCCAACTGCCAGCATGAGGAAGTGGACCAAAAATGTCCTCCAAGAAATGTGATCTCAAGGTGATCTTGCATGTCTAAAAGCTATACAGATGCCATTGATGGTAGACGATTATAATGAGCTAGCTCTTGACAGCTGTTGGTTTTATACTGCACTTTCTCAGGTTGTGCTCTATTTTGGTTTATAATGTTAATTTCCAACTATCATTGCCCTACCTGCTGCTGACTACCAGGATCAGGTGTGTATATTTCAATTAAAAATCCACTTTTGAAACTCTCAAAGTTTAGTAGAGAAAACACAAAACAATGTCTAAGGAAATGTTTAAATGAAGTAGACTTTACTAGCAAAAAGTATTTCTTGCATAGAGAAAATTAAGTAATAAATACAAAGACTAGTCTTAATCTACATAATAATCTGATGCAAAAAGTTACCTTCATTTTTTAAATTAGATCAGGCTGGATATTTTTATCAGCGTACAAACAAACAGTACCATCTACATTTACAAGATTTATCAGACTCTCTTATCCAGAGCAACTCACATTTCCACAGCTGAGCAGTTAAGGGGTAAAGGGCTTTGCACAAGGGTCCAGCAGCAGCAGCTTGGATTAAATTGTTTAAATTGCAGTTTTATTTAAATAGCACACAAAGGTAATATTTCTAATCATGTCATTTCATATTTATGGCAAAAAAATAAAAACAGCAAGCCCACTCAAATCCAGTTTAAAACAAATGAGACAAGTCTTTTAAGAGCAAATGATGACATATAAAATAAGCTGTGTGAGCTGTGTCTGTGCTTATGGTATCTGTCTGTCCATCTCAGTCTGTCCATAATCTGAGGTGTTACAAACAGCAGAACTGATTACTGGAAGAGTTTAAGAGTGAACAGATATGTAGAGATTAATATGAATTTTTTCCAGAGGATGAAAGCTGATTTATAAGGTCATTCAGGTTCATGTACTATTGCATCTTGTTTTAATGCTGTTTAACTCTTTATATCTGACACTAATTACACCAACAAAACCATCCTGTGCCATTTCTGTTTTTTAAAGTGGTCAGTCTGGTATATCTCATGCCATAATCCAGAATGTTACCCTTTACAACCCACGGTGACAAAGGTGTCACAAGCCCTTTAAATGTCCTGGGAAGTTCCTTTTATAGCTTTATCCCTGATTTTAACTCATGAAGTCCTAAAGTGACACCTACTGAACATCCTGGTGGGTCATGTGATAGGTCATGTGATTTTTTGTTCCCACAACATTTGTTGACCTCCAAGATGCATGCGTCACAAGGTACAAGTACCACATGAGGTCACGGAGGTGGTTCCTCCACCTGTTCTGGCAAACCATAATGCTTGCCTATGTCAATGCATGGCTGATCTCCCGCCGTGACTGTAAACTACTTGGTGTCCACAAGCCACTGAAACAAAGGAGCTTCCAGGCTGAGGTTGCAACTAGCCTTATTCTCCTGCATTCCCAAAGGGGCCGTCTATCACTCAACACCAACTCCACCACCACCTCCCAAGAAAGTTCATGTTGGAGTTCCAGATGATGTTCATGTGGACCAGGTTGCACACTGGCCAGTGAAGTGTGGTCGTTGCAAATTCTGCAAAATCAATGCAACCACCACCCTCTGTGAGAAATGTGATGTGTGTCTTAGTTTCACTGAGGAAAGAAATTGCTTCAAATGTTTCCATTTGGCCTAGGTTATTGCCACATAAACAAATTTCATGGGGTTTCATGAGAAATGGGTCCGGCTGCTTAATGCCCATTGTGACATATATGTAACATTACAGATCCCTGACAGTAGGGGGTGGTATTTTGAAAAAAAGTTGAGAAATGTGTTATTTGGCATCTATTTAGTCTGTGTTATGTCCCCCATCATTTTCCTTGAAGGAGAAAGGGGTCTGGGTTCTTATGGGTTAAGGCACAGTGAACTCTATAATGTGTGCTTTAATTGCCTCTGTATTCCACAGTTTTACATTTCTACACAAACAAAAAGTTTAAGCCCACATTCTCAGATGCAAAATGTAAAATACTGCAAAATGTAAAATAATAGTTACCCACAAAAACAGGATCAAAATGTGGAGGCGGACAGAAACTGCACAAGATCTAAGCATGCTATCATATCTGTAAAACATGAGCCTGATGATGGAACTGCTGATTGCAGAAGCAAAATGAATTGTGAGGAGTATAGAAACATCAACTGAAGTTCAGGAAAAATGCCTCCAAACTAAAAACTTCAAAACTAAAAACTGGGAAATTCTTGAGAAAAAAAGTCAGTCACTTGATCTGAAACCTTAAGAAAAAAAGGGGGACTAGCAATAAATGCATGATATGGAGAAAATTGTGGACATGGCTGTAAATCATGAGCATCCCCTTCTAAATAATAAAACTGCTTGAAGCCCAAACTGGAGAAAGAAACAGAGTTCAATTTTATTTATTTATTTTTTATTTACTGTACTTTAATGTACTTTTGTTAAGAAACTAGAAAGTACTAAAAACACACAAATTAAATCACTCTAGTGTTTCACTAACAGTGTTTTGGAATGACTGAAAGACAATAAGCATTCCTTTCCATTTTAAACATCTAACCAACCTTCATTTTCATGAACAGGATTTTTATTTATTTATTTATTTATTTTGGAAAACACCTTAAAGACTACTGATATTATAAACTATTTCTTCTTAAAGAGTAACCTTGAGAGTTCAGAGTAACTGCATTATAAATGATGTGCTACAGTGGTGTGATTTGGTGTAAACTGTAAATCCACATTTTTAGTCCTCTACAATTTAGATTTTCAGATTTTTATCTCAAGATTTCAGACTTTTTATACACAACTGTGCTCTGGATGCTTAAATGTAAATGTGCAATTCCCCAAATGTTACAGATTTTTCTACATTTTGGAAACAAACTTTCCAAGACTATAAATATCTGAATTTTGTTGGATGTTATTTGTCATTTTTCACATTTTAGTAAAACAAAGTTTCTGAAGTTCTTTAAAAAGGATTTGTATATGAGTGAAAAGTTCATTTAGTGTTGTGTTGCTTTTTAAAGGAAAATTATATAGACATACTGATGACTAAAAATAATCAGAATGAGACGGTAATAGGAGCAAATGAAAACATTTATTAAAGTAAACTATATAAACACTATACAACTATAAGTTTATTTACAACAATATTATTTGCAGCTACTATTTATACTAATTACTATTAGCAGTTATCTATATAGACAAGGATAGAGGGATACATTGATAAGGGACGATAAGCTTCCACAAAATGTCCATCATCTTCTGGACACGCTGTCTGAGGAAAGGTCTCAGTTTGCTGGCTAAGGCTGCTGGGTCTTGGTAGAACTCCGGGGGCTGAGTAAACAGCACTTCAGCGAGATCTGTAAGCTGATCCTATAGACAAATTACATCATCACTGTCACAATCCAACATAGTGTCACTGAGTTTAGGATACAATACTGAGAATTTGTGGATCACAGCATCAGAAGATATTAGACACTTACAATAAGCACTTTAAAGGAGGTCCTTGCTGCAGGCTTCCACACGTCTACCTCCCACATGCTGATGAGCGCAAACAGGCGCTCCAAGAATCCTCCCTTAAGCTTTAGGAAAGAAAGACGACAAGCTCCATTAATATCATGTCATATCAGGGTTAACAACATGGAAAAATAAAATGAGATGAAATAAACCATGTTCTGAAACTACATTCAAGCATGGCTTTTAAATCTCCTGATAAGACTCTTACTGTCTCAGGTATTGAGCTGTTTGTAAAATAGCCGAATAGAAGCAGCTCGAAAAAGATGTCCACGAAGTTGTAGTGGTAGACCTGCACAGAAGAGAAAAGTTACAAGAAGAAATTAGCTTTACATAATGGAGTCCTGTTTTCTATCACATCAAAATCTTTCCGATTTAAACATTTGTCATGTTACACAAGCATTTATAAGCTTACATAGGACCCGGAGAGCTCTGCTGCAATCCAGTCCTGATAAGAAGGAGTCTTCAGGAAACGAATCAGAGCCTCGTAGTCCAGCTGTACACGACCTGCATCCTGTTAAAGCAAACAAACAAAATAATCACTTTGGCTTCAGTTTTTTTAACATGGAAACTCATTTTAAACCCTAAAATGAAGCAGTATGTAAGCCTCAGCATGTCCAGTACTTTACTAAAGATACACAGATGATGTATGACATGGGCCAAATGTCCAACTACTGCATATCCCAGAGCCCTCTTCATTATGTACATTTTATTTTAATATTTATCCTAAGAATGTCCTTTTTTTAGCAGGCTGTGATTGTTATAAAATTAGCTTTTAATGCTTGTTATTTTAATTATTATTCCTTAATTACTCATATTACTCATGAATCTGAATATAAGACAGCACATAATATAAGCTAAAGCAGAGTGAACTTCCCCTGAGCAAAAACAGCAGCTAAACAAAGGTTTTACTCACAGCGAACGCCTCACGGAGAGCATGCAGCTTCAGGCCGATATCAGTTACCCCTCTCTCTGTAAGATGGTCCCTAAGAAACAAAAGATTTACATGCTTTGTGTATTAAACATACATTACTCCTTTATACCATTAAACTGTGAAGAGAAGCGTACCAAGTAAAGGGCACCTCCATCTCCTCTTGGCTAAGGCTCTCCTCACTCTCCTGCAAGACACATTAGCAATAAATCATTAAAACTCACACAGTAAATGTTACAGCCTCCCATTCAGGGGAATAGCAGCATCTGTAGATACACATCAGGTCTGAAACACAGAATTACCTCAGAGTCGTACTGTTCCTCTGAATCACTGTGGGGAGAGTCAACCTGCTCCTGCTCCCAGGTGGAGGTGTTCACCTGACCATCTTTAGCCACATGCAGGAACGTGCAGGACACCTTTTTAAAGGTTTGCTGTTAAATTAAAAAAAATATATAAAAACACTGCAGACCCATATGTGTACAAAATTCCAAGAGTTACTATCTACAATAAAGACTTCATGACATTGCAATAAATTTACCACATAATCGTCAAGTGGCTCCATGATGGTTTCCACCCGGTTACAGGAAAGGAGCTCTGTAACCTTCCCATATTCAGCCTTAAGAGAACAATTTGAAGTGAACACAATTAGTCACTGCAACTAACAAAAGTTTTGTGACGCCACAACAGATAATCCCTCACCTGTATGACAGTGAAATGGTCCTCGATGGTGGTCTGATAAGGGAATCCCTGCAAATGACAATTAGCTGAAACTCAAGATCTACTTCTCAAAAGTGTTCATCTAATAATCATTAATATCAATTCTCTTCATCAGAGTAACAAAGATGGTGATTACCAGCTGGTCGAAGTAGCGCGTCTTGGTGGTTTTAAACCAGCAAATCCACTCTCAGGACCCCTTATCATCCCGAGGAAGTATCCCTTAATGTCCACTGCTTAGAAATAGAGAAACTAAACATTAGAACTTGTAAAGAAGGATGTGTGTGTGTTTGTATCTCAGCTGCAGCACTGTACAATACCCCAGACTGGGAGTTGGAGGAGTCTGCAGTGTTGTACTCAACATTACAGCAGGTGCTGTTCAGCTCACCAGCACTGAGGGGCTGTGAAAAGTAGAAGATGAGGATCATCAGTGTTTTTTATCATAGCAGTTTCACACTAACACTTTCAAACATTCTGTCGCTTGGAAAATCCAGAGATCAGATTTAGTAAATAAATGACAGGTTTGGTTACCAGAACAACAGCTGAAGATGTGGAGTGAGTTTCTGTGGGTAGCTGCGGCAGGATTGGCTCAACAACCTTAAGACACACACACACACACACACACACACACACACACTTAGACAAAAGCAGCCTACACGTTTCAAATGTAGTTAAAATATTTTACTGACACATACCTGGAGGGCTGAGGGAGTATCTGACGATTCTCCCAGCAAATCCACAGCTTCTGCAATAAATTAGTTTCATGTAAGTTTAATTACAACTAATATTTTCTGTTAAATGTAAAACATTAAAATGGCCAAATTTATAAGGTAGTAGAGAGAGAGACCTTGTAAATTTTTCTCTCCTTTCTTTCTAATGCTTAAAAGTTAATAAACTTGTGAGTTAGTTAGCTAGTTAATTTGTGAAGAAACAGACTAATTGTAGCATTAGTAGCTTGTGTAAATTCACTGTACATGTGACTGATTAAACTCTCTAAATCCTCAAGTCCAGGAATCCTGATGAACTCCACCTCCCCATCAGGATCCACACGCTGCCGTCTACTCAGAGGGGCTTCTTGATTGCCATCCTCTTCGTCCCGCCTCCTCCTTATGCCCTGGCGTGGGACAGGAGTTATCATTGTGGCAGGAGCATAGTACATACCAGCCACAATGTTGTGGATGTCGATATTGAAATAAGGCTGGGGCAAAGGAACTGTTGAAGGCTGTGGACTAACTGAAGGTGGTGGCCTCCTCAAAGGGGATGGGGTCCTGAAAGGGGATGGACTGCTCACAGGGGATGGGGTCCTGAGAGGAGAGAGGCCTCTCACAGGTGGGGATGGACTTCTATCAGGGGACAGGTTCCTCGTTGACACCTCATGTTCACCACCATCTCCAGCTTCATTTTGCTGTGCAGGTCGGCTGTTGTCGTCCTCGTTAGCGCTGAGCTCTCTGTTGTAGTTGAGCTCATCTTGTGGAAACACAAACGTCTCCCTCCGTCTCCCTGTGTCAAAGAAGATGAACAGACAATGAAACACATCTAATAACATCTCATAAAAGGAAGCAGAAAACCTTATTTTAATAGCACTGTGTATGTTTTGTAAAGCAGGAAAGCCTCACTATCAAAACAAGAAGTATTTACACAAGTTATATTACTGTAATCTTCCTATAACAGTGCATTAAAAACTCAGTATTTACATTTTAGCTGCATTTATAGGTGTTATACAGGGCTCTTCCAGTATCACGGCTTCACTGTTAGTCACACTGTGCACTTATTTCAATGCTTAAAAATATCTTCCCCCAAAAAATGCAGATTAAAATACATTTCTATTACAGTCTATTACTTTAGCACTTTCTTACTCCAGTGGTTCACATCCCCTTTGAGTCCAATTGTGTCTCCTCTCAAAAATTCGCCCTTTATCGTAAATTACACTACTCCTAACTATTTTATTCACGACAGCTAGAAACAAAACCTTGCTGAACAGAATTGAAACAAACAGCTTGATATTTTTGCCTAAGCTGCACTCTACATTGCCTCACTAGCTCCATTTATTTGTACCGATTGGTTTTGTTCAGCTAGCTGCCTTTCCTCACAGCCCCTTTCTCTCTCCGCTTTAACAACTCGACAAACACGGACAATGAAAAATCCTTAAAATAATAAGTTACTTCATGTTATTGTAAGTATTTTAACTTATTCTATTCACTCCATCAAAAAAAAAACTATAAACACTGAAAAACAATTACTTAGCTACATGCTAACTAGCCGTCTAGCTAATCTTTGCTAATACTCCTCGGCTTGACTTAGTAAACTTTAGCAAACGTTAAGTAAACATTGGGACTTTTATGAAAAGCTGATGTTAACATATCTGAAAACATCAACACTGTTTTCTTCTTCCCTGCTCGTTTCACTGGAGTCTGCCATTTTGTCCGCTAGCTTTAGCATACTGATCGTGTACGTAAAGCGATTAGCCGAATAAAGATTAGCCGAACAGAATTTCTCAAAACCATCTAATCATATAAAACGATATTCCTGATTGTGGTTTTTTGTAATAACGCGGTGTTTAAAAGACTTTATACTTAAGTGAAAAAGAGGAAACTCAGTAACTCACCGTTCCAGGGGTCGTACAGTCCGCTCCATCCGGGCTCGGGATCCACATCCGGGTGCTGAGGCTCGGCTCCTCCCCCGAAGTTCATCATCGCTGCGCTGTAGAGTCGGTGTAGGAGTCAAATCCAGTAGTGGAGTACAGAGAAATCCGAAACAGGGGTGTAGCAAAAATGCCAAAAGATAATCCAAATCTTGCGACCTTCAGAACAAGTATAAACCAACACTAACTAGTATAAAACAGCACTAACTAGTATAAACTAACACTAACTAGTATAAAACAGCACTAACTAGTATAAACCAATATAAACCAGCACTAACTAGTATAAACCAGTATAAACCAGCACTAACTAGTATAAACCAGCACTAACTAGTAACAAGAGTCAATAATGAATAAATAATAATAATAATCATAATAATAAGCTGAAATGTCCGGGAAGCCCAGGGAGTGAAGCATAGCTGAAGTTTAAGGCAGCATGTAGCTGTACAGTTAGAATTCAAGCTGTAGGACCAGTTTAAAGACGATACGACCTTAAAAAAAAAAAAAAAAAAAAAACTCCTGTTTACGGAATTTACCGAAAACCTCCGAGAAAAACCGAACCTTACGGAAACCAGGAAGTGAAGTCCGTAAAAAATGCATTTACAAATTATATATTTTACATTTTATAATTTGCTCCTGCTGAACACACTCAGTGTCCTCAAGGTAGGATGATCTTTATCCTTTAATGCCACACTGTTTCTACAATAAATCATGTTAAAGTGACAGTGTTACAGTCTAATGTTATGTAGCACACAAGACACCTCATCTTGCCGTGAATTAGCCTAATGCTAGTTACCGTGCTAGCGAACCTGGCTACTGGTTTAAACTACACAATAAAATCATTAAGCTCGGTTTAAGAATTTATTTTATTTCCACAATGAAATATTTACCCCATTAGAAGTCCATTCTTAACAACCCCTTCTCCTGGTTTTAATAAAATAAATCGTGCTTAGCTTTGTGATTCAGCAGCTAGCGCGCTAACGGACTTTAGCCGATTTTTAGCGATTTCAATGACTGTAATATTTGGACTAATCATATCTACCGAGAGAACTTGTATATTTGTTGTAATTATTTAACACTTTATTGGTTATATTAATGTGAATATGATATTTCTCCTAATAATAGTTCACCTGCTAGTGAACATGCTGCTGCTTTAAATTACACACTAAAATCCTGAACCGAGTTGATGAGCTCGGGTAACGAGAATTTAGTTTATTTCCATAATATAATATTTACCCATTTAAAAGGTGACTTTTCACACCCCTGAGTACTGGTTTTACACTAAATCATGACTAGACTAGTGATTTAGTCAGGTCTAAAGGACTTAGTTACAGATGTATGTTATCTACCTAGAGAACTTCGCTAATCATTTCATTTACACAGTTAGCATCATGCTAGTTATCGTGCTAGCGAACTCGGCTACTGGTTTAAATGACACAATAAAATCCTTATGCTTGGTCAAGAATTTATTTTATTTCCACAATGAAATATTGACCCTGTTAGTAGGTCACTTTTAACAACCCTGACTACTGGTTTTACACTAAATCATGATTAGCCTTGTGATCCGCTAGCTAGCGCGCTAGCGAACTTTAGCCGATTTTTACCGATTTAAATTACACTGTAATAGTTGGACTAATTATATCTATATGTCTATTTGTTGTAAGTTGTACACATTTTATCGGTAAATATAATATAAATATAATGTTTAGCCTAATGTTAGTTAAGCTGCTAGTGAACTTGGCTGTTGTTTTACATTACACACTAAAATCCTGAACGAGTTGATGAGCTTGACCAACGAGAATTTCATTTATTTCCACAATATAATACTCATCCCCATTAAAAAGTCACTTTTAACAACCCTGACTACTGGTTTTATACTAAATCATACTTAGACTACTGATTAATCAGCTCTCGCGCTAAAGGGCATGGTTACAGATGTACACCGATCAGCCATAACATTATGACCACCGACAGGTGAAGTGAATAAGACTGATGATCTCCTCATCATGGCACCTGTTAGTGTGTGGGATATATTAGACAGCAGGTGAACATTTTGTCCTCATAGTTGATGTGTTAAAAGCAGGAAAAATGGGAAAGTGAAAGAATTTGCGCGAGTTTGACAAATGGTGATGGCTGCACGACTGGATCAGAGCATCTCCAAAACTGCAGCTCTTGTGGGATGTTCCCGGTCTGCAGTGGTCAGTATCTATCAAACGTGGTCCAAAGCAGGAACGGTGGTGAACCGGTGACAGGGTCATGGGCGGCCAAGGCTCACTGATGGACGTGGAGAGTGAAGGCTGGCCCATGTGGTCCGATCCACAAGACGAGCTACTGTTGCCCAAATTGCTGAAGAATTTAATGCTGGTTCTGATAGAAAGGTGTCCGAATACACAGTAAATCACTGTATTTCCTGATGTCTGTGGCCTCTTTTAGCAGGATGATGCACCGTGCCCCAAAGCAAAAATGGATCAGGAATAGTTTGATGACCACAACAATGAGAATGAGGTGTTGACTTGGCTTCCAAATTCCCCAGATCTCAGTCAAATCGAGCATCTGTGGGATGTGCTGGACAAACAAGTCCAATCCATGGAGGCCCCACCTCGCAACTTACAGGACTTAAAGGATCTGCTGCTAACATCTTGGTGCCAGATACCACAGCACACCTTCAGGGATCTAGTGGAGTCCATGCCTCGACAGGTCAGGGCTGTTTTGTCAGCAAAAAGGGGACCAACAGCATATTAGGCAGGTGGTCATAATGTTATGGCTGAGCAGTGTATGGTATCTACCTAGAGAACTTCACTAATGGTTTCATTTCCACAATATCATAGTGAGTATAAAGGTTTTAATAATTATACAGTATAATATTTTTTATAGATTTGGGTGGTGGACAGGGGCAGGAGGTTTTAGAGAGTTTAATCAGGTCACATGTACAGTGAATTTACACAATCTGACTGCTACAATTTTTCTGTTTCTTCACAAGTTAACTAATTATCAAACTCACTGCTTTATTAACTTTTATGCATTAATAGGAAAGTTTGATATTGTGTAATTGAAGAGTCATAATTCTGAGTCACAGAAAAATAATCTATTGCAGAGCCTGTGGATGTGCTGGAGGAATCAGCAGATACTCCCTCTGTCCTCCAGGTATGTGTCAGTTAAATAGTAATATTTTAACTTCATTTAAAACCTACAGGCCACTTTTTTCTAAGTGTGTGTGTGTGTGTGTGTTTGTGTGTGTGTGTTTGTGTGTGTGAGTCTGTTTGTGTGTGTGTGTGTGTTTGTGTGTGTGTGTTTGTGTGTGTGTGTGTGTTAAGGTCATTGAGCCAATCCTGCAGCTGCTGCCCACCGAACCACACGAAGAACCTTCAGCTGTCATTCTGGTAAGAAAATCCTTCATTTATTTCCTAAAGCCAATCAATGGATTTTACAAGGTTGTTTTTACTGTAAAGAATGTTAGTATAAATCTGATATGATAAGAAGCACTTATGATCTTCATGCTCTACATTTCACAGCCGCTCGATGCTGATGAGCCGGACAGTGCCTGCCGTGATGTTCAGTGTGTGTCTGTAGTCTCCTCCCTCTCCCAGGTATTCTACACTGCTGTAACTGAGATACAAACACACAAACATCCTTCTTTACAAGATCTAATGTCAAGTTTTGTTTCTCTATTTCTGGCCAGTGGACATAAGCAGAGACATGATTGGAATGATGAGGGGTCCAGAGAGTCGGCTCTGCTGGTTTGAAAGCGCAGAGACACACTGCTTGACTCGCGAGGTAATCACAGTCTTTATTACTCTGATGAAGAGAATGGACATTTTTCAACTGACATGATTTTTAGAAGAGCACTTTTGTGAAATGTGGTTGTAGATCTTGAGTTTCATCTAATTGTCTTTTACAGGGATTCCCTTATTATACCAGTGATAAGGAGAGTTTCACTGGCATTCAGGTAAGGGATTATTCATTGTGGCATCACAAAATGTTATGAACTGCAGTGACTAATTGTGTTTGTGTGTTTTAAGTTTGTTGAGCCGAACATCCAGCTGCTGCCCACAGAACAACCTCAAGACCCTTCACCTGTTTTTCTGTTTTTTTCTAAGTGACAGAATATTAGTATGAAACTGCTGTGATCAGAAGCACTCATGATCTTCCTGCTCTACTTTTCACAGCCGCTCGATGCTGGTGAGCTGATCAGCGCTTGGTGTAATATTCAGTTCCTCTCTGCACAGGCCTCCATCTCCCAGTTAAAGGTATTCTGCAGTGCAGCAGCTGAGATACAAACACACAAACACCCGTCTTTACAAGTTGTAATGTTTAGTTTTGTTTCTCTATTTTCAGTCAGTGGAAATGAAAACATACTTCCTGGGGATGATAAGGGGCCCACAGAGCCGTCTTTGTTGGTTTAAATCCACCAAGACGAGCAGCTTGAATCACATGGTAATCACAGACTTAATTACTCTGAGGAAGAGAATTGACCTTGATGATTATTAGATGCTCACGTTTGTGAAATAGATCTTGAGTTTCAGCTTTTTGTCATTTGCAGGGATTCCCTTATGAGTCCTCCATAGAGGACTGTTTCACTGGCATACAGGTAAGGGATTATTCGTTGTGGCATCACAAAACTTTTGTTAATTGCAGTGACTAATTGTGTTCACTTTAATTTGTTCTCTTAAGGCTGAATCTGGGAGGGTTACAGAGTTCATCTCCTGTAACCGAATGGAGACATCATTCGTCGTGCCACATTATTTTGTGGTAAATTTATTGCACTGTCATGAAGTGTATCTTGTAGTTAGTAACTTTTAGAATTTTGTCAGTTGTGCTTTTATTTGTCTTCCGTGTGGATATTTTTTTTATTCAACAGCAAACCATTACAACGGTAACCTGCACTTTGCTGTATGTGGCTGAAGATGGACAGATGTTCACCTCCACTTGGGACTATGATCACAACGACTGTGAGGTAATTCAGACTTTCAGACCTGATGTGTATCTACATATGCTGCTATTCCCCTGATTCGGATACTGTAAAATTTACTGTGTGAGTTTTAATGATTTAATGATTTGGCTTGCAGGAGAGTGAGGAGCGCCTTAACCCAGAGGAGTTGGAGGTGCCCTTCATTTGGTACGATCCTCTTCACTCTTTAATGATGTAACAGTGTATTGTATGTTTAATATACACTAAACATTTACATCTCTTGTTTCTTAGCTGCCATCTTTCAGACAGAGGGGTGACTGAAATCGGCCTGAAGGTGCCCGCGCTTCGTGAGGCGTTTGCTGTGAGTAAAACCTTTATTCAGCTGCTGTTACTGCGCAGGTAAAGTCCACTCTGCTTTAACTTTTATATTGTGTGCTGTCTTATATTCAGACTCTGCTTGCCAGCATCCACAAGCAGAACTTCTTGTTCATGGCTGGAAAGAAGATCGTCATGCGACTGGCAGCAGCTAACAACCAGGTGACTTCAGAATGATGAAAGACTGTATCATTTTTGTGATGGAAATAATTTCAGTTTCTCAGCCATAGCCAAAGTGAGTTACAGAGATTTTTTCGTTTGCTTTAACAGGATGCAGTTGGTGTGCAGTTGGCCTACGAGGCCCTGATTCGATTCCTGAGGACGCCTTCCAATCAGGAATCGATTAAAGCAGAGCTCAGCTCCTGTGTAAGCTAATAAACGCCTGTGTGAAATGATAGATGTTTAAAGATAACAGATTTTGCTAATATAGAAAACAGGACTCCAATATGTAAAGCTAATTTATTTTTGTATCTTTTCTACTCTGTGCAGGACCACCACTACAACTTCCTGGATGTTTTTTTGAGCTGATTTTCTTCAGCTACTTTATAAATGGCTCAAAACCTCCGCCAGTAAGTGTCTTATCAGGAGATTTCTAAGTAATGTTTGAGTTTCAGAACATGGTCTATTTGATCTGGTTTTCTTTTTCCATATTTTTTAAACCTGATAAGACATGGCATTAATGAAGCTTGTCTTTCTTTCCAAAAGTTTAAGGGAGGTTTCTTGGAGCGCCTGCTTGCGCTCTTCAGCATGTGGGACGTGGACGTGTGGGAGCCTGCAGCAGAGCTGTACTTCACAGTGCTTATTGTAAGTGTTGAATATCTTCTGATGCCACGATCCACAAATTCTCAGGATTGTATCTTAAACTCAGTGACACTATGTTGGATGTGTGTGGAATTTGTCAATAGGATTACCTTACAGAGCTTGCTGAAGTACTCTTCACTCAGCCTCTGGAGCTCTACAGTGACCCAGCAGCCTTAGCCACCACAGTTCAGCGACTCCTCAAGCTGCACGTCCAGCTGATGATGGACATTTTGGAGGAGCTCTGAGCAATGTCTTTCCCCTTACCCACTTCATCTTTTCTTCCTCTGTTTCATTTCATCTTCTTTTCTCTCACTTCTTTTTCCTACATTGCTCAGGCTCCACACGTGAAATAATTTTATTTCTATTTTTGATCAACTTAATATTTAAAAAATCTCTTTTCTTTCCTACAGGTTTGTACAGTGAACCCCAGGACCTGAAGAAGGGCTTAACCTTAGCATTTAAGATCCCTCATCCCTTAATAATCATCCTTTATTAATCTATCCCTCTGTTCCTATCCCACTTTTCCCATCAATAGCCTATAGATTGTAAATACATGTATAGAATTGTTTAGAAATAAACTTATTTGTATACCTCTTATAGACTTTGCTTAAATAAATGTTTATATTTGTTCCTATTGCGGTCTCATTCTGATTATTTTTAGCCATCAGTATATGTATAAAAGTTTCCTTTAAACGCAACACAAACTGAATTTTTCACTCATATACAGATCATTTTTACAGAATTTCACAACCTTTAAATGGTTTACTAAAATGTGAAAAATAACAAATATATTATATATTTGTTATTATATTATATTCAGTGTTGGGGAAAGTTACTTTTAAAAGTAATGCGTTACAATATTGTGTTACTCCCTAAAAAAGTACCAAATTGCATTACTTAGTTATTTTTTATAAAAAGTAATGCGTTACGTTACTTTTGCGATACTTTTTCTTAAATTTGACCAGTAGACTCGTTCTCTTTTCATTTTATACACATAGAAACCTATATGTGTTACATTACAAAGTAAACTCACAGTCCAAGTAAATAAAGACATTAAAGAGTGCAATATAGTCTTCCTAAAGTCATTCTAAAATTAGATCAATCTGCAAATGTTTTTTCAAAAGGTTTTACGATCGGAGAGCACGGCCCCTGTCCATTTCCCTGATTTTGCTGATGATATTACAAAATGTCGGCGCCTTCACAGTGAAGAGTGGCTGCATCTCCTCAACAATAAATGCAGCAACCAATTTATTGAGTTCAGTCAAACTAATTGTTTTACCTGGTGGTGAACTGAAATCTAGCTTTTGTTGTTCAGCAGTAGGCGGGGTATATTAATACTGACATACATGGTTTGTTTATGTAAACTAATGTTAAATAATATCATTTAAGGCGACCATAATGTAAAGCATTATTGATTGAGACATTTCCCATATGAGTAACATAGTTATTCTACCATAATTTAAATCATATCTAAGGCTGGGTTTGATTAGGAGTGGGATTATTAGATAGATGAATTCAGACCCTCGGTGTGAAACATCACCCCCTGGACAGAGGTGGACACAGAGTCCCTCATTTATTCCAAGTGTAGGGTGGCTTGAGTTCAGACACCATTAGTCAGGTGTGACAGCATTAATCATACTGCAGAATTCCTCTTCACTAAACAGCTTACGAGACAGATACCCCCTGCTGAAGAAATCTGTTTGCTTCACTTTTGTTCAGTCAGAATTCTTCAAATCTGTATTTGGCATACATTTCTTAAACCTGTTGTATTTTGCTGACATTTTAGGTCAGAAATTAAATAACTTCATGCTCAAGGGCAGGGAATAAAAAATATGATAAGGATAATTTAAGACAAATAAAGGTACTTGTGCACCGGAAGATCCCAGACCCAGATAAATTATTTCCTCTTGAAATCCATCTGTTTTAGTCCAGTATTTTCCCAGACCACTGCAACTATTACTACATAATAAAACACCAGCTGCAAACAAGTGGAGTATATTTTACAGCACCTATCAGTAAAAGTTATTTTATAGTGGGTTGATTAGCCTCTCACTAATTTTGATCACTGTTCAAAATCATGTTTTTTTCTTGGGCTTATGACCCAGGGACAGGTTTGCAGAAAATTACATACTTGTTTAGCACATCTAGAAAGCAGCCATAATTTTTTCTAATACCTAAACCAGTATAAACCAGTACTAACCAGTATAAACCAGCACTAACTATAACTATAACTAACTTAAAATTTATCTATACCCTTTTGTCAGATGAAAAGGGCAGAAATATGAGGTGTGTCTGGGTTTATTTGATGTCCAGAGAATGTGCTTTACCTACTGTTTCAATTACATGGACTGTGTTCCGACGGACTCTTTATAACTTTAGACCACTTTCGATGTTTTCATTTCATCTTCAGTCTGTTTCTTTTATTTTATTTCAGAAAAAAGGTAAAAGAAGACACCTGAAGTCAGCTATTAGAAGTTGTCCTATTGCCAGGATTGACCAGTGCTCCGTTTTCTGACCCGTGTGTGTGTTACTCTCTCCTGTGGCGGACTTCGACAACTGCACATAGTCTGAACACAACAGGAGACAGCATTGCGATAAAAGACTTTGCTGGATTGAACTGATAAAACACTTCCTACTCTTTTCAGACATGGTGGAGGACAATGTAACAACCCCACAAGTGCACTTCAGAGCTGTTTTACATCCAGACTTCACTGGGGATGGCAATCAAGAATGCATGATTATATAGTGTCATGGCTGTGCAGACAAAAAATGTGGTTATAATGGAAGTCTATGGGGCAAAAACAGCCACCAACAGTAAATTAGGGAGAAAAAATGCAAAAAAATGCTGCAAAAAAAACCTAAAAATGCATCAGAGCTAATGTTGTTACTAATCTTTGACATGTCCAAGACTGTGATAAAAAGTAAAAAAATCTCCAGTCCACAATCACTTTATATATTGTTTTTTTTCCCAAATCAGTGACATCATTTATGAACTTGGCAATTAAAGAGTTAAAATCCTGGATGTTTTTGAACATTTAGTAGTTTTGATCAGAACTGAGGTTGATTAACAGATTTATGCAAACAAAAGTTGAAAAAAAATAAAATCATCTGATATATTTTTACAGCAGTTTATTTTAGTGCATGTTTTCATCCCCAAACATAACATTAGGGTAGTGAATTTGAACTATTTCTATTTTTTGCAGATATATGCAGAATTCTACAGAGTTACTCGAGTTGATCTCAGGCAGATCTTTCTTAGTTACTTGGACTCACTTGCACCATGATTGATCAAGCTCTATAGATCAAGAAGTGGAGCCTTGGGAGGAGAAATTCAAATACTCCTAGACAGACTTGATGAACGGGTAACAACATCAGTTTACTTCAAATTGTGAGGTTTTAAAAAACATGACTGCATACTACAAATGTTAGCTGTAGTAAAAGCCATTTACTTTGTCCATGTTTTTCCTGCTTCCTATTTGTGTTTTAGACCACTGCTATCCTGACACACAGGAAATCTGCAGCACTTTGTGGCCTTCCCTTGTTTCTGAGAGAAAAGGAGGACAATCTACTGAGAACGTATCTGGTAATATTTTTTATCTTATCCGTCATGTCTAACATGGCTGGCCTGTGGAGACGTTTGTGAGAATGCTATCCTTTCTCAAATTGCATTTTAAGGGCATTCAGAATGTGCTATTGGGAGTGTATAGACTACAACCCAAACGACTCGCCTTAAAACAAAAAATGTAAGTGTATTAAATATTTTAATGATTAGTGAACATAAGAAACCAAAACGCTCTAAATTTTACAGCAGTTGACTGACAAATTTGGGTCGTCAGTAAAGTGCTGTAATATCTTAATGTTGCATAAAATGACACATAACCCAGCACACTTGCTCATTTGACTGATGTAGGATACAACTAAGCTGAAAGATAAGGGTCTTACTCAACCAATGCTGCTTGGAAGTGTGCTGGAATTTGAACACAACCTTCTGATCAAGCCTTCTGTCACTGAGCCATTACAACCATGCCAGAGCAACACCATAACTAGTTTGCATTGATTCAGCTATTTCTCCCACTGAATTAATGGCACTTAAAGATTCCAGTGAAGCAGTGCAAGCTAGCTGTAGTGATGGCTTTGAGTCTCTGATAAGAAGGTTGTGTGTTCAAGCCCCAGCACAAAACATAACTTCCTTGATTGTACCCTTGAGCAAGACACTTCTTCTTTTTCTTATTTTTGTCCTGTATTGATTTTGACCCATAGTTTGTTGTCTCTGTAGGACACAGTCCAGAAGGAAACCTGCACTAAGGGACTCAAAGTAGATATCCTCAGTTTTGTTGAAGATGTGGCAATAACCAACCCAAACACAAGAAGTATAGCTGTGGTGCTGGAAGAGAAAATTGTGCTTGATGATGTTGATGACCTGCCAAATGCATTTGCTTTACTTTTTGGTATCATTTATGCACTTAACATTGAGCACCTGAAGAAGTATACCTTCGAGGTGACCCAGACATTATTTCTGCACCTTGGCTCTCAGTGTACTGCAAGAGTGCAGTCATTGAAGAATAAGCTTCTGAAGCTGGATGTTTAATCTTGGCTGCTGTTTATAAAAAAGTTAACAGTTATCTATGCACTTTCATAGTTTTGTTATTGGAGCTGAGTTTGTTGGACTTGTTTGTTGAACTGTTCAAGCTGCAGCTGTGAAGCCATAGCAAAGTCATTTTTGGTCTTTTTCCATTGTTTTACCCAAATCTGATTACTTAGAAATATACAGAATACTTGCTGACTCAAAAGGTTCAGACTGTAGTTTCATGACCATAGCAGTGAATCCAGAAAAAGTCGTCGTTGTATATTTCTCAATATTTCATCTAGTTGTGTTTTGTATTCAGTGATTATTTGTTCTTTTTGTTTGTTTTGGTCTCAAAATCTCTAATACTGCTTTTTTCACTCCTTGGACTCAGATTGTTTATGTACCATTGTTTAATTCAGGCTTACTCTTTTATAATTGGTGCAAAATTTTATATCGTTTTTTTATTCCTATTTGCAAACTTTCTTTCATGTTTGTATCGATTTATTGCATTATAATTGATATTTTATTGAAGATAAATGATATTAATATTGAAAAGAGAGCTTTTTGTAAAATGTATATTCAGTACCATGAATAATGTCTGGATTTTTGGTTGTGGTCATTTGTTTCTGTTTACTGGAGAGTTATTGAGACTCAATGCCTTGGTTTTATTAAATGTTATTCAATAAATAATAGCATTTATTCAAGTTGGATTGATTCATATTTTGTCTTGGAAAAGTCTCTAAATATCTGTTCATTCTTAAACTCTTCCAGTAATCAGTTCTGCTGTTTGTAACACCTCAGCTTATGGACAGACTGAGATGCAGACAGATACCATAAGCACAGACACAGCTCTTATTTTATATGCCACCATTTGCTCTTTAAAGACTTGTCTCATTTGTTTTAAAATGGATTTGAATGGGCTTGAACACGCGTATGAAAACAAACAAAACTTTACACGTCTCATTACTTCTTTGGAACATTTATTAATAAACTTGAACAAGCATCGGCTCTGTACATCCGACATTAACACTATAAACGTTTTACATAGAGTGCATTGTATAACGTAATGACATCACACCCAAATGAACCGTAATACATTCAATAAAACAAGAGTAGTTCGGCTGATGCCGTAATCTAACGAGTAAGAGTGCAATACTTAACACCCACACTTGCTCTTAGCTTATTAAGTTACCTGAAAACAAAATAACAAATAAGGCTTCTCTTTCACATAAACGATGTAAACATAAACCTTTTACTCTTTTAAGTACCAAACATGTCTCGAGCAAACCTCTTTAACTTTAGCTTAGTGGCTGGCTTTGTCATAATGTCAGCAACCATTTGCTCTGTAGGTATTCCAAGATTACCTTGCCATCATTCACAGTTTCCTTTATAAAGTGCTACTTGATGTCAATGTGCTTGCACCTTTGCCTGTAAACTGGGTTTCTGGCTATTGCTATTGTACCTTGGTTGTCTTCATACACTTTTGTTTGTGCGTATTGGTATGTATCCATACCTTTGAGTAGCTGCTCTAAGTAGATACATTCCTGAATGGCTGATGATAAGGACATGTATTCTGCTTCGCAAGTAGATAATGCTACTGTTGGCTGTTTTCTGGTTTTCCATGAGATCAGAGTAGTAGAGTAGTAGAGGTCACAGTATTTATTTCCACAATGAAATATTGAAATTTGGAGATTTTAGAGACTCAATGGTGAGGGACAAAATAGTCTGTGGGATTCCTGATAATGGTCTCAGGGAAAGACTGTTATGTGAACCAGCTCTGACACTGGAGAAATCAGTCAATATGTGTAGACCTGCTGAAATAACTTGTGCACAAGCCAAGGAACTACATAGAGAAGATGCTGCAGTGCAGGCCATTAAAAAAGAGGAGCAAAACACATTTTGCAAAGCAAAAGCAGCAAAGAATGAAAATCCCAAAGAGTAAATGTTGAAGATGTGGAGGCAAAATCTGCAACAATAATGTCTCTCCTGCGATGTCTTGCAGACCAAGATGACCTGTTAGACCTCCTTCAAATTCACAAGTCTTACTTAGTGTGTGCAGTTTCGCAAGGTACTGGTCAAAACTCACTCCTTGTGTCTGGTCAGCAGAGAAAAACTTCTCAAAAGTGACATTCTTACTTGGCACGAAGTATTATGGAACATGTGCCACACACAAGACCTGAAATAATTGTTTGGTCTAAAAACCACACACCTGGCAACACACAAACATCATCTGACATTCACTGAATTGAACTAGATGACTGTTCCTGAGAAAATTCAGCAACTTATTATTTCAATCAATTTACGCACTAGGCTTTCTCACAACAAATCAATCTCACTGTTGGATATGTAATCTAATGATGATGAGGTAGTTCTAGGTTTCGCCTTGTTTTATATAAGCTGTATCCGATACTGCCACCCTGTGGTGAGATTGAGAATTGACCTAATACAGGAGACTTACTATCAGGTACCACAGAGTATAGAAGTAATGCATTAAGTCTCTTTATATACTTTCACAAGAAGACCAGCCTGTAACCACTTAATGAAATAGAAATAATAAATGAATTAAATGACTTGAATGAAATTTGTTTTTATACTTGTACTTCTTGATATAATAAATAGCTTTTCTTTTCTTTTCTTTGTTAAACACTTCAGTTTCAGACATCTGAATCAGTGTTTATAAGTTAGGTCTGGTGATTAATTTCAGCTCCAAGAAGAGATTCAGGGTCTAAGGTGATCTGTTATAAATAAGGTATCAGCTTTCATATAAGCATTTCTTTAATGTTAACTAATGCAGTAAATAAAGTAAGTTAACAGGGCCTTAATGTAAAGTGTTATCACAGTATGTTTATATGGTTTATTACTCACATAAATAATTGTAATGTGATAAATGTATTGATTATGTCCACTGAAAAAAATCAGCTGAATCAGAATAAACCTAAGCTTTTAAACTTTATTTGTAGAAAACATTGTTTTCCTTCTAGGATTAAGCTCTTATTAATTCTCAATATTCTTAAATGGAGGCTTGTGCTCTAGTCATCTCTTAATTTTGGGCAAACAAAATTTGCATTAGTCCACCCTCACAGGTTTTTTTTTTTTTTTTTTAACATTTCACAGGCTGAAAGACTGAATTTGTCAAATGTCAGATTCATTCAATCACCGCAAAACAAAAGACTTGAAGAAACCAACTCGGGTAAAACAACAAATCTACGCATGGAGTCCAAAATTCTGTGACCACATTAATAATCCGGGATTTTTCTTCAACTGCATTTTTTCCTATTTAAAATATAGAAAGTAAACAATAGTTCATTTAAGATTCTGTACTCTTTCTAGGTGTCTATTTAAAGGTCAGATTTTCCTCATGTCTGATCTTTTTTACTGAAGCATGTGTTCAAGTGACACACTGATGCATTTGATCTAAAATGGCTTGTAAGGTTTTACATAAACTTGTGGTGTCCATGCAGCTCAAATGCACACACTCATTTAAAGCAAAAAAGGCAACATGCTAAATGCTAGAAGCTCAGAAAGGCATCTTGCATAAATTTCAAAGATTTTACTTCAAGTTGTTGTCAAATAATATAATCTGTAAAACAAATTAATGTATTAAATTAGAAAAAAATGCCAGAAAGTAGCATTTTTATTAGTGGTCTCAGACATTTGGACCCCACTATATATTTTATTATGGCCTTAGCAAGGCTATAAAGTGTCCAGCTTTTATATATTTCTTTTCTGTTTTGTACATTCCTTATTTTGAAGGCTAGTGTATTAATTTAAGTGTGTTCATTTATGACAGAAATGGCCTCAATGTGTCTTAAAATGTCCTTGTTTTGTCTGTGCAGGCAACATTTATAACTGATTCCAGGTGTTTTGAGGAAATGCATCTCAAGCTCTGACATACTGCTGTGGCTGAAATTGATTTTTAAGACACTAATGTACATGGAAGTTGCTGGACAAAGCTCAGTCTGATGGTGTGCTTTTAGATCATTTGTGGCATATCTTGCTTCTTGTCATAGATAAATGTGATCTGTCTGAAAATGGAAAAATGGTGTTGGCAGTAGGACTAAAAGGGAACTGGAAGCAAACATTTTGATCAGTGGAGTTAATAAAGCTTATCTAACAGTTAGAACAGCTGCCCTGTGTTGTAATTATTTTATTGTTCATATTCTTCTTATTAACATGAGTTAATCATAATGGACTTTATACTGGACAATGGCAGCACACAGAGCGCTTACTCTAAATAAATGATGTTTATTATTATTTTTGTGGGAAATGGTGATGGAGTTCTAACTGAAACACTACAAACTAAAATATATCATCCTATCATCACATACTCTCCCATCCAGCATGTCTAGACAAACATGCGTACACATGCACACGTGCACACAATCTTGGTATTTCCAATGACCTTCGTATTGGTGTAGATATTTAATGGAACATGCCATTTCAGAGGCTTGTACCAATCACTGTAGTTCCATAAAACTCAGTCTTTACAATATGAATAGGTAAAAATCATCTTCTGTTGTGTTGTCTTTATAAACTACTGTGTTGAGACAGTGTGTAGAATTCATGCACTTGTCAGCCATAAGAGTGATTTATATTCTGACTCACATGTCAACAGAAACAGAAGCTGAACAGATTCTGGATGAAGCCTTAAAAAATAATCAGACATGATCTTCCACGAGAGCATTCTCTGGACATCAAATAAACCCAATAAATAGTAAAATACTAATAAAATAATAAAGTAGTAATAAAATAAAGGACAAATAATAAGAAACGCGGAAAACCTGCTGATTTATTTTGTTAGTTCAGATTCATTCTGGTTTAAATGTTTTATCATTATTTACAGTAACTTTAGGAGATAAAACTCATTCATAATGGTTAATAAAGGTGTCATGAAGACGCCGTGATTTCTATTTCACCAGCAGAGGGCGCGCTGAGACTGTCAAATATTCCCTAACAAGAACCTGAAACATCTCAATGGCGCCATCTAGAGGGAATCGTGCAGAAAATTATTTCTGTATCTTTGAGAATTTTTTAAAAGCATCAAATTTTTTTGGTAAACGGAAATGAAATACGTTGTGGAAGTGCAATTTTCATACGTTTTCATTAAGATTAAAATGGATTAGAATATAGCTCATATCTGTATATATGATTATATCTACATATATGATACAGTATAAACAACTCAATTCAATTCAGTTCAAAGTGTTTATTGTCTTGTGCACAGTGAGGAAAACAAGTTTCCCTGTACAATGAAATTCTTTCTTTGCTTTTCACAGTTAATGCCAAGACAAGTCACACACACAAAAATATAACTCAGTGTTCTAGTATTCAGTAGCATATGGTGAGATGTTTAACTGTTTAATTGTTTCATCTCAGTACACACACACACACACACACACACACACACACTCTCTCTCTCTCTCTCTCTCTCTCTCTCTCTCTCTCTCTCTCTCTCACAGCATTTCACACAGTAACATGACTGTTGTTTTAGAAAAATACTGATATGTAATACAGCAATACTCTACTCTTTTTACTGTGTAATTATATGAGAAACAAATGAGAAATGTTTATGATGTGTTATAAAAAAAGACACTTGAGACACGTGTGTAATGAACCAAAAAATAATGTATTAACTATTTACAAGCAATGACAAACTGTACACTTATTACAGATATTAATATTTTATATAATATTTTAACATTTTATACCACAACACATTTGTATAATTTAATAGTAAAAGTCTTAAAAATGTAATATTTACATATTTACAACAATGCATAATTCAACAACAATACAATTATATTTATTTATTTATTAATATAAATGACGATAATACACATAACATAAATAAACAACATTAATATATTATAATTTTATAATTATAAAAATCCTATACATTTAATACAAATTAAATGCAAATGCAAAAAAAACCAAGACTCACATTTTTATCTAGATGCCATAACTACTTTAATCATACCACAATTATATCATTAAAATGATTTACATTTAGAGATTATGCTAGAGATGGTGGTAAGAATCCTCTGGATGCCTGCGCAATCACACCGAGATTCATAAAGTGACCGAATGATGTAGCTATGAACTATGGGCTATGAGCTCATAAGAGGTGTTCTTAAAAAAAACTACAGAAGAGGCCTGAGCATGAACACTGGGCTCTTGGGTCTACTGAAAATTTTGGGAACAGGTTACATAGTTAGCTCCAAAATGTTTTTTTTTTTAATTTTTTCCAACACAACAGACGAGAAGGTATCAAGCGGATTCTCACCACCCCACGTGTTTAAAAGGATGAAATACTTACATAATTATTAAAAAAGACTAATGCTGAAATCTAGGGGTGAAATAATTATCACACATACTTACCACAGATACTTACCATACATCATGGATATGAGGTGATGAACATGAGGTGATGACTGAGCTTCTGAACTTTTGAACACCTCTCCCATGTAAATAGAAACCAAGTTAACGGGGAAACGGATGATCCATACAGGTGGTGGGATCCATACAGGAGAGAGACCTCTCATAGGTGGGGATGGGATCCTCACAGGTGATGGGATCCATACAGGAGAGAGACCTCTCATAGGTGGGGATGGGCTCCTCACAGGTGGTGGGATCCATACAGGAGAGAGACCTCTCATAGGTGGGGATGAGCTCCTCACAGGTGGTGGGATCCATACAGGAGAGAGACCTCTCATAGGTGGGGATGAGCTCCTCACAGGTGGTGGGATCCATACAGGAGAGAGACCTCTCATAGGTGGGGATGGGCTCCTCACAGGTGGTGGGATCCATACAGGAGAGAGACCTCTCATAGGTGGGGATGGGATCCTCACAGGTGGTGGGATCCATACAGGAGAGAGACCTCTCATAGGTGGGGATGGGCTCCTCACAGGTGATGGGATCCATACAGGAGAGAGACCTCTCATAGGTGGGGATGGGCTCCTCACAGGTGATGGGATCCATACAGGAGAGAGACCTCTCATAGGCCAGATGTCATTGTCCTCAGAGTCACTGAGCTCTCTGTTGTAGCTGAGCTCATCCTCCGGAAACACAAACGTCTCCCTCTGTGTCCCTGTGTCAAAGAAGATAAACAGACAATGTGGCACATTTAAAAACGTCTCATAAAAAGAAGCAGAAACCCTTTTTAATAGCACTGTGTATGTTTTGTAAAGCAGGAAAACCTCCCTATCAAAACAAGACGTATTTACACAAGTTATATTAGTAAGAGTAATTCTGCAGTATGATTAATGCTGTCAGACCTAGACTACAGTCTACTGGTCAAATTTAAGAAAAAGTATCGCAAAAGTAACATAACATTACTTTTTATAAAAAAAATAACTAAGTAATGCAAGTAGTTACTTTTTTAGGGAGAAACACAATATTGTAATGCATTACTTTTAAAAGTAACTTTCCCCAACACTGAATATAATATATAATAAAATATATAATATAATAACAAATATATAATATATTTGTTATTTTTCACATTTTAGTAAACCATTTAAAGGTTGTGAAATTCTGTAAAAATGATCTGTATATGAGTGAAAAATTCAGTTTGTGTTGCGTTTAAAGGAAACTTTTATACATATACTGATGGCTAAAAATAATCAGAATGAGACCGCAATAGGAACAAATATAAACATTTATTTAAGCAAAGTCTATAAGAAGTATACAAATAAGTTTATTTCTAAACAATTCTATATATGTATTTACAATCTATAGGCTATTGATGGGAATAGGGGGAGTGGGATAGGAACAGAGGGATAGATTAATAAGGGATGATTATTAAGGGATGAGGGATCTTAAATGCTAAGGTTAAGCCCTTCTTCAGGTCCTGGGGTTCACTGTACAAACCTGTAGGAAAGAAAAGAGATTTTTTAAATATTAAGTTGATCAAAAATAGAAATAAAATGATTTCATACTTACGTGTGGAGCCTGAGCAATGTAGGAAAAAGAAGTGAGAGAAAAGAAGATGAAATGAAACAGAGGAAGAAAAGATGAAGTGGGTAAGGGGAAAGACATTGCTCAGAGTTCCTCCAAAATGTCCATCATCAGCTGGACGTGCAGCTTGAGGAGTCAGACAGATGTTTTATCTTTAAACATCTGTCATTTCACACAGGTGTTTATTAGCTTACACAGGAGCTGAGCTCTGCTTTAATCGATTCCTGATTGGAAGGCGTCCTCAGGAATCGAATCAGGGCCTTGTAGGCCAACTGCATCCTGTTAAAGCAAACGAAAAAATCTCTGTAACTCACTTTGGCTATGGCTGAGAAACTGAAATTATTTCCATCACAAAAATGATACAGTCTTTCATCATTCTGAAGTCACCTGGTTGTTAGCTGCTGCCAGTCGCATGACCATCTTCTTTCCAGCCATGAACAAGAAGTTCTGGTTGTGGATGCTGCCAAGCAGAGTCTGAATATAAGACAGCACACAATATAAAAGTTAAAGCAGAGTGGACTTTACCTGCGCAGTAACAGCAGCTGAATAAAGGTTTTACTCACAGCAAACGCCTCACGAAGCGCGGGCACCTTCAGGCCGATTTCAGTCACCCCTCTGTCTGAAAGATGGCAGCTAAGAAACAAGAGATGTAAATGTTTAGTGTATATTAAACATACAATACACTGTTACATCATTAAAGAGTGAAGAGGATCGTACCAAATAAAGGGCACCTCCAACTCCTCTGGGTTAAGGCGCTCCTCACTCTCCTGCAAGCCAAATCATTAAATCATTAAAACTCACACAGTAAATTTTACAGTATCCGAATCAGGGGAATAGCAGCATATGTAGATACACATCAGGTCTGAAAGTCTGAATTACCTCAGAAGAGTAGAGCAGGAAGATCATGAGTGCTTCTGATCACAGCAGTTTCATACTAAATTTCTGTCACTTAGAAATAAACAGAAAAACAGGTGAAGGGTCTTGAGGTTGTTCTGTGGGCAGCAGCTGGATGTTCGGCTCAACAAACTTAAAACACACAAACACAATTAGTCACTGCAGTTCATAACATTTTGTGATGCCACAATGAATAATCCCTTACCTGAATGCCAGTGAAACTCTCCTTATCACTGGTATAATAAGGGAATCCCTGTAAAAGACAATTAGATGAAACTCAAGATCTACAACCACATTTCACAAAAGTGCTCTTCTAAAAATCATGTCAGTTGAAAAATGTCCATTCTCTTCATCAGAGTAATAAAGAATGTGATTACCTCGCGAGTCAAGCAGTGTGTCTCTGCGCTTTCAAACCAGCAGAGCCGACTCTCTGGACCCCTCATCATTCCAATCATGTCTCTGCTTATGTCCACTGGCCAGAAATAGAGAAACAAAACTTAACATTAGATCTTGTAAAGAAGGATGTTTGTGTGTTTGTATCTCAGTTACAGCAGTGTAGAATACCTGGGAGAGGGAGGAGACTACAGACACACACTGAACATCACGGCAGGCACTGTCCGGCTCATCAGCATCGAGCGGCTGTGAAATGTAGAGCATGAAGATCATAAGTGCTTCTTATCATATCAGATTTATACTAACATTCTTTACAGTAAAAACAACCTTGTAAAATCCATTGATTGGCTTTAGGAAATAAATGAAGGATTTTCTTACCAGAATGACAGCTGAAGGTTCTTCATGTGGTTCGGTGGGCAGCAGCTGCAGGATTGGCTCAATGACCTTAACACACACACAAACACACACACACAAACACACACACACACACAAACACACACACACACACAAACACACACACAAACACACACACAAACACACACACACAAACACACACACAAACACACACACTTAGAAAAAAGTGGCCTGTAGGTTTTAAATGAAGTTAAAATATTACTATTTAACTGACACATACCTGGAGGACAGAGGGAGTATCTGCTGATTCCTCCAGCACATCCACAGGCTCTGCAATAGATTATTTTTCTGTGACTCAGAATTATGACTCTTCAATTACACAATATCAAACTTTCCTATTAATGCATAAAAGTTAATAAAGCAGTGAGTTTGATAATTAGTTAACTTGTGAAGAAACAGAAAAATTGTAGCAGTCAGATTGTGTAAATTCACTGTACATGTGACCTGATTAAACTCTCTAAAACCTCCTGCCCCTGTCCACCACCCAAATCTATAAAAAATATTATACTGTATAATTATTAAAACCTTTATACTCACTATGATATTGTGGAAATGAAACGATTAGTGAACTTCTCTAGGTAGATACCATATACTGCTCAGCCATAACATTATGACCACCTGCCTAATATGCTGTTGGTCCCCTTTTTGCTGACAAAACAGCCCTGACCTGTCGAGGCATGGACTCCACTAGATCCCTGAAGGTGTGCTGTGGTATCTGGCACCAAGATGTTAGCAGCAGATCCTTTAAGTCCTGGAAGTTGCGAGGTGGGGCCTCCATGGATTGGACTTGTTTGTCCAGCACATCCCACAGATGCTCGATTGGATTGAGATCTGGGGAATTTGGAAGCCAAGTCAACACCTCATTCTCATTGTTGTGGTCATCAAACCATTCCTGATCCATTTTTGCTTTGGCGCACGGTGCATCATCCTGCTGAAAGAGGCCACAGACATCAGGAAATACCGTTACCATCAAAGGGTGTAGATGGCCTGCAACAATGCTTAGGTAGGTGGTTCATGTCAAAGCAACATCCATATGGATGGCAGGACCAAAAGGTTTCCCAGCAAAACATTGCCCAAAGCATGACACTGCCTCCGCCAGCTTGCCCTCTTCCCATAGTGCATCCTGGTGCCATGTGCACACACACCCGTCCATCCACGCCATGTTAAAGAAAACTTGATTTATCAGACCAGGTCACCTTCTTCCATTGCTTCGTGGTCCAGTTCTGATGCTCACATGCCCATTGTTGGTGCTTTCAGTGGTGCACAGGGGTCAACATGGGCGCCCTGACTATGCAGTCCCATAAGTAACAAACCGTGATTTACTGTGTATTCGGACACCTTTCTATCAGAGCCAGCATTAAATTCTTCAGCAATTTGGGCAACAGTAGCTCGTCTTGTGGATCGGACCACATGGGTCAGCCTTCACTCTCCACGTCCATCAGTGAGCCTTGGCCGCCCATGACCCTGTCACCGGTTCACCACCGTTCCTGCTTTGGACCACGTTTGATAGATACTGACCACTGCAGACCGGGAACATCCCACAAGAGCTGCAGTTTTGGAGATGCTCTGATCCAGTCGTGCAGCCATCACCATTTGTCAAACTCGCTCAAATCCTTACACTTTCCCATTTTTCCTGCTTTTAACACATCAACTATGAGGACAAAATGTTCACCTGCTGTCTAATATATCCCACACACTAACAGGTGCCATGATGAGGAGATCATCAGTCTTATTCACTTCACCTGTCGGTGGTCATAATGTTATGGCTGATCGGTGTACATCTGTAACCATGCCCTTTAGCGCGAGAGCTGATTAATCAGTAGTCTAAGTATGATTTAGTATAAAACCAGTAGTCAGGGTTGTTAAAAGTGACTTTTTAATGGGGATGAGTATTATATTGTGGAAATAAATGAAATTCTCGTTGGTCAAGCTCATCAACTCGTTCAGGATTTTAGTGTGTAATGTAAAACAACAGCCAAGTTCACTAGCAGCTTAACTAACATTAGGCTAAACATTATATTTATATTATATTTACCGATAAAATGTGTACAAATTACAACAAATAGACATGTAGATATAATTAGTCCAACTATTACAGTGTAAAAATCGGCTAAAGTCCGCTAGCGCGCTAGCTAGCGGATCACAAGGCTAATCATGATTTAGTGTAAAACCAGTAGTCAGGGTTGTTAAAAGTGACCTACTAACAGGGTAAATATTTCATTGTGGAAATAAAATAAATTCTTGACCAAGCTTAAGGATTTTATTGTGTCATTTAAACCAGTAGCCGAGTTCACTAGCACGATAACTAGCATGATGCTAACTGTGTAAATGAAATGATTAGCGAAGTTCTCTAGGTAGATAACATACATCTGTAACTAAGTCCTTTAGACCTGACTAAATCACTAGTCTAGTCATGATTTCGTGTAAAACCAGTACTCAGGGGTGTGAAAAGTCACCTTTTAAATGGGTAAATATTATATTATGGAAATAAACTAAATTCTCGTTACCCGAGCTCATCAACTCGGTTCAGGATTTTAGTGTGTAATGTAAAACAACAGCATGTTCACTAGCAGGTGAACTATTATTAGAAGAAATGTCATATTCACATTAATATAACCAATAAAGTGTTAAATAATTACAACAAATATACAAGTTCTCTCGGTAGATATGATTAGTCCAAATATTACACTGTCATTGAAATCGCTAAAAATCGGCTAAAGTCCGTTAGCGCGCTAGCTGCTGAATCACAAAGCTAAGCACGATTTATTTTATTAAAACCAGGAGAAGGGGTTGTTAAGAATGGACTTCTAATGGGGTAAATATTTCATTGTGGAAATAAAATAAATTCTTAAACCGAGCTTAATGATTTTATTGTGTAGTTTAAACCAGTAGCCAGGTTCGCTAGCACGGTAACTAGCATTAGGCTAATTCACGGCAAGATGAGGTGTCTTGTGTGCTACATAACATTAGACTGTAACACTGTCACTTTAACATGATTTATTGTAGAAACAGTGTGGCATTAAAGGATAAAGATCATCCTACCTTGAGGACACTGAGTGTGTTCAGCAGGAGCAAATTATAAAATGTAAAATATATAATTTGTAAATGCATTTTTTACGGACTTCACTTCCTGGTTTCCGTACAGTTCGGTTTTTCTCGGAGGTTTTCGGTAGATGCCGTAAACAGGAGTTTTTTTTTTTTTTTTTAAGGTCGTATCGTCTTTAAACTGGTCCTACAGCTTGAATTCTAACTGTACAGCTACATGCTGCCTTAAACTTCAGCTATGCTTCACTCCCTGGGCTTCCCGGACATTTCAGCTTATTATTATGATTATTATTATTATTTATTCATTATTGACTCTTGTTACTAGTTAGTGCTGGTTTATACTAGTTAGTGCTGGTTTATACTGGTTTATACTAGTTAGTGTTGGTTTATACTAGTTAGTGTTGGTTTATACTGGTTCTGAAGGTCGCAAGATTTGGATTATCTTTTGGCATTTTTGCTACGCCCCTGTTTCGGATTTCTCTGTACTCCACTACTGGATTTGACTCCTACACCGACTCTACAGCGCAGCGATGATGAACTTCGGGGGAGGAGCCGAGCCTCAGCACCCGGATGTGGATCCCGAGCCCGGATGGAGCGGACTGTACGACCCCTGGAACGGTGAGTTACTGAGTTTCCTCTTTTTCACTTAAGTATAAAGTCTTTTAAACACCGCGTTATTACAAAAAACCGCAATCAGGAATATCGTTTTATATGATTAGATGGTTTTGAGAAATTCAGTTCGGCTAATCTTTATTCGGCTAATCGCTTTACGTACCCGATCAGTATGCTAAAGCTAGCGGACAAAATGGCAGACTCCAGTGAAACGAGCAGGGAAGAAGAAAACAGTGTTGATGTTTTCAGATATGTTAACATCAGCTTTTCATAAAAGTCCCAATGTTTACTTAACGTTTGCTAAAGTTTACTAAGTCAAGCCGAGGAGTATTAGCAAAGATTAGCTAGACGGCTAGTTAGCATGTAGCTAAGTAATTGTTTTTCAGTGTTCATAGTTTTTTGATGGAGTGAATAGAATAAGTTAAAATACTTACAATAACATGAAGTAACTTATTATTTTAAGGATTTTTCATTGTCCGTGTTTGTCGAGTTGTTAAAGCGGAGAGAGAAAGGGGCTGTGAGGAAAGGCAGCTAGCTGAACAAAACCAATCGGTACAAATAAATGGAGCTAGTGTGGCAATGTAGAGTGCAGCTTAGGCAAAAATATCAAGCTGTTTGTTTCAATTCTGTTCAGCAAGGTTTTGTTTCTAGCTGTCGTGAATAAAATAGTTAGGAGTAGTGTAATTTACGATAAAGGGCGAATTTTTGAGAGGAGACACAATTGGACTCAAAGGGGATGTGAACCACTGGAGTAAGAAAGTGCTAAAGTAATAGACTGTAATAGAAATGTATTTTAATCTGCATTTTTTGGGGGAAGATATTTTTAAGCATTGAAATAAGTGCACAGTGTGACTAACAGTGAAGCCGTGATACTGGAAGAGCCCTGTATAACACCTATAAATGCAGCTAAAATGTAAATACTGAGTTTTTAATGCACTGTTATAGGAAGATTACAGTAATATAACTTGTGTAAATACTTCTTGTTTTGATAGTGAGGTTTTCCTGCTTTACAAAACATACACAGTGCTATTAAAATAAGGTTTTCTGCTTCCTTTTATGAGATGTTATTAGATGTGTTTCATTGTCTGTTCATCTTCTTTGACACAGGGAGACGGAGGGAGACGTTTGTATTTCCACAAGATGAGCTCAACTACAACAGAGAGCTCAGTGCTAATGAGGACGACAACAGCCGACCTGCTCAGCAAAATGAAGCTGGAGATGGTGGTGAACATGAGGTGTCAACGAGGAACCTGTCCCCTGATAGAAGCCCATCCCCACCTGTGAGAGGCCTCTCTCCTCTCAGGACCCCATCCCCTGTGAGCAGTCCATCCCCTTTCAGGACCCCACCCCCTGTGAGCAGTCCATCCCCTCTCCGGACCCCATCCCCTTTGAGGAGGCCACCACCTTCAGGAAGTCCACAGCCTTCAACAGTTCCTTTGCCCCAGCCTTATTTCAATATCGACATCCACAACATTGTGGCTGGTATGTACTATGCTCCTGCCACAATGATAACTCCTGTCCCACGCCAGGGCATAAGGAGGAGGCGGGACGAAGAGGATGGCAATCAAGAAGCCCCTCTGAGTAGACGGCAGCGTGTGGATCCTGATGGGGAGGTGGAGTTCATCAGGATGCCTGGACTTGAGGATTTAGAGAGTTTAATCAGTCACATGTACAGTGAATTTACACAAGCTACTAATGCTACAATTAGTCTGTTTCTTCACAAATTAACTAGCTAACTAACTCACAGGTTTATTAACTTTTAAGCATTAGAAAGAAAGGAAAGAAAAATTTACAAGGTCTCTCTCTCTACTACCTTATAAATTTGGCCATTTTAATGTTTTACATTTAACAGAAAATATTAGTTGTAATTAAACTTACATGAAACTAATTTATTGCAGAAGCTGTGGATTTGCTGGGAGAATCGTCAGATACTCCCTCAGTCCTCCAGGTATGTGTCAGTAAAATATTTTAACTACATTTGAAACGTGTAGGCTGCTTTTGTCTAAGTGTGTGTGTGTGTGTGTCTTAAGGTTGTTGAGCCAATCCTGCCGCAGCTACCCACAGAAACTCACTCCACATCTTCAGCTGTTGTTCTGGTAACCAAACCTGTCATTTATTTACTAAATCTGATCTCTGGATTTTCCAAGTGACAGAATGTTTGAAAGTGTTAGTGTGAAACTGCTATGATAAAAAACACTGATGATCCTCATCTTCTACTTTTCACAGCCCCTCAGTGCTGGTGAGCTGAACAGCACCTGCTGTAATGTTGAGTACAACACTGCAGACTCCTCCAACTCCCAGTCTGGGGTATTGTACAGTGCTGCAGCTGAGATACAAACACACACACATCCTTCTTTACAAGTTCTAATGTTTAGTTTCTCTATTTCTAGGCAGTGGACGTTAAGGGATACTTCCTCGGGATGATAAGGGGTCCTGAGAGTGGTTTTTGCTGGTTTAAAACCACCAAGACGCGCTACTTTGACCAGCTGGTAATCACCATCTTTGTTACTCTGATGAAGAGAATTGATATTAATGATTATTAGATGAACACTTTTGAGAAGTAGATCTTGAGTTACAGCTAATTGTCATTTGCAGGGATTCCCTTATCGGACCACCATCGAGGACCATTTCACTGCCATACAGGTGAGGGATTATCTGTTGTGGCGTCACAAAACTTTTGTTAGTTGCAGTGACTAATTGTGTTCACTTCAAATTGTTCTCTTAAGGCTGAATATGGGAAGGTTACAGAGCTCCTTTCCTGTAACCGGGTGGAAACCATCATGGAGCCACTTGAGGATTATATGGTAAATTTATTGCAATGTCATGAAGTCTTTATTGTAGATAGTAACTCTTGGAATTTTGTACACATATGGGTCTGCAGTGTTTTTATATATTTTTTAATTTAACAGCAAACCTTTAAGAAGGTGTCCTGCACGTTCCTGCATGTGGCTAAAGATGGTCAGGTGAACACCTCCACCTGGGAGCAGGAGCAGGTTGACTCTCCCCACAGTGATTCAGAGGAACAGTACGACTCTGAGGTAATTCTGTGTTTCAGACCTGATGTGTATCTACAGATGCTGCTATTCCCCTGAATGGGAGGCTGTAACATTTACTGTGTGAGTTTTAATGATTTATTGCTAATGTGTCTTGCAGGAGAGTGAGGAGAGCCTTAGCCAAGAGGAGATGGAGGTGCCCTTTACTTGGTACGCTTCTCTTCACAGTTTAATGGTATAAAGGAGTAATGTATGTTTAATACACTAAGCATGTAAATCTTTTGTTTCTTAGGGACCATCTTACAGAGAGAGGGGTAACTGATATCGGCCTGAAGCTGCATGCTCTCCGTGAGGCGTTCGCTGTGAGTAAAACCTTTGTTTAGCTGCTGTTTTTGCTCAGGGGAAGTTCACTCTGCTTTAACTTGTATTATGTGCTGTCTTATATTCAGATTCATCTTACCTGCATCCACAATCAGAACTTCTTGTTCGTTATGGGGAAGAAGATTGTGATGCGTCTGGCAGCAGTTAACAACCAGGTGACTTCAGAATGATGATAGACTGTTTCCTTGTGCTAAATACTTTCAGTTACTGGGCTTGAAAATGATGTAGTTGTCAAACAAATGTGGTAATGAGTAATTAAGGAATAATAATTAAAATAACAAGCATCAAAAGCTAATTTTATAACAATCACAGCCTGCTAAAAAAAGGACATTCTTAGGATAAATATTAAAATAAAATGTACATAATGAAGAGGGCTCTGGGATATGCAGTAGTTGGACATTTGGCCCATGTCATACATCATCTGTGTATCTTTAGTAAAGTACTGGACATGCTGAGGCTTACATACTGCTTCATTTTAGGGTTTAAAATGAGTTTCCACGTTAAAAAAACTGAAGCCAAAGTGATTATTTTGTTTGTTTGCTTTAACAGGATGCAGGTCGTGTACAGCTGGACTACGAGGCTCTGATTCGTTTCCTGAAGACTCCTTCTTATCAGGACTGGATTGCAGCAGAGCTCTCCGGGTCCTATGTAAGCTTATAAATGCTTGTGTAACATGACAAATGTTTAAATCTAAAAGATTTTGATGTGATAGAAAACAGGACTCCATTATGTAAAGCTAATTTCTTCTTGTAACTTTTCTCTTCTGTGCAGGTCTACCACTACAACTTCGTGGACATCTTTTTCGAGCTGCTTCTATTCGGCTATTTTACAAACAGCTCAATACCTGAGACAGTAAGAGTCTTATCAGGAGATTTAAAAGCCATGCTTGAATGTAGTTTCAGAACATGGTTTATTTCATCTCATTTTATTTTTCCATGTTGTTAACCCTGATATGACATGATATTAATGGAGCTTGTCGTCTTTCTTTCCTAAAGCTTAAGGGAGGATTCTTGGAGCGCCTGTTTGCGCTCATCAGCATGTGGGAGGTAGACGTGTGGAAGCCTGCAGCAAGGACCTACTTTAAAGTGCTTATTGTAAGTGTCTAATATCTTCTGATGCTGTGATCCACAAATTCTCAGTATTGTATCCTAAACTCAGTGACACTATGTTGGATTGTGACAGTGATGATGTAATTTGTCTATAGGATCAGCTTACAGATCTCGCTGAAGTGCTGTTTACTCAGCCCCCGGAGTTCTACCAAGACCCAGCAGCCTTAGCCAGCAAACTGAGACCTTTCCTCAGACAGCGTGTCCAGAAGATGATGGACATTTTGTGGAAGCTCTGAGCAATGTCCTTCCTTCTACCAAATTCCTCTTTTCTTCCTTCTGTTCCATTTCTTTTCCCTCACTTCTTTTCTATACATTGCTCAAGCTCTCCACACGTAAGTAGAAATTAATTTTATTCTTATTTTTGATGAACTTAATATTAAAGTATACTCTTTTCTTCCCTACAGGTCTGTAGAGTGAACCCAGCACCCAAGGAGTAGTTTTAATATCCCTCATCCCTCATAGAGCGTCCCTTATCAATCTATCCCTCTATCCTTGTCTATATAGATAACTGCTAATAGTAATTAGTATAAATAGTAGCTGCAAATAATATTGTTGTAAATAAACTTATAGTTGTATAGTGTTTATATAGTTTACTTTAATAAATGTTTTCATTTGCTCCTATTACCGTCTCATTCTGATTATTTTTAGTCATCAGTATGTCTATAATTTTCCTTTAAAAAGCAACACAACACTAAATGAACTTTTCACTCATATACAAATCCTTTTTAAAGAACTTCAGAAACTTTGTAAGGTTTACTAAAATGTGAAAAATGACAAATAACATCCAACAAAATTCAGATATTTATAGTCTTTTAAAGTTTGTTTCCAAAATGTAGAAAAATCTGTAACATTTGGGGAATTGCACATTTACATTTAAGCATCCAGAGCACAGTTGTGTATAAAAAGTCTGAAATCTTGAGATAAAAATCTGAAAATCTAAATTGTAGAGGACTAAAAATGTGGATTTACAGTTTACACCAAATCACACCACTGTAGCACATCATTTATAATGCAGTTACTCTGAACTCTCAAGGTTACTCTTTAAGAAGAAATAGTTTATAATATCAGTAGTCTTTAAGGTGTTTTCCAAAATAAATAAATAAATAAAAATCCTGTTCATGAAAATGAACGTTGGTTAGATGTTTAAAATGGAAAGGAATGCTTATTGTCTTTCAGTCATTCCAAAACACTGTTAGTGAAACACTAGAGTGATTTAATTTGTGTGTTTTTAGTACTTTCTAGTTTCTTAACAAAAGTACATTAAAGTACAGTAAATAAAAAATAAATAAATAAAATTGAACTCTGTTTCTTTCTCCAGTTTGGGCTTCAAGCAGTTTTATTATTTAGAAGGGGATGCTCATGATTTACAGCCATGTCCACAATTTTCTCCATATCATGCATTTATTGCTAGTCCCCCTTTTTTTCTTAAGGTTTCAGATCAAGTGACTGACTTTTTCTCACAAGAATTTCCCAGTTTTTAGTTTTGAAGTTTTTAGTTTGGAGGCATTTTTCCTGAACTTTAGTTGATGTTTCTATACTCCTCAGAATTCATTTTGCTTCTGCAATCAGCAGTTCCATCATCAGGCTCATGTTTTACAGATATGATAGCATGCTTAGATCTTGCGCAGTTTCTTTTCACCTCCACATTTTGATCCTGTTTTTGTGGGTAACTATTATTTTACATTTTGCAGTATTTTACATTTTGCATCTGAGAATGTGGACTTAAACTTTTTGTTTGTGTAGAAATGTAAAACTGTGGAATACAGAGGCAATTAAAGCACACATTATAGAGTTCACTGTGCCTTAACCCATAAGAACCCAGACCCCTTTCTCCTTCAGGGAAAATGATGGGGGACATAACACAGACTAAATAGATGCCAAATAACACATTTCTCAACTTTTTTTCAAAATACCACCCCCTACTGTCAGGGATCTGTAATGTTACATATATGTCACAATGGGCATTAAGCAGCCGGACCCATTTCTCATGAAACCCCATGAAATTTGTTTATGTGGCAATAACCTAGGCCAAATGGAAACATTTGAAGCAATTTCTTTCCTCAGTGAAACTAAGACGCACATCACATTTCTCACAGAGGGTGGTGGTTGTATTGATTTTGCAGAATTTGCAACGACCACACTTCACAGGCCCGTGTGCAACCTGGTCCACATGAACATCATCTGGAACTCCAACATGAACTTTCTTGGGAGGTGGTGGTGGAGTTGGTGTTGAGTGATAGACGGCCCCTTTGTGAATGCAGGAGAATAAGGCTAGTTGCAACCTCAGCCTGGAAGCTCCTTTGTTTCAGTGGCTTGTGGACACCAAGTAGTTTACAGTCACGGTGGGAGATCAGCCATGCATTGACATAGGCAAGCATTATGGTTTGACCTCCGTGACCTCATGTGGTCCTTGTACCTTGCAACACATGCATCTTGGAGGTCAACAAATGTTGTGGGAACAAAAAATCACATGACCTATCACATGACCCACCAGGATGTTCAGTAGGTGTTATTTTAGGACTTCATGAGTTAAAATCAGGGATAAAGCTATAAAAGGAACTTCCCAGGACATTTAAAGGGCTTGTGACACCTTTGTCACCGTGGGTTGTAAAGGGGAACATTCTGGATTATGGCATGAGATATACCAGACTGACCACTTTAAAAAACAGAAATGTCACAGGATGGTTTTGTTGGTGTAATTAGTGTCAGATATAAAGAGTTAAACAGCATTAAAACAAGATGCAATGGTACATGAACCTGAATGACCTTATAAATCAGCTTTCATCCTCTGGAAAAAAATCATATCAATCTCTACATATCTGTTGACTCTTAAACTCTTCCAGTAATCAGTTCTGCTGTGTACTGCATCTGCTATATATGGTTGAAGTGACAATAAACCTTCTTTGACTTTGACTTTGACTTGAAGTGGATTTTTAATTGAAATATACACACCTGATCCTGGTAGTCAGCAGCAGGTAGGGCAATGATAGTTGGAAATCAAGAAGGGCAGTGGTCTTTGAGGACCAGGATTGAGAACCCCCTGTCTCTGCACCTGGACCTTAATTTATAGCTAAAACCAACATTATAAACCAAAATAGAGCACAACCTGAGAAAGTGCAGTATAAAACCAACAACTGCCAAGAGCTAGCTCATTATAATCGTCTACCATCAATGGCATCTGTATAGCTTTTAGACATGCAAGCTCACCTTGAGATCACATTTCTTGGAGGACATTTTTGGTCCACTTCCTCATGCTGGCAGTTGAACCTTACTTCTCATCGCACAGCAAAATATTGCAAATACCAACATTACACATAAACACATGTTGAACCACGTCTAACGTCCATGTTTCTAGCAAATTCGAGAAAGGAAAGCAGGTCAGAAAGGTCAGTCGGGACTAATCATATTTTCAGCAATCCTTACACATAGACTAAAATGAAGAATGGATTGTCTCGATTGTTGTTAAAAAATGATTAAAAGCACATCAGACAGACACACTGCTCCACTGAATGACATTTATTTATTGAAAAATGCTCATAATTGCTATAACTTTCTATAGCGCTCTTTTGCACTTGCTTACTTCAGTTATGGTGATTCTGAGTATTTAGGGCAATGTTTTTTTTAAAAATTGCTCCACCAAACATTTTGGGATTAGGAAACACATTACCCGTGTGGCTGTTATGTTTATATTGATTTTTGGACAACAATGGAGGTCTAAGGCACAGACAACTAAGCTAATACAGGCTGCAGACTGTCAGATATTCCTTGTGAGTAGAGGTGATTTATTGTTGGTGTTATGCCGGGTTCACACTGCACGATTTTCACAGTCATCGGATCACTGTTGCTTTCACACTGCACAACTATCTAGTGTAGCATTCAATCTGATTCAATCAAAATGTCAGAGTTCTCATGTGAGACTGGAAATGGAACCCCTATGGAGTCAATTCAATGCCACATATATTCGCAAAAGAATTCATGTGTTGCAAAAGAAAATAAAGTATTGCAAATGCAAAAATGAAATTTGCGAGAAATTGATAAGTTTTGGAAAATAAAAAATAAAGAGTTGCAAAATATAAATGACTTAAATGTATTTGCGACGCTGCTTTTATTTTGCGTTTCAGTGAAATGTAAGTTTGCGCTTCACTTTTCTTTGTGTTTGACTTTCTGGCACTGTTTTGATGTGGGGGTGGAGTCAAGGTATTGGGGTGTGGTAAGCAGGCCTGGGCAGGCCTCCTTTGATGCTACGTCATCAGCTGAAGACTCAAATCACAAAAGATGAAGTTAACAGAACAGAGGTCTACGTTTGGATTTATCGTTTCCTTTTATATCACTTACGTTAAAATGAGTATTGTTTGGTTAATGTCCACAGATTTTATTTACCACCGCGGTGAAGTTAGTTTGATACTCGGACATTAGACAGACATTCGGAAGCTGTATTTTAGGGACCGTCGACAAATTTCTGTACGACTGAATCTCCAAAATGTTGACAAGACTAAGTTTTATATAACATCTGAACTTTTATAAGATGAAAGTAAGGTCAATAAAATAACCTAGAGAACAAAATTTTCAGTTTTACTCAAATTAGGGTGATGCAAAAATGAGTACACCCCACTGAAAATCTCTGGAGCAAAGCTAAATTTTAGACTACAAATGTCTAATATTTTTTGTTATATTTTTGTATATTTTTTGTTATATTTTTGTACCCTTAAATTGGGGTATTTTAGTATTTTTTGTTATATTCCTTCTTATTTTATTTATTACCTGTGCTTGTAGATACTGCTGGTGCCAGATTCCACAGCATACTTCAAAGCTCTTGTAGACTCCAAGCTTTGAAAGGTCTGAGCTGTTTTTGTATCGATAGGGCCTTACACAGTATTAGGCAAGTGGTTTTAATGTTATGGCTGATCGGTGTACATCATATCATCTGAGACAGTTATTTGTCATCATGCCCAAACTTAGCAATACATTAAACACCACAAATTGGATGGCAAAATAGACACATCCAATATGCGACCCTATGTCAATGCTTGTATGCGTTATTCTAAGATGCGGTCCCTTATGCAGAATAACGTGTGAGGTCCTTTGTGACTTCTCATTTGCTTTGGGTACGATCAGTCTTGAAGTGAGTTGGCACCATTCTCCAGTCCCTCATCTGGCCAAAAGTGTTACCTTTTGTTAAGGGAATGCAGCTGATGTCTTGCCCAAACTGGAGTATAAGAAAATAAATATAAAGTATATTAGAGCTTCCAGATACAGTGAAATGGCAATAAGTACACAAAGATTCTGCAAAAAATGTGAAAATTTACAATCTATATAATGTTTAATTTATATCTTATATCTATTATATCTTGTGTTTAATACTCAAAATGTGAATAACCTGCAGGATGCTGCGCTACTCCCAAAAGATGACTGGAAATTGTGGATAGTTTCCTGCAGTATCTGTCTTTCTCTTCCCTGAAATTCATATGATATTATAACAAAACCGTCTATAAACATGGGACCAGATTAGACAACGCTGACTAGCAGTTTTTAAAAAACACACCTTTCCAGCATTAAGTTCAGAAATGGCTGCCAGAATCTGTTGTCTGGGCCCGTCTGTTTTAATCCCCAGCTCCTGCAGATCTCCATCAGTCAGAGTCAAAAAGGCCTCCATGTCTACCTGTAAATAAAACAATACAGGTAATTTACAGAGAGGAAAAAATCACATATGATTTATGCACAATTTACTGAGTACAGCTCTAAGTCTACTTTGACAAGACTCTACAGGCTACAGGTGTAACTGCCATCTTCATGTTGCTTCACTGAAGTCCTATGTGGTCTGGGATTTGGTTGGGCCATTTAAGGACATTTAGAAAGTTGTTCCAAAGCCACTCCAGGGTTGTCTTGGATATATTCATGTTGTCGTTCTGAAAGGTTAAACCTTGTCTTAAAATCTGAGGCTGTGTCCACTGTGGAGCAAGTTTTCTTTAAGAACCTCTCTGTATTTCGGCTGCTTTCATCCTTCCCTTAATTCTGACCCGTCTTTCCCCTCCTGCCACTGAGAAGTACTCCTGCCAACACCATGCTTCACAATAACAGTGGTATTGCCCAAATATTGAGCAGTGCTTATATTCAGCAGCAGTTTTCATTTAGCTATTCCAACATAAAGCTCTTACTGATGGAGAACTTCTGAGATGGCTGTACTTCCAGCAAGTTCTCCCTTTTCTGCAGAGGACTTCTAAAGCTGTTAAAGTTGTCAGTGGGCTTTTGTTTTCTCTCTGATCAAAGCCATTCTAACCTGGTTACTGAGTTTGGCTGGATATCCTGTTGATTCCAAACATTTTTCCACAATGATAGAACCCACTGTGCTTCTTGGAACATTCAACACCTTAGATATGGTTTATACCTTTACCCTGCTCTATGTCTTGACACAATTTGCTCAGGGTGGTCTATGTATTTTGTAGATAGATGTGTTCATTTCTGAATACCGTGTCTACGTTCATGGTCCAGAACCATATTGGCTTTTGTATGTTAGAGACTGGTAAACTGCAATAGTGTGAATGAGAGTACATTCCTACACACCATAAAGTCTGATCATCTTTATTTGCACTGACCTTCATCAGTGATGCTGCCACTGCTGGAGCCACCACTACTTTTAGAACATGGTTGGGAAGAAGCAGAAGACAGGGTTTCACCAATTAGAGGCTTAGGAGTTGGGGATGGCGATGGAGTCAGGGTAGGGGATGTACTCTTAGATGTGGAGGAATTCCCAGACTGAGGTCTCTTTTTCAGATCAACCTTCTGTGGAGATTGTAGGCTAGTGTTAGGTTAGATTGATGGAAATGAACAATACTCATAAAACACACTGACTTGGTACAGTTAATATATAGTAGTTTCTATCAGAGATACACACTCGCTCACTTATTAAGACTATTTGTACAGTCCCCTCTGAAAATACTCAAATGTTTTTTTTATACTTTGAAGACAATTTGGCTTTAAGTTCCAAAAAAGTATATAAGGCTATAGACCAGAATTCTCAGATTTCATTTCCAGATATTTACATCTAGATGTGTAAACAACAACCGTTAAAGATAAATACAAACCTACTAAAATAAAGGTTAAACAAAGTTATTAAAATACAAAGGTAAATCCCACACTGAAAAAAACATAAAAAAACAAAAAACCTGACGCAGTAATTTGTTTGTAATCCGCTTCTGTGCCACACTGTAATTATGCAAATACATTTGACTTGAATGACACGTCATTAGCGCGCACGATCCATCGATTGTTGTGGGCGGGCCATTGTTGCGATTAGCGGAGAACGATAAAATTGTGAGAGATTCGATTGGCTCGCTATGGGCGATTGTCTGTCCATCTTTTCAGCGCAGGGATTGGAGAAGAAAGATGTAACGGGCCGATGTGATTGGGCGAGAAAGATTTCCCAGGTGAGCTGTGATTGGCCGGCTGACCCAGACTATCGGTCTTCAGGTAGCACCACTGGCCCATGGGAGCCTTAGGGGGAGCCTACAAATAAATAAGTGATGACAAATCAGTTATGTAACGTTTTGCGCAGTGAATCGAAATGTACACAACACCAACATGCTGCTGGCTGCAATCGGGGATCGTTTTTGGTTTCCGTTGAGGAAGCGTTCCCGGCCGTTATTAACTGAACGATTTGGTGAACTCCTTGCCAGCTCTGCGGGCAATCCAATAAAGTCACGTTCCCATACCGGGAGTCGAACCCGGGCCACCTGGGTGAAAACCAGGAATCCTGGCCGCTAGACCATAGGGGAGGGCAATTCGGCAGCTGGAGTTTGGGGCACACCTCTGGGCTCTCAAAAGGCAGCCGAGCCAGCCAGGAGTCGAACCTAGAATCATCTGATCCGTAGTCAGATGCTTTATCCATTGCGCCACTGGCCCACGTGGGCCTTAATGGGAGCGGGGTCCTACCTGCTTATGCTTTTCAAGTGAAAAACGGCCATAGGTCAACAGGCGTGCCTAGCGTTCAACAGTGATGTGGAAAAGCCAATGCCGTGACCCGGATTCGAACCGGGGTTGCTGCAGCCACAACGCAGAGTACTAACCACTATACGATCACGGCACCCCACACACCTGGGCTGGCAGGTAAAAGGAGCTGCTACATGTTGTGATATGGGTTCTGGCGCCCCTCTGGCCTGGTGCAGTGGCTTTTGATTTAGACATGATTGGAATAGTTGTAGTCTTTTTTCACACTATATCAAGAGACGATCTGATTCATACCCAAATGATACCTTTTGTGCTTTTTAAATAAAAAAACAAACAAACAAATAAATGAAAAAATCCTGCAACCCAGATACACTACATGATTAGTTCTACTGACACTGGGACTGACACTCACAGACACCGAGAGAGAAAATAAGCCAAAAGAGAGTTCTCCTCAGTTCATCAAGAAGCTTAAGAACGATTTAAGTTGAAGAGTTCACTGGTATTGTAGCTTTGGTTATATAGAGAAATATATAACTTTAAATATATAACTTTAAATATACAACTTAAATATATAACTTTCTGTTATATACAGAAACACAGATGAGGCTTTGCACCCACACATAAACCTGATTAACATGTTTTAATGGTTTTCTTTTGTTTTATTTAAATTGTTGTTTTTAACTTATATAATAGTAAATACACTAGCTGTTCACTTTTGTATCTGTAAGAAGCTATAAGCTACTCCGAGAGACTTACATATTGGATCCAATTCCACAAAACCCTCCAGCAGAGTTCTGCTCATGAATGATGTACTGGGGGTTTCCAAAAAGCCAAGCTGTTGAACAAAATTGAGATAAGTGATTAAAAACCATGAACATTTTAATGCACATAAAACATTTGCACCTCAGTTCTGTTTAGGGTGTTAGTAGAATGCAAAAGTAATTTCCTACTGTATCTTACCTGCCCCACCAAGGACTGCATAGCCAGTCACAGCCGCAATGAATATAATGCAGCACAAGACATCAGTAAATGCCCTAAAAGAAAAAAAAGAATAAATTACATTTCCTGAAGAAAATGTGAGTGGTGCTTGCCCTGGCAAAACTCGTCCCCAAGCAGACAGACAGCATCCCAATACTTTTGGAGGTGGGTGGTCAGATAGGGCACCAAAAATGTTGTATACGAGGGGATAGATAGGGTGCCTATACTTTTGGAGGCATGTGTACAGAGAGGGTGCCAATATTTTTGAAGGCAAATGGATAAGTGCAAGTGATGTCTTCAAAATGCGCATCATGGAGTTCTGCTACACCGATCAGCCATAACATTATGACCACCTGCCTAATATAGTCCCCCTTTTGCTATCACAGAGTGGCAGTTTAAAATAAAATATTATTATTTACTTGAAAGACTACAAACACATAAAATGACCTTCTCACTAACAATGAATGTTGAATTGAATGTTGGAAGTAATTCAGTAAAATAAAGAAAATGACAAAAATAAAATGTCTGTCCTTTGCAAATTTGTTGAGATACCGAGCCTGTAGAAAAGTCTGATTATAGACTGAAATTCTAACACCATTTTACATGGAGTAGTGGATTCATCTCCATGGAATAGTAATGACAAATGCAGAAAATCCATCATCATAATAAAATATCATCACATCACGTCACAACACCAGGATACACGCCATGCACTTCCCTTCATTGCACTGAATTGATATGTCACATGTGTATGTTGCAGAAATTTTGTGATTCTGCATAATTTTGTGGTTGGCACACACGTGACATCACGTGTTGTCATCAGTGTACATGTAACCTTGTTCACCTTATTGTGCTGAGGGTTTGGAAATATCACATGTCTATATTGCAGATAGATGCTAGTGTGTAGAGATAGATAGATAGATAGATAGATAGATAGATAGATAGATAGATAGATAGATAGATAGATAGATAGATAGATAGATAGATAGATAGATAGATAGATAGATAGATAGATAGATAGATAGATAGATAATTATTATAACTGGAATATATCCAATTGTTTGTTTTCTTGAGGATACAGCTGGATATAAACAGTGAATATAGGTTACAAGGTTACAGGACTTAAAGGATCTGCTGCTAACATCTTGGTGCCAGATACAACACACCTTCAGGGATCTAGTGGAGTCCATGCCTCAACGGGTCAGGGCTGTTTTGGCAGCAAAAGGGGGACCAACACAATATTTTGCCTGTTACATATATATATACACACATACATACACAATCAGCCATAACATTACGACCACCTGCCTAATATTGGGTTGGTCCCCCTTTTGCTATCACAGAGTGGCAGTTTAAAATAAAATATTATTTACTTGAAAGCCTACAAACTCATATAAAATGACCTTCTCACTAACAAACATAAAAAAATCGGTTTTGAATGTTGGAAGTAATTCAGTAAAATAAAGAAAATGACAAAAATAAAATGTCTGTCCCTTGCAAATTTGTTGAGAGACCAGGCCTGTAGAAAGGCTGACCATGTAAGTCCAAAACGATTTCTCATTGAAGACTTAAGGTCATTAACTTCACTGGAAAGTGACTGAAACTAGAATAAAAGTTTTAGGTAACAATTTTATCACGTACTTGAAATGGGTGGAGTGGACGTGAAGGACACTGTCCGGCAAATTGAGGTTATTGTTATTGAAGGAGGGTGTACTTTCTTTCCCCTCCATGTTTGTATATATAAATATTGTTTTGTGTAAGTACATTAAGGCAGGTTTATAACACATCCAGGTGTGTTGGTGTAGAGGTGTGGTTTCCCAGCTGGTTGTGAGCAGTGCAGTAGTACAGTCCACTGTGCTGGGAGCTGATGTAGCTGATGCTGTAATTCTGGCCTGTTGTCAGCAGTGTCTCTGCAGCTGGACTCTGCTTAAACCAGGAGTAGGTGAGAACAGGAGGGTTTGTGTGGTGAAATGGAGTTCACTGTATATATATATATATGTATTTATGTATACACACACCGATCAGCCATAACATTATGACCACCTGCCTAATATTGTGTTGGTCCCCCTTTTGCTGCCAAAACAGCCCTGACCCATCAAGGCATGAACTCCACTAAATCCCTGAAGGTGTGCTGTGGTATCTGGCACCAAGATGTTAGCAGCAGATCCTTTAAGTCCTGTAAGCTCCATGGATCAGACTTGTTTGTCCAGCACATCCCACAGATGCTCGAGTGGATTGAGATCTGGGGAATTTGGAGGCCAAGTCAACATCTCAAACTGGTTGTTGTGGTCATCAAACCATTCCTGAACCATTATTGCTTTGTGTCACGGTGCATTATCCTGCTGAAGGAGGCCACAGACATCAGGAAATACTGTTACCATGAAAGAGTGTACATGGTCTGCAACAATGCTTAGGTAGGGGGTATGTTTCAAAGTAACATCCACATGGATGGCAGGACCCAAGGTTTCCCAGCAGTACACTGCCCAAAGCATGACACTGCCTTGGTTCCATGTATTCCTCAGGTAAGCAACACACACACATACACACACACACACACCCAGCCATCCACGTGATGTAAAAGAAAACGTGATTCATCAGATCAGGCCAACTTCTTCCATTGCTCCCTGGTCCAGTTCTGATGCCCACGTGCTCATTGTTGGCGCTTTTGGCAGTGCACAGGGGTCAGCAAGGACAAAATGTTCACTAACAGGTGCCATGATGAGGAGATAATCAGTCTTATTCACGTCACCTGTCAGTACTCATAATGTTATGGCTGACTGGTGTATATAAAACTCTTTACTTTGTATGAATCTTCCTTCCATCCATTTTCTGAACTGTTTATCCTACACAGGGTCAATGGGAGCCTGATCCTATCCAAGGGAGATGCCAATCAACCTACCACACATCACTGGACTGTGAGAGATAATCAGAATACTAAGAGGAAAACTCCACACACATGAACACTAAAAAAATGTAGATAAGTTTAAATATCTAATAAAAGCTTAAATATCTAATAAAAGTTAAAATATCTAATAGCAAATAATAGATTTGTGTCCTGATCACTCTTTAAGACAAATGGGATAGAGAAGTGTGCGTGTGTGTGTTAAAGGGGTGTGAATGTTGCTCAGACTCTCTCTATGGTCTTCATCATCTCCTGTACATGCTGCTTCACGATGCTCAGCACTGCAGAGGCTAAAGCTGCTGGATCTCTGTAAAGCTCCAGAGGCTGATAGAAAAGGTCCTCAAGCAGCACTGTCAGCATATTCTGTACAAACACAAACACACACACATTTCCAGCATGATACTGAAGAGATTGATCAGAGAATTTAAAGCAGGTTCTTTAGAACGTGTCTCATGGCATTAGAAAAAAGTTCCTCCCTTACAGAAAGCCTTAAAAAGAGCCGCTCTGCCTCAGGCTCCCTGATGTCCACGTCCCACTGGCTGATGGCTAGAAACAGAGGCTGCAAAAATCCATGTACAACTTGGTTCACACTTAGATCTCATTGACCTGAACAACTTTCACACTGCATGTCATTAAGTCTAATCCACAGGAAGTCAGTTATTTTGAGTTGTTTGCAAAACGCACCCAATGGAATTTGATATACTCCTCCTAGAGAATTGATACAACCGCCACCAAACCCAGGCTAATATGATCTCAAGACATTGATACAACCGCCACCAAACCCAGGCTAATATGATCTCAAGACATTGATACAACCGCCACCAAACCCAGGCTAATATGATCTCAAGACATTGATACAACCGCCATCAAACCCAGGCTAATATGATCTCAAGACATTGATACAACCGCCACCAAACCCAGGCTAATATGATCTCAAGACATTGATACAACCGCCACCAAACCCAGGCTAATATGATCTCAAGACATTGATAATGCAAAGTTGATGAGTGATTTTTGATCTCAAACTGTTCAGCCGTGAGAAGCCCTTAAACTTATGGTGAATAAAACAAAACAGGAAGTGGCTAATAACTTCTGTGTACATTAAGTGATCTACACGAAACCTTAGGATTATGTTAAGCATAGAAAGCTGATCACAGAGATATGACAACTGTGAGTCTCGGTCATAGCGCCACCAACTGGCAGCAGGAAGTGTGTCACTTTTTGAAATCTCTAATATTTTCTCCCTTACTTTCACCTGATTTGGTTCAAAATCAGTCAGAATAATGACAAGACATGGCTGATGTGAAACTGTGAAGGAATTTTTGATACCTTGAATCGTGTTACTATGACGACGATTTACATAAGAACATACAGTAGGACTTTTTACACTATGTTTTTGTTACACAATGTTCATTGTTAAAAGCGCTATACAAATAAAAATGAATTGAATTGAATAGAATATGAATGGAGTGGTTTGTACCACTCAAATGACACATTCATGAAGATTATGAAGAAGGGAAGCATCTTCCCTTCTAGCTGGTCACCAGATTTCCATGGAAGCCAGTCGTTTGCATGCAATATTTTGACTTTGGCTCCCAGACAGTGTGGTGTAAATATATCATGGCCTTTTTTCTTGTCAAATAAGGATGTGGAGACACACTGGTGGATCAGAGAAATATAATATCTGCATTGTATTATTTATTTATTTGATCTGATTTGAAGTACTATTATAACAAGCGATTAATTATAGAGCCATTATTTGAAATAATTATTCATCCGTTACTTGTGAATCAAGCATGTGACTTAAATACACAAACCTAAACAAAGCACAGGAGACACCTATTAGACATAATGACAGAGACTGGACACCAACAAAAAGGCAGTGGGGGTCTCTAGTGGCCAGAAAACAGTCCACAACCCTGACAGGAAACCAGTAGATATCAGTTTATATCTTGCTCTGTTCATGTTACAATTAGTTGCATATCTTACCTGTATATTTCAGTCTAGTTGTGTTGATATTTATCATGATCAGAAAATGACAGATGATTTTCAAAGTCTTTTCCTGTTTCTTCATAAAATGGACATAATAAAGCGTCCAAGAGTCAGAATGGACAAACCCATGTGTATAAATCACACCAAAATATGGACTTGAATTAAAACACTTAAGAGAAACATTATTTCAGACTTTTGGATAACAGCTGGATAGACTTTTATTTGATAATTATGTGCAGTATTGAGATTAAAATTTATACTTGATTTGGATTGGTCAGAAGGTGTTCAGCATGGACCTGATAGCAGTTCAGGTTTCAAATCAAATCTCTCTTTTTTAAAGAATGTCCTCTTTCTGATTATATATATACAGTTCTACAAACCAAAAAATAGTCTATGTCAAATATGTACAGAAGAAACTGAATTTGAGTTTAGAGACTAACTAACTAACTAACTAACTAAATATAATCACAATCGTTTACATCAGCAAACAAAACATTAATATAAATTATGTATACACAGGCCAGAGGGGCGCCAGAACGCATATCACAACATGTAGCAGCTCCTTTTACCAGCCGGCCCAGGTGCATGGGATGCCGTGATTGTATAGTGGTTAGTACTCTGCGTTGTGGCCGCAGCAACCCCGGTTCGAATCCGGGTCACGGCATTGGCTTTTCCACATCACGCTAGGCATGGCTTTTGACCGCTGGCTGTTTGTCACTTGAAAAGCATAAAAAGGTAGGACCCCGCTCCCCTTAAAACTCACATGGGCCAGTGGCACAATGGATAACGCGTGTGACTATGGATCAGAAGATTCTAGGTTCGACTCCTGGCTGGCTCGGCTGCCTTTTAAGAGCCCAGAGGTGTGCCACAAACTACAGCTGCCCAATTGCTGGCAGAGTAACACCTCCCACAATCCCTGAAATGCGGAGAGTCCTGTACTGGGAGGTACGCTGGTTTTCTGCACCAGGAACACCAGCTCACGCTCTGTCTAGCGGCTGATCTTCCGCTGGATTGCCAGCTCGAGTAGCTGGATATTCGGTCAGCGCTGGCCGATTTTGTGCTCTGCAATGCAAGGTTCCCATACAAAGCTCTGGATGATACCGCGCTGGAGCTCAAACTGCTTGGTGGTCGAGTAAAATGCCGATCTCAACTCTCCCGGGGAGCCCTCCCCTATGGTCTAGCGGCCAGGATTCCTGGTTTTCACCCAGGTGGCCCGGGTTTGACTCCCAGTATGGGAACTTGACTTTATTGGATTGCCCGCAGAGCTGGCAAGGAGTTTACCAAATCGCTGAGTTAATAACGGCAGGGAACGCTTCCTCAACGGAAACCAAAAACGATCACTGATTGCAGCCAGCAGCATGTTGGTGTTGTGTTCATTTCGATTCACAGCACAAAACGTTACATAACTGATTTGTCATCACTTATTTATTTGTAGGCTCCCCCTAAGGCTCCCATGGGCCAGTGGTGCTACCTGAAGAACGATAGTCTGGGTCAGCCGGCCAATCACAGCTCACCCGGGAAATCTTTCTCGCCCAATTACATCGGCCCGTTACATCTTTCTTCCCCAATCCCTGCGCTGAAAAGATGGACAGACAATGATGGCCGCGCCCATAGCGAGCCAATCGAATCTCTCACAATTTTATTGTTCTCCGCTAATCGCAACAATGGCCCGCCCACGGCAATCGATGGATCTTGCGCGCTAATGATGTGTCATTCAAGTCAAATGTATTCGCATAATTACAGTGTCATCCATCAATCTAACCTAACACTAGCCTACAATCTCCACAGAAGGTTGATCTGAAAAAGAGACCTCAGTCTGGGAATTCCTCCACATCTAAGAGTACATCCCCTACCCTGACTCCATCACCATCCCCAACTCCTAAGCCTCTAATTGGTGAAACCCTGTCTTCTGCTTCTTCCCAACCATGTTCTAAAAGTAGTGGTGGCTCCAGCAGTGGCAGCATCACTGATGAAGGTCAGTGCAAATAAAGATGATCAGACTTTATGGTGTGTAGGAATGTACTCTCATTCACACTATTGCAGTTTACCAGTCTCTAACATACAAAAGACAACATGGTTGTGGACCATGAACATAGACAGGGTATTCAGAAATGAACACATCTATCTACAAAATACATAGACCACCCTGAGCAAATTGTGTCAAGACATAGAGCAGGGTAAAGGTATAAACCATATCTAAGGTGTTGAATGTTCCAAGGAGCACAGTGGGTTCTATCATTGTGGAAAAATGTTTGGAATCAACAGGATATCCAGCCAAACTCAGTAACCAGGTTAGAATGGCTTTGATCAGAGAGAAAACAAAAGCCCACTGACAACTTTAACAGCTTTAGAAGTCCTCTGCAGAAAAGGGAGTACTTGCTGGAAGTACAGCCATCTCAGAAGTTCTCCATCAGTAAGAGCTTTATGTTGGAATAGCTAAATGAAAACTGCTGCTGAATATAAGCACTGCTCAATATTTGGGCAATACCACTGTTATTGTGAAGCATGGTGTTGGCAGGAGTACTTCTCAGTGGCAGGAAGGGAAAGACGGGTTAGAATTAAGGGAAGGATGAAAGCAGCCGAAATACAGAGAGGTTCTTAAAGAAAACTTGCTCCACAGTGGACACAGCCTCAGATTTTAAGACAAGGTTTAACCTTTCAGAACGACAACATGAATATATCCAAGACAACCCTGGAGTGGCTTTGGAACAACTTTCTAAATGTCCTTAAATGGCCCAACCAAATCCCAGACCACATAGGACTTCAGTGAAGCAACATGAAGATGGCAGTTACACCTGTAGCCTGTAGAGTCTTGTCAAAGGAGACTTAGAGCTGTACTCAGTAAATTGTGCATAAATCATAAGTGAGAAGTGGATTAAATTGTTTCCAAACCTACAGTGTCAATGATCTTTACTTTTATTCCTTTTTCACAGATGAGCTGTCAGGTATACTAAGAAAACTTTCCCTGGAGAAGTACCAGCCCATCTTTGAAGAACAGGAGGTATAGACATGGCCATCTCTAAAGTCTGGAACTTTTTCTTGTACTTACATGTTATTTAAATAATGGATTTAACACAATAGTTAATAGTTTGATTTTCTCTTCAACCAAATTCCTATTTCCAAACACTACAATTGCATGCTTGCATTTTTCCTCTCTGTAAATTACCTGTATTGTTTTATTTACAGGTAGACATGGAGGCCTTTTTGACTCTGACTGATGGAGATCTGCAGGAGCTGGGGATTAAAACAGACGGGCCCAGACAACAGATTCTGGCAGCCATTTCTGAAAGTAATGCTGAAAAGGTGTGTTTTTTAAAAACTGCTAGTCAGCGTTGTCTAATCTGGTCCCATGTTTATAGACGGTTCTGTTATATCATATGAATTTTATTATTTTACTATCCACAATTTCCAGTCATCTTTTGGGAGTAGCGCAGCATCCTGCAGGTTATTCACATTTTGAGTATTAAACACAAGATATAATAGATATAAGATATAACTTAAACATTATATAGATTGTAAATTTTCACATTTTTTGCAGAATCTTTTGTACTTATTGCCATTTCACTGTATCTGGAAGCTCTAATATACTTTATATTTATTTTTTTATACTCCAGTTTGGGCAAGACATCAGCTGCATTCCCTTAACAAAAGGTAACACTTTTGGCCAGATGAGGGACTGGAGAATGGTGCCAACTCACTTCAAGACTGATCGTACCCAAAGCAAATGAGAAGTCACAAAGGACCTCACACGTTATTCTGCATAAGGGACCGCATCTTAGAATAACGCATACAAGCATTGACATAGGGTCACATATTGGATGTGTGTATTTTGCCATCCAATTTGTGGTGTTTAATGTATTGCTAAGTTTGGGCATGATGACAAATAACTGTCTCAGATGATATGATGTACACCGATCAGCCATAACATTAAAACCACTTGCCTAATACTGTGTAAGGCCCTATCGATACAAAAACAGCTCAGACCTTTCAAAGCTTGGAGTCTACAAGAGCTCTGAAGTATGCTGTGGAATCTGGCACCAGCAGTATCTACAAGCACAGGTAATAAATAAAATAAGAAGGAATATAACAAAAAATACTAAAATACCCCAATTTAAGGGTACAAAAATATAACAAAAAATATACAAAAATATAACAAAAAATATTAGACATTTGTAGTCTAAAATTTAGCTTTGCTCCACAGACTTTCAGTGGGGTGTGCTCATTTTTGCATCACCCTAATTTGAGTAAAACTGAAAATTTTGTTCTCTAAGTTATATTATTAACTTTACTTTCATGTTATAAAAGTTCAGATGTTATGATTAGTCCCGACTGACCTTTCTGACCTGCTTTCCTTTCTCGAATCTGCTAGAAACATGGACGTTAGACGTGGTTCAAGATGTTTTTCAATTTAATATTTCAATAAAAAATCCACTTTTGAAACTCTCAAAGTTTAGTAGAGAAAACACAAAACAATGACTAAGGAAATGTTTAAATGAAGTAGACTTTACTAGCAAAAAGTATTTCTTGCATAGAGAAAATTAAGTAATAAATACAAAGACTAGTCTTAATCTACATAATAATCTGATGCAAAAAGTTACCTTCATTGTTTAAATTAGATCAGGCTGGATATTTTTATCAGCGTACAAACAAACAGTACCATCTACATTTACAAGATTTATCAGACTCTCTTATCCAGAGCAACTCACATTTCCACAGCTGAGCAGTTAAGGGGTAAAGGGCTTTGCACAAGGGTCCAGCAGCAGCAGCTTGGATTAAATTGTTTAAATTGCAGTTTTATTTAAATAGCACACAAAGGTAATATTTCTAATCATGTCATTTCATATTTATGGCAAAAAAATAAAAACAGCAAGCCCACTCAAATCCAGTTTAAAACAAATGAGACAAGTCTTTTAAGAGCAAATGATGATATATAAAATAAGCTGTGTGAGCTGTGTCTGTGCTTATGGTATCTGTCTGTCCATCTCAGTCTGTCCATAATCTGAGGTGTTACAAACAGCAGAACTGATTACTGGAAGAGTTTAAGAGTGAACAGATATGTAGAGATTGATATGATTTTTTTCCAGAGGATGAAAGCTGATTTATAAGGTCATTCAGGTTCATGTACCATTGCATCTTGTTTTAATGCTGTTTAACTCTTTATATCTGGCACTAATTACACCAACAAAACCATCCTGTGCCATTTCTGTTTTTTTAAAGTGGTCAGTCTGGTATATCTCATGCCATAATCCAGAATGTTACCCTTTACAACCCACGGTGACAAAGGTGTCACAAGCCCTTTAAATATCCTGGGAAGTTCCTTTTATAGCTTTATCCTTGATTTTAACTCATGAAGTCCTAAAGTGACACCTACTGAACATCCTGGTGGGTCATGTGATAGGTCATGTGATTTTGTGTTCCCACAACAACATTTGTTGTCCTCTAAGATGCATGCATTGCAAGGTACAAGTACCACATGAGGTCACGGAGGTGGTTCCTCTACCTGTTCTGACAAACCATAATGCTTGCCTATGTCAATGCATGGCTGATCTCCCGCCGTGACTGTAAACTACTTGGTGTCCACAAGCCACTGAAACAAAGGAGCTTCCAGGCTGAGGTTGCAACTAGCCTTATTCTCCTGCATTCCCAAAGGGGCCGTCTATCACTCAACACCAACTCCACCACCACCTCCCAAGAAAGTTCATGTTGGAGTTCCAGATGATGTTCATGTGGACCAGGTTGCACACGGGCCTGTGAAGTGTGGTCGTTGCAAATTCTGCAAAATCAATGCAACCACCACCCTCTGTGAGAAATGTGATGTGCATCTTAGTTTGTCTTATAAATGTGTTATTTGGCATCTATTTAGTCTGTGTTATGTCCCCCATCATTTTCCTTGAAGGAGAAAGGGGTCTGGGTTCTTATGGGTTAAGGCACAGTGAACTCTATAATGTGTGCTTTAATTGCCTCTGTATTCCACAGTTTTACATTTCTACACAAACAAAAAGTTTAAGTCCACATCCTCAGATGCAAAATGTAAAATACTGCAAAATGTAAAACAAGTTACCCACAAAAACAGGATCAAAATGTGGAGGTGAAAAGAAACTGCGCAAGATCTAAGCATGCCATCATATCTGTAAAACATGAGCCTGATGATGGAACTGCTGATTGCAGAAGCAAAATGAATTGTGAGGAGTATAGAAACATCAACTAAAGTTCAGGAAAAATGCCTCCAAACTAAAAACTTCAAAACTAAAAACTGGGAAATTCTTGTGAGAAAAAGTCAGTCACTTGATCTGAAACCTTAAGAAAAAAAGGGGGACTAGCAATAAATGCATGATATGGAGAAAATTGTGGACATGGCTGTAAATCATGAGCATCCCCTTCTAAATAATAAAACTGCTTGAACCCCAAACTGGAGAAAGAAACAGAGTTCAGTTTTAGTTTTTTATTTAATTTACTGTACTTTAATGTACTTTTGTTAAGAAACTAGAAAGTACTAAAAACACAAATTAAATCACTCTAGTGTTTCACTAACAGTGTTTTGGAATGACTGAAAGACAATAAGCATTCCTTTCCATTTTAAACATCTAACCAACCTTCATTTTCATGAACAGGACTTTTATTTTTTTATTTATTTTGGAAAACACCTTAAAGACTACTGACATTATAAACTATTTCTTCTTAAAGAGTAACCTTGAGAGTTCAGAGTAACTGCATTATAAATGATGTGCTACAGTGGTGTGATTTGGTGTAAACTGTAAATCCACATTTTTAGTCCTCTACAATTTAGATTTTCAGATTTTTATCTCAAGATTTCAGACTTTTTATACACAACTGTGCTCTGGATGCTTAAATGTAAATGTGCAATTCCCCAAATGTTACAGATTTTTCTACATTTTGGAAACAAACTTTAAAAGACTATAAATATCTGAATTTTGTTGGATGTTATTTTTCATTTTTTACATTTTAATAAACCTTACAAAGTTTCTGAAGTTCTTTAAAAAGGATTTGTATATGAGTGAAAAGTTCATTTAGTGTTGTGTTGCTTTTTAAAGGAAAATTATATAGACATACTGATGACTAAAAATAATCAGAATGAGACGGTAATAGGAGCAAATGAAAACATTTATTAAAGTAAACTATATAAACACTATACAACTATAAGTTTATTTACAACAATATTATTTGCAGCTACTATTTATACTAATTACTATTAGCAGTTATCTATATAGACAAGGATAGAGGGATAGATTGATAAGGGACGCTCTATGAGGGATGAGGGATATTAAAACTACTCCTTGGGTGCTGGGTTCACTCTACAGACCTGTAGGGAAGAAAAGAGTATACTTTAATATTAAGTTCATCAAAAACAAGAATAAAATTAATTTCTACTTACGTGTGGAGAGCTTGAGCAATGTATAGAAAAGAAGTGAGGGAAAAGAAATGGAACAGAAGGAAGAAAAGAGGAATTTGGTAGAAGGAAGGACATTGCTCAGAGCTTCCACAAAATGTCCATCATCTTCTGGACACGCTGTCTGAGGAAAGGTCTCAGTTTGCTGGCTAAGGCTGCTGGGTCTTGGTAGAACTCCGGGGGCTGAGTAAACAGCACTTCAGCGAGATCTGTAAGCTGATCCTATAGACAAATTACATCATCACTGTCACAATCCAACATAGTGTCACTGAGTTTAGGATACAATACTGAGAATTTGTGGATCACAGCATCAGAAGATATTAGACACTTACAATAAGCACTTTAAAGTAGGTCCTTGCTGCAGGCTTCCACACGTCTACCTCCCACATGCTGATGAGCGCAAACAGGCGCTCCAAGAATCCTCCCTTAAGCTTTAGGAAAGAAAGACGACAAGCTCCATTAATATCATGTCATATCAGGGTTAACAACATGGAAAAATAAAATGAGATGAAATAAACCATGTTCTGAAACTACATTCAAGCATGGCTTTTAAATCTCCTGATAAGACTCTTACTGTCTCAGGTATTGAGCTGTTTGTAAAATAGCCGAATAGAAGCAGCTCGAAAAAGATGTCCACGAAGTTGTAGTGGTAGACCTGCACAGAAGAGAAAAGTTACAAGAAGAAATTAGCTTTACATAATGGAGTCCTGTTTTCTATCACATCAAAATCTTTTAGATTTAAACATTTGTCATGTTACACAAGCATTTATAAGCTTACATAGGACCCGGAGAGCTCTGCTGCAATCCAGTCCTGATAAGAAGGAGTCCTCAGGAAACGAATCAGAGCCTCGTAGTCCAGCTGTACACGACCTGCATCCTGTTAAAGCAAACAAACAAAATAATCACTTTGGCTTCAGTTTTTTTAACGTGGAAACTCATTTTAAACCCTAAAATGAAGCAGTATGTAAGCCTCAGCATGTCCAGTACTTTACTAAAGATACACAGATGATGTATGACATGGGCCAAATGTCCAACTACTGCATATCCCAGAGCCCTCTTCATTATGTACATTTTATTTTAATATTTATCCTAAGAATGTCCTTTTTTTAGCAGGCTGTGATTGTTATAAAATTAGCTTTTGATGCTTGTTATTTTAATTATTATTCCTTAATTACTCATTACCACATTTGTTTGACAACTACATCATTTTCAAGCCCAGTAACTGAAAGTATTTAGCACAAGGAAACAGTCTATCATCATTCTGAAGTCACCTGGTTGTTAACTGCTGCCAGACGCATCACAATCTTCTTCCCCATAACGAACAAGAAGTTCTGATTGTGGATGCAGGTAAGATGAATCTGAATATAAGACAGCACATAATACAAGTTAAAGCAGAGTGAACTTCCCCTGAGCAAAAACAGCAGCTAAACAAAGGTTTTACTCACAGCGAACGCCTCACGGAGAGCATGCAGCTTCAGGCCGATATCAGTTACCCCTCTCTCTGTAAGATGGTCCCTAAGAAACAAAAGATTTACATGCTTAGTGTATTAAACATACATTACTCCTTTATACCATTAAACTGTGAAGAGAAGCGTACCAAGTAAAGGGCACCTCCATCTCCTCTTGGCTAAGGCTCTCCTCACTCTCCTGCAAGACACATTAGCAATAAATCATTAAAACTCACACAGTAAATGTTACAGCCTCCCATTCAGGGGAATAGCAGCATCTGTAGATACACATCAGGTCTGAAACACAGAATTACCTCAGAGTCGTACTGTTCCTCTGAATCACTGTGGGGAGAGTCAACCTGCTCCTGCTCCCAGGTGGAGGTGTTCACCTGACCATCTTTAGCCACATGCAGGAACGTGCAGGACACCTTCTTAAAGGTTTGCTGTTAAATTAAAAAATATATAAAAACACTGCAGACCCATATGTGTACAAAATTCCAAGAGTTACTATCTACAATAAAGACTTCATGACATTGCAATAAATTTACCACATAATCCTCAAGTGGCTCCATGATGGTTTCCACCCGGTTACAGGAAAGGAGCTCTGTAACTTTCCCATATTCAGCCTTAAGAGAACAATTTGAAGTGAACACAATTAGTCACTGCAACTAACAAAAGTTTTGTGACGCCACAACAGATAATCCCTCACCTGTATGGCAGTGAAATGGTCCTCGATGGTGGTCTGATAAGGGAATCCCTGCAAATGACAATTAGCTGAAACTCAAGATCTACTTCTCAAAAGTGTTCATCTAATAATCATTAATATCAATTCTCTTCATCAGAGTAACAAAGATGGTGATTACCAGCTGGTCAAAGTAGCGCATCTTGGTGGTTTTAAACCAGCAAAAACCACTCTCAGGACCCCTTATCATCCCGAGGAAGTATCCCTTAACGTCCACTGCCTAGAAATAGAGAAACTAAACATTAGAACTTGTAAAGAAGGATGTGTGTGTGTTTGTATCTCAGCTGCAGCACTGTACAATACCCCAGACTGGGAGTTGGAGGAGTCTGCAGTGTTGTACTCAACATTACAGCAGGTGCTGTTCAGCTCACCAGCACTGAGGGGCTGTGAAAAGTAGAAGATGAGGATCATCAGTGTTTTTTATCATAGCAGTTTCACACTAACACTTTCAAACATTCTGTCACTTGGAAAATCCAGAGATCAGATTTAGTAAATAAATGACAGGTTTGGTTACCAGAACAACAGCTGAAGATGTGGAGTGAGTTTCTGTGGGTAGCTGCAGCAGGATTGGCTCAACAACCTTAAGACACACACACACACACACACACAGACACACACACACACACACACACACACTTAGACAAAAGCAGCCTACACGTTTCAAATGTAGTTAAAATATTTTACTGACACATACCTGGAGGACTGAGGGAGTATCTGACGATTCTCCCAGCAAATCCACAGCTTCTGCAATAAATTAGTTTCATGTAAGTTTAATTACAACTAATATTTTCTGTTAAATGTAAAACATTAAAATGGCCAAATTTATAAGGTAGTAGAGAGAGAGACTTTGTAAATTTTTCTTTCCTTTCTTTCTAATGCTTAAAAGTTAATAAACCTGTGAGTTAGTTAGCTAGTTAATTTGTGAAGAAACAGACTAATTGTAGCATTAGTAGCTTGTGTAAATTCACTGTACATGTGACTGATTAAACTCTCTAAATCCTCAAGTCCAGGCATCTTGATGAACTCCATCTCCCCATCAGGATCCACACGCTGCCGTCTACTCAGAGGGGCTTCTTGATTGCCATCCTCTTCGTCCTGCCTCCTCCTTATGCCCTGGCGTGGGACAGGAGTTATCATTGTGGCAGGAGCATAGTACATACCAGCCACAATGTTGTGGATGTCGATATTGAAATAAGGCTGGGGCAAAGGAACTGTTGAAGGCTGTGGACTTCCTGAAGGTGGTGGCCTCCTCAAAGGGGATGGGGTCCGGAGAGGGGATGGACTGCTCACAGGGGGTGGGGTCCTGAAAGGGGATGGACTGCTCACAGGGGGTGGGGTCCTGAAAGGGGATGGACTGCTCACAGGGGGTGGGGTCCTGAAAGGGGATGGACTGCTCACAGGGGATGGGGTCCTGAGAGGAGAGAGGCCTCTCACAGGTGGGGATGGGCTTCTATCAGGGGACAGGTTCCTCGTTGACACCTCATGTTCACCACCATCTCCAGCTTCATTTTGCTGAGCAGGCTGTTGTCGTCCTCGTTAGCGCTGAGCTCTCTGTTGTAGTTGAGCTCATCTTGTGGAAATACAAACGTCTCCCTCCGTCTCCCTGTGTCAAAGAAGATGAACAGACAATGAAACACATCTAATAACATCTCATAAAAGGAAGCAGAAAACCTTATTTTAATAGCACTGTGTATGGTTTGTAAAGCAGGAAAACCTCACTATCAAAACAAGAAGTATTTACACAAGTTATATTACTGTAATCTTCCTATAACAGTGCACTAAAAACTATTTTATTTACATTTACAGTATTTACATTTTAGCTGCATTTATAGGTGTTATACAGGGCTCTTCCAGTAACACGGCTTCACTGTTAGTCACACTGTGCACTTATTTCAATGCTTAAAAATATCTTCCCCCAAAAAATGCAGATTAAAATACATTTCTATTACAGTCTATTACTTTAGCACTTTCTTACTCCAGTGGTTCACATCCCCTTTGAGTCCAATTGTGTCTCCTCTCAAAAATTCGCCCTTTATCGTAAATTACACTACTCCTAACTATTTTATTCACGACAGCTAGAAACAAAACCTTGCTGAACAGAATTGAAACAAACAGCTTGATATTTTTGCCTAAGCTGCACTCTACATTGCCACACTAGCTCCATTTATTTGTACCGATTGGTTTTGTTCAGCTAGCTGCCTTTCCTCACAGCCCCTTTCTCTCTCCGCTTTAACAACTCGACAAACACGGACAATGAAAAATCCTTAAAATAATAAGTTACTTCATGTTATTGTAAGTATTTTAACTTATTCTATTCACTCCATCAAAAAACTATGAACACTGAAAAACAATTACTTAGCTACATGCTAACTAGCCGTCTAGCAAATCTTTGCTAATACTCCTCGGCTTGACTTAGTAAACTTTAGCAAACGTTAAGTAAACATTGGGACTTTTATGAAAAGCTGATGTTAACATATCTGAAAACATCAACACTGTTTTCTTCTTCCCTGCTCGTTTCACTGGAGTCTGTCATTTTGTCCGCTAGCTTTAGCATACTGATCGTGTACGTAAAGCGATTAGCCGAATAAAGATTAGCCGAACTGAATTTCTCAAAACCATCTAATCATATAAAACGATATTCCTGATTGCGGTTTTTTGTAATAACGCGGTGTTTAAAAGACTTTATACTTAAGTGAAAAAGAGGAAACTCAGTAACTCACCGTTCCAGGGGTCGTACAGTCCGCTCCATCCGGGCTCGGGATCCACATCCGGGTGCTGAGGCTCGGCTCCTCCCCCGAAGTTCATCATCGCTGCGCTGTAGAGTCGGTGTAGGAGTCAAATCCAGTAGTGGAGTACAGAGAAATCCGAAACAGGGGTGTAGCAAAAATGCCAAAAGATAATCCAAATCTTGCGACCTTCAGAACCAGTATAAACCAACACTAACTAGTATAAAACAGCACTAACTAGTATAAACCAATATAAACCAGCACTAACTAGTATAAACCAACACTAACTAGTATAAACCAGTATAAACCAGCACTAACTAGTATAAACCAGCACTAACTAGTAACAAGAGTCAATAATGAATAAATAATAATAATGATCATAATAATAAGCTGAAATGTCCGGGAAGCCCAGGGAGTGAAGCATAGCTGAAGTTTAAGGCAGCATGTAGCTGTACAGTTAGAATTCAAGCTGTAGGACCAGTTTAAAGACGATACGACCTTAAAAAAAAAAAAAAACACTCCTGTTTACGGCATCTACCGAAAACCTCCGAGAAAAACCGAACTGTACGGAAACCAGGAAGTGAAGTCCGTAAAAAATGCATTTACAAATTATATATTTTACATTTTATAATTTGCTCCTGCTGAACACACTCAGTGTCCTCAAGGTAGGATGATCTTTATCCTTTAATGCCACACTGTTTCTACAATAAATCATGTTAAAGTGACAGTGTTACAGTCTAATGTTATGTAGCACACAAGACACCTCATCTTGCCGTGAATTAGCCTAATGCTAGTTACCGTGCTAGCGAACCTGGCTACTGGTTTAAACTACATAATAAAATCATTAAGCTCGGTTTGAGAATTTATTTTATTTCCACAATGAAATATTTACCCCATTAGAAGTCCATTCTTAACAACCCCTTCTCCTGGTTTTAATAAAATAAATCGTGCTTAGCTTTGTGATTCAGCAGCTAGCGCGCTAACGGACTTTAGCCGATTTTTAGCGATTTCAATGACTGTAATATTTGGACTAATCATATCTACCGAGAGAACTTGTATATTTGTTGTAATTATTTAACACTTTATTGGTTATATTAATGTGAATATGATATTTCTCCTAATAATAGTTCACCTGTTAGTGAACATGCTGTTGTTTTACATTACACACTAAAATCCTGAACCGAGTTGATGAGCTCGGGTAACGAGAATTTAGTTTATTTCCATAATATAATATTTACCCATTTAAAAGGTGACTTTTCACACCCCTGAGTACTGGTTTTACACGAAATCATGACTAGACTAGTGATTTAGTCAGGTCTAAAGGACTTAGTTACAGATGTATGTTATCTACCTAGAGAACTTCGCTAATCATTTCATTTACACAGTTAGCATCATGCTAGTTATCGTGCTAGCGAACTCGGCTACTGGTTTAAATGACACAATAAAATCCTTAAGCTCGGTCAAGATTTTATTTTATTTCCACAATGAAGTATTGACCCTGTTAGTAGGTCACTTTTAACAACCCTGACTACTGGTTTTACACTAAATCATGATTAGCCTTGTGATCCGCTAGCTAGCGCGCTAGCGGACTTTAGCCGATTTTTACACTGTAATAGTTGGACTAATTATATCTACATGTCTATTTGTTGTAATTTGTACACATTTTATCGGTAAATATAATATAAATATAATGTTTAGCCTAATGTTAGTTAAGCTGCTAGTGAACTTGGCTGTTGTTTTACATTACACACTAAAATCCTGAACGAGTTGATGAGCTTGACCAACGAGAATTTCATTTATTTCCACAATATAATACTCATCCCCATTAAAAAGTCACTTTTAACAACCCTGACTACTGGTTTTATACTAAATCATACTTAGACTACTGATTAATCAGCTCTCGCGCTAAAGGGCATGGTTACAGATGTACACCGATCAGCCATAACATTATGACCACCGACAGGTGACGTGAATAAGACTGATGATCTCCTCATCATGGCACCTGTTAGTGTGTGGGATATATTAGACAGCAGGTGAACATTTTGTCCTCATAGTTGATGTGTTAAAAGCAGGAAAAATGGGAAAGTGTAAGGATTTGAGCGAGTTTGACAAATGGTGATGGCTGCACGACTGGATCAGAGCATCTCCAAAACTGCAGCTCTTGTGGGATGTTCCCGGTCTGCAGTGGTCAGTATCTATCAAACGTGGTCCAAAGCAGGAACGGTGGTGAACCGGTGACAGGGTCATGGGCGGCCAAGGCTCACTGATGGACGTGGAGAGTGAAGGCTGACCCATGTGGTCCGATCCACAAGACGAGCTACTGTTGCCCAAATTGCTGAAGAATTTAATGCTGGTTCTGATAGAAAGGTGTCCGAATACACAGTAAATCACGGTTTGTTACTTATGGGACTGCATAGTCAGGGCGCCCATGTTGACCCCTGTGCACCACTGAAAGCACCAACAATGGGCACGTGAGCATCAGAACTGGACCACGAAGCAATGGAAGAAGGTGACCTGGTCTGATAAATCAAGTTTTCTTTAACATGGTGTGGATGGACGGGTGTGTGTGCACATGGCACCAGGATGCACTATGGGAAGAGGGCAAGCTGGCGGAGGCAGTGTCATGCTTTGGGCAATGTTTTGCTGGGAAACCTTTTGGTCCTGCCATCCATATGGATGTTGCTTTGACATGAACCACCTACCTAAGCATTGTTGCAGGCCATCTACACCCTTTGATGGTAACGGTATTTCCTGATGTCTGTGGCCTCTTTCAGCAGGATAATGCACCGTGCCCCAAAGCAAAAATGGATCAGGAATGGTTTGATGACCACAACAATGAGAATGAGGTGTTGACTTGGCTTCCAAATTCCCCAGATCTCAATCCAATCGAGCATCTGTGGGATGTGCTGGACAAACAAGTCCAATCCATGGAGGCCCCACCTCGCAACTTCCAGGACTTAAAGGATCTGCTGCTAACATCTTGGTGCCAGATACCACAGCACACCTTCAGGGATCTAGTGGAGTCCATGCCTCGACAGGTCAGGGCTGTTTTGGCAGCAAAAAGGGGACCAACAGCATATTAGGCAGGTGGTCATAATGTTATGGCTGAGCAGTGTATGGTATCTACCTAGAGAACTTCACTAATGGTTTCATTTCCACAATATCATAGTGAGTATAAAGGTTTTAATAATTATACAGTATAATATTTTTTATAGATTTGGGTGGTGGACAGGGGCAGGAGGTTTTAGAGAGTTTAATCAGGTCACATGTACAGTGAATTTACACAATCTGACTGCTCCAATTTTTCTGTTTCTTCACAAGTTAACTAATTATCAAACTCACTGCTTTATTAACTTTTATACATTAATAGGAAAGTTTGATATTGTGTAATTGAAGAGTCATAATTCTGAGTCACAGAAAAATAATCTATTGCAGAGCCTGTGGATGTGCTGGAGGAATCAGCAGATACTCCCTCTGTCCTCCAGGTATGTGTCAGTTAAATAGTAATATTTTAACTTCATTTAAAACCTACAGGCCACTTTTTTCTAAGTGTGTGTGTGTGTATGTGTGTGTATGTGTGTGTGTTTGTGTGTGTGTGTGTGTTTGTGTGTGTTTGTGTGTGTGTTTGTGTGTGTTTGTGTGTGTGTGTGTTAAGGTCATTGAGCCAATCCTGCAGCTGCTGCCCACCGAACCACACGAAGAACCTTCAGCTGTCATTCTGGTAAGAAAATCCTTCATTTATTTCCTAAAGCCAATCAATGGATTTTACAAGGTTGTTTTTACTGTAAAGAATGTTAGTATAAATCTGATATGATAAGAAGCACTTATGATCTTCATGCTCTACATTTCACAGCCGCTCGATGCTGATGAGCCGGACAGTGCCTGCCGTGATGTTCAGTGTGTGTCTGTAGTCTCCTCCCTCTCCCAGGTATTCTACACTGCTGTAACTGAGATACAAACACACAAACATCCTTCTTTACAAGATCTAATGTTAAGTTTTGTTTCTCTATTTTCAGTCAGTGGACATAAGCAGAGACATGATTGGAATGATGAAGGGTCCAGAGAGTCGGCTCTGCTGGTTTGAAAGCGCAGAGACACACTGCTTGACTCGCGAGGTAATCACAGTCTTTATTACTCTGATGAAGAGAATGGACATTTTTGAACTGACATGATTTTTAGAAGAGCACTTTTGTGAAATGTGGTTGTAGATCTTGAGTTTCATCTAATTGTCTTTTACAGGGATTCCCTTATTATACCAGTGATAAGGAGAGTTTCACTGGCATTCAGGTAAGGGATTATTCATTGTGGCATCACAAAATGTTATGAACTGCAGTGACTAATTGTGTTTGTGTGTTTTAAGTTTGTTGAGCCGAACATCCAGCTGCTGCCCACAGAACAACCTCAAGACCCTTCACCTGTTTTTCTGTTTATTTCTAAGTGACAGAATATTAGTATGAAACTGCTGTGATCAGAAGCACTCATGATCTTCCTGCTCTACTTTTCACAGCCGCTCGATGCTGGTGATCTGATCAGCGCTTGGTGTAATATTCAGTTCCTCTCTGCACAGGCCTCCATCTCCCAGTTCAAGGTATTCTACAGTGCAGCAGCTGAGATACAAACACACAAACACCCGTCTTTACAAGTTGTAATGTTTAGTTTTGTTTCTCTATTTTCAGTCAGTGGAAATGAAAACATACTTCCTGGGGATGATAAGGGGCCCACAGAGCCGTCTTTGTTGGTTTAAATCCACCAAGACGAGCAGCTTGAATCACATGGTAATCACAGACTTAATTACTCTGAGGAAGAGAATTGACCTTGATGATTATTAGACGCTCACGTTTGTGAAATAGATCTTGAGTTTCAGCTTTTTGTCATTTGCAGGGATTCCCTTATGAGTCCTCCATAGAGAACTGTTTCACTGGCATACAGGTAAGGGATTATTCGTTGTGGCATCACAAAACTTTTGTTAATTGCAGTGACTAATTGTGTTCACTTTAATTTGTTCTCTTAAGGCTGAATCTGGGAGGGTTAGAGTTCATCTCCTGTAACCGAATGGAGACATCATTCGTCGTGCCACATTATTTTGTGGTAAATTTATTGCACTGTCATGAAGTGTATCTTGTAGTTAGTAACTTTTAGAATTTTGTCAGTTGTGCTTTTATTTGTCTTCAGTGTGGATATTTTTTTTATTCAACAGCAAACCATTACAACGGTAACCTGCACTTTGCTGTATGTGGCTGAAGATGGACAGATGTTCACCTCCACTTGGGACTATGATCACAACGACTGTGAGGTAATTCAGACTTTCAGACCTGATGTGTATCTACATATGCTGCTATTCCCCTGATTCGGATACTGTAAAATTTACTGTGTGAGTTTTAATGATTTAATGATTTGGCTTGCAGGAGAGTGAGGAGTGCCTTAACCCAGAGGAGTTGGAGGTGCCCTTTATTTGGTACGATCCTCTTCACTCTTTAATGATGTAACAGTGTATTGTATGTTTAATATACACTAAACATTTACATCTCTTGTTTCTTAGCTGCCATCTTTCAGACAGAGGGGTGACTGAAATCGGCCTGAAGGTGCCCGCGCTTCGTGAGGCGTTTGCTGTGAGTAAAACCTTTATTCAGCTGCTGTTACTGCGCAGGTAAAGTCCACTCTGCTTTAACTTTTATATTGTGTGCTGTCTTATATTCAGACTCTGCTTGCCAGCATCCACAAGCAGAACTTCTTGTTCATGGCTGGAAAGAAGATGGTCATGCGACTGGCAGCAGCTAACAACCAGGTGACTTCAGAATGATGAAAGACTGTATCATTTTTGTGATGGAAATAATTTCAGTTTCTCAGCCATAGCCAAAGTGAGTTACAGAGATTTTTTCGTTTGCTTTAACAGGATGCAGTTGGTGTGCAGTTGGCCTACGAGGCCCTGATTCGATTCCTGAGGACGCCTTCCAATCAGGAATCGATTAAAGCAGAGCTCAGCTCCTGTGTAAGCTAATAAACGCCTGTGTGAAATGACAGATGTTTAAAGATAACAGATTTTGCTAATATAGAAAACAGGACTCCAATATGTAAAGCTAATTTATTTTTGTATCTTTTCTACTCTGTGCAGGACCACCACTACAACTTCCTGGATGTTTTTTTTGAGCTGATTTTCTTCAGCTACTTTATAAATGGCTCAAAACCTCAGCCAGTAAGTGTCTTATCAGGAGATTTCTAAGTAATGTTTGAGTTTCAGAACATGGTCTATTTGATCTGGTTTTCTTTTTCCATATTTTTTAAACCTGATAAGACATGGCATTAATGAAGCTTGTCTTTCTTTCCAAAAGTTTAAGGGAGGTTTCTTGGAGCGCCTGCTTGCGCTCTTCAGCATGTGGGACGTGGACGTGTGGGAGCCTGCAGCAGAGCTGTACTTCACAGTGCTTATTGTAAGTGTTGAATATCTTCTGATGCCACGATCCACAAATTCTCAGGATTGTATCTTAAACTCAGTGACACTATGTTGGATGTGTGTGGAATTTGTCAATAGGATTACCTTACAGAGCTTGCTGAAGTACTCTTCACTCAGCCTCTGGAGCTCTACAGTGACCCAGCAGCCTTAGCCACCACAGTTCAGCGACTCCTCAAGCTGCACGTCCAGCTGATGATGGACATTTTGGAGGAGCTCTGAGCAATGTCTTTCCCCTTACCCACTTCATCTTTTCTTCCTCTGTTTCATTTCATCTTCTTTTCTCTCACTTCTTTTTCCTACATTGCTCAGGCTCCACACGTAAGTATGAAATCATTTTATTTCTATTTTTGATCAACTTAATATTTAAAAAATCTCTTTTCTTTCCTACAGGTTTGTACAGTGAACCCCAGGACCTGAAGAAGGGCTTAACCTTAGCATTTAAGATCCCTCATCCCTTAATAATCATCCCTTATTAATCTATCCCTCTGTTCCTATCCCACTCCCCCTATTCCCATCAATAGCCTATAGATTGTAAATACATGTATAGAATTGTTTAGAAATAAACTTATTTGTATACTTCTTATAGACTTTGCTTAAATAAATGTTTATATTTGTTCCTATTGCGGTCTCATTCTGATTATTTTTAGCCATCAGTATATGTATAAAAGTTTCCTTTAAACGCAACACAAACTGAATTTTTCACTCATATACAGATCATTTTTACAGAATTTCACAACCTTTAAATGGTTTACTAAAATGTGAAAAATAACAAATATATTATATATTTGTTATTATATTATATTCAGTGTTGGGGAAAGTTACTTTTAAAAGTAATGCGTTACAATATTGTGTTACTCCCTAAAAAAGTAACAAATTGCATTACCCAAGAGCCCAGTGTTCATGCTCAGGCCTCTTCTGTAGTTTTTTTAAGAACACCTCTTATGAGCTCAGAGCCCATAGTTCATAGCTACATCATTCGGTCACTTTATGAATCTCGGTGTGATTGCGCAGGCATCCAGAGGATTCTTACCACCATCTCTAGCATAATCTCTAAATGTAAATCATTTTAATGATATAATTGTGGTATGATTAAAGTAGTTATGGCATCTAGTTAAATATGTGAGTCTTGTTTTTTTTTTGCATTTGCATTTAATTTGTATTAAATATATAGGATTTTTATAATATTAATGTTGTTTATTTATGTTGTGTATTATCGTAATTTATATTAATAAATAAATAAATATAATTGTATTGTTGTAAATATGTAAATATTACATTTTTAAGACTTTTACAATTAAATTTTACAAATGTGTTGTGGTATAAAATGTTAAAATATTATATAAAATATTAATATCTGTAATAAGTGTACAGTTTGTCATTGCTTGTAAATAGTTAATACATTATTTTTTGGTTCATTACACACGTGTCTCAAGTGTCTTTTTTTATAACACATCATAAACATTTCTCATTTGTTTCTCATATAATTACACAGTAAAAAGAGTAGAGTATTGCTGTATTACATATCAGTATTTTTCTAAAACAACAGCCATGTTACTGTGTGAAATGCTGTGAGAGAGAGAGAGAGAGAGAGAGAGAGAGAGAGAGAGAGAGTGTGTGTGTGTGTGTGTGTGTGTGTGTGTGTGTGTGTGTGTGTGTGTACTGAGATGAAACAATTAAACAGTTAAACATCTCACCATATGCTACTGAATACTAGAACACTGAGTTATATTTTTGTGTGTGTGACTTGTCTTGGCATTAACTGTGAAAAGCAAAGAAAGAATTTCATTGTACAGGGAAACTTGTTTTCCTCACTGTGCACAAGACAATAAACACTTTGAACTGAATTGAATTGAGTTGTTTATACTGTATCATATATGTAGATATAATCATATATACAGATATGAGCTATATTCTAATCCATTTTAATCTTAATGAAAACGTATGAAAATTGCACTTCCACAACGTATTTCATTTCCGTTTACCAAAAAAATTTGATGCTTTTAAAAAATTCTCAAAGATACAGAAATAATTTTCTGCACGATTCCCTCTAGATGGCGCCATTGAGATGTTTCAGGTTCTTGTTAGGGAATATTTGACAGTCTCAGCGCGCCCTCTGCTGGTGAAATAGAAATCACAGCGTCTTCATGACACCTTTATTAACCATTATGAATGAGTTTTATCTCCTAAAGTTACTGTAAATAATGATAAAACATTTAAACCAGAATGAATCTGAACTAACAAAATAAATCAGCATGTTTTCCGCGTTTCTTATTATTTGTCCTTTATTTTATTACTACTTTATTATTTTATTAGTATTTTATTATTTATTGGGTTTATTTGATGTCCAGAGAATGCTCTCATGGAAGATCATGTCTGATTATTTTTAAGGCTTCATCCAGAATCTGTTCAGCTTCTGTTTCTGTTGACATGTGAGTCAGAATATAAAACACTCTTACGGCTGACAAGTGCATGAATTCTACACACTGTCTCAACACAGTAGTTTATAAAGATTTAGGTCACAACAGAAGATGATTTTTACCTATTCATATTGTAAAGACTGAGCTTTATGGAACTACAGTGATTGGTACAAGCCTCTGAAATGGTATGTTCCATTAAATATCTACACCAATACGAAGGTCATTGGAAATACCAAGATTGTGTGCACGTGTGCATGTGTACGCATGTTTGTCTAGACATGCTGGATGGGAGAGTATGTGATGATAGGATGATATATTTTAGTTTGTAGTCTTTCAGTTAGAACTCCATCACCATTTCCCACAAAAATAATAATAAACATCATTTATTTAGAGTAAGCGCTCTGTGTGCTGCCATTGTCCAGTATAAAGTCCATTATGATTAACTGATGTTAATAAGAAGAATATGAACAATAAAATAATTACAACACAGGACAGCTGTTCTAACTGTTAGATAAGCTTTATTAACTCCACTGATCAAAATGTTTGCTTCCAGTTCCCTTTTAGTCCTACTGCCAACACCATTTTTCCATTTTCAGACAGATCACATTTATCTATGACAAGAAGCAAGATATGCCACAAATGATCTAAAAGCACACCATCAGACTGAGCTTTGTCCAGCAACTTCCATGTACATTAGTGTCTTAAAAATCAATTTCAGCCACAGCAGTATGTCAGAGCTTGAGATGCATTTCCTCAAAACACCTGGAATCAGTTATAAATGTTGCCTGCACAGACAAAACAAGGACATTTTAAGACACATTGAGGCCATTTCTGTCATAAATGAACACACTTAAATTAATACACTAGCCTTCAAAATAAGGAATGTACAAAACAGAAAAGAAATATATAAAAGCTGGACACTTTATAGCCTTGCTAAGGTCATAATAAAATATATAGTGGGGTCCAAATGTCTGAGACCACTAGTAAAAATGCTTCTTTTTGGCATTTTTTTCTAATTTAATACATTAATTTGTTTTACAGATTATATTATTTGACAACAACTTGAAGTAAAATCTTTGAAATTTATGCAAGATGCCTTTCTGAGCTTCTAGCATTTAGCATGTTGCCTTTTTTGCTTTAAATGAGTGTGTGCATTTGAGCTGCATGGACACCACAAGTTTATGTAAAACCTTACAAGCCATTTTAGATCAAATGCATCAGTGTGTCACTTGAACACATGCTTCAGTAAAAAAGATCAGACATGAGGAAAATCTGACCTTTAAATAGACACCTAGAAAGAGTACAGAATCTTAAATGAACTATTGTTTACTTTCTATATTTTAAATAGGAAAAAATGCAGTTGAAGAAAAATCCCGGATTATTAATGTGGTCACAGAATTTTGGACTTTTTTTCAGTGGACATAATCAATACATTTATCACATTACAATTATTTATGTGAGTAATAAACCATATAAACATACTGTGATAACACTTTACATTAAGGCTCTGTTAACTTACTTTATTTACTGCATTAGTTAACATTAAAGAAATGCTTATATGAAAGCTGATACCTTCTTTATAACAGATCACCTTAGACCCTGAATCTCTTCTTGGAGCTGAAATTAATCACCAGACCTAACTTATAAACACTGATTCAGATGTCTGAAACTGAAGTGTTTAAAAAAGAAAAGAAAAGAAAAGCTATTTATTATATCAAGAAGTACAAGTATAAAAACAAATTTCATTCAAGTCATTTAATTCATTTATTATTTCTATTTCATTAAGTGGTTACAGGCTGGTCTTCTTGTGAAAGTATATAAAGAGACTTAATGCATTACTTCTATACTCTGTGGTACCTGATAGTAAGTCTCCTGTATTAGGTCAATTCTCAATCTCACCACAGGATGGCAGTATCGGATACAGCTTATATAAAACAAGGCGAAACCTAGAACTACCTCATCATCATTAGATTACATATCCAACAGTGAGATTGATTTGTTGTGAGAAAGCCTAGTGCGTAAATTGATTGAAATAATAAGTTGCTGAATTTTCTCAGGAACAGTCATCTAGTTCAATTCAGTGAATGTCAGATGATGTTTGTGTGTTGCCAGGTGTGTGGTTTTTAGACCAAACAATTATTTCAGGTCTTGTGTGTGGCACATGTTCCATAATACTTCGTGCCAAGTAAGAATGTCACTTTTGAGAAGTTTTTCTCTGCTGACCAGACACAAGGAGTGAGTTTTGACCAGTACCTTGCGGAACTGCACACACTAAGTAAAACTTGTGAATTTGGAGATTTTAGAGACTCAATGGTGAGGGACAAAATAGTCTGTGGGATTCCTGATAATGGTCTCAGGGAAAGACTGTTATGTGAAGCAGCTCTGACACTGGAGAAAGCAGTCAATATGTGTAGACCTAAAGTTAACTACAGCTAGTAGTTAGTGTAAGTGACCTTTCATCTGAGGGTTTCATCAGTTTTCAAGATTCTAACACAGAAGCAGTCACCCACACGTTACACAGCATACAGATCAGAAGAGTGAATGTCAGAATGAATTTACTGAATGTCATGACTTTCTGCTGGAAAGCTTTAAAAAGGTCTGTTTGCAGGTCCGAAACCGGAGACAGTGGCTGATTTCTGGAGAATGGTTTGGGAGCGCAAATCTGCCACCATAGTCATGCTGACTAACATAAGAGAGAGAAAAGAGGTAAAAAAATGAATATAGCCCCAGTCCTTGAAATATTTAACAAATTTCAATAAGCCTTTCAGGAGGTCTAACAGGTCATCTTGGTCTGCAAGACATCGCAGGAGAGACATTATTGTTGCAGATTTTGCCTCCACATCAGCATTTACTCTTTGGGGTTTTCATTCTTTGCAGCTTTTGCTTTGCAAAATGTGTTTTGCTCCTCTTTTTTAATGGCCTGCACTGCAGCATCTTCTCTATGTAGTTCTTGGCTTGTGCACAAGTTATTTCAGCAGGTCTACACATATTGACTGATTTCTCCAGTGTCAGAGCTGGTTCACATAACAGTCTTTCCCTGAGACCATTATCAGGAATCCCACAGACTATTTTGTCCCTCACCATTGAGTCTCTAAAATCTCCAAATTTCAATATTTCATTGTGGAAATAAATACTGTGACCTCTACTACTCTACTACTCTGATCTCATGGAAAACCAGAAAACAGCCAACAGTAGCATTATCTACTTGAGAAGCAGAATACATGTCCTTATCATCAGCCATTCAGGAATGTATCTACTTAGAGCAGCTACTCAAAGGTATGGATACATACCAATACGCACAAACAAAAGTGTATGAAGACAACCAAGGTACAATAGCAATAGCCAGAAACCCAGTTTACAGGCAAAGGTGCAAGCACATTGACATCAAGTAGCACTTTATAAAGGAAACTGTGAATGATGGCAAGGTAATCTTGGAATACCTACAGAGCAAATGGTTGCTGACATTATGACAAAGCCAGCCACTAAGCTAAAGTTAAAGAGGTTTGCTCGAGACATGTTTGGTACTTAAAAGAGTAAAAGGTTTATGTTTACATCGTTTATGTGAAAGAGAAGCCTTATTTGTTATTTTGTTTTCAGGTAACTTAATAAGCTAAGAGCAAGTGTGGGTGTTAAGTATTGCACTCTTACTCGTTAGATTACGGCATCAGCCGAACTACTCTTGTTTTATTGAATGTATTACGGTTCATTTGGGTGTGATGTCATTACGTTATACAATGCACTCTATGTAAAACGTTTATAGTGTTAATGTCGGATGTACAGAGCCGATGCTTGTTCAAGTTTATTAATAAATGTTCCAAAGAAGTTGATAATGAGACGTGTAACGTTTTGTTTGTTTTCATACGTGTGTTCAAGCCCATTCAAATCCATTTTAAAACAAATGAGACAAGTCTTTAAAGAGCAAATGGTGGCATATAAAATAAGAGCTGTGTCTGTGCTTATGGTATCTGTCTGCATCTCAGTCTGTCCATAAGCTGAGGTGTTACAAACAGCAGAACTGATTACTGGAAGAGTTTAAGAATGAACAGATATTTAGAGACTTTTCCAAGACAGAATATGAATCAATCCAACTTGAATAAATGCTATTATTTATTGAATAACATTTAATAAAACCAAGGCATTGAGTCTCAATAACTCTCCAGTAAACAGAAACAAATGACCACAACCAAAAATCCAGACATTATTCATGGCACTGAATATACATTTTACAAAAAGCTCTCTTTTCAATATTAATATCATTTATCTTCAATAAAATATCAATTATAATGTAATAAATCAATACAAACATGAAAGAAAGTTTGCAAATAGGAATAAAAAAACGATATAAAATTTTGCACCAATTATAAAAGAGTAAGCCTGAATTAAACAATGGTACATAAACAATCTGAGTCCAAGGAGTGAAAAAAGCAGTATTAGAGATTTTGAGACCAAAACAAACAAAAAGAACAAATAATCACTGAATACAAAACACAACTAGATGAAATATTGAGAAATATACAACGACGACTTTTTCTGGATTCACTGCTATGGCCATGAAACTACAGTCTGAACCTTTTGAGTCAGCAAGTATTCTGTATATTTCTAAGTAATCAGATTTGGGTAAAACAATGGAAAAAGACCAAAAATGACTTTGCTATGGCTTCACAGCTGCAGCTTGAACAGTTCAACAAACAAGTCCAACAAACTCAGCTCCAATAACAAAACTATGAAAGTGCATAGATAACTGTTAACTTTTTTATAAACAGCAGCCAAGATTAAACATCCAGCTTCAGAAGCTTATTCTTCAATGACTGCACTCTTGCAGTACACTGAGAGCCAAGGTGCAGAAATAATGTCTGGGTCACCTCGAAGGTATACTTCTTCAGGTGCTCAATGTTAAGTGCATAAATGATACCAAAAAGTAAAGCAAATGCATTTGGCAGGTCATCAACATCATCAAGCACAATTTTCTCTTCCAGCACCACAGCTATACTTCTTGTGTTTGGGTTGGTTATTGCCACATCTTCAACAAAACTGAGGATATCTACTTTGAGTCCCTTAGTGCAGGTTTCCTTCTGGACTGTGTCCTACAGAGACAACAAACTATGGGTCAAAATCAATACAGGACAAAAATAAGAAAAAGAAGAAGTGTCTTGCTCAAGGGTACAATCAAGGAAGTTATGTTTTGTGCTGGGACTTGAACACACAACCTTCTTATCACAGACTCAAAGCCATCACTACAGCTAGCTTGCACTGCTTCACTGGAATCTTTAAGTGCCATTAATTCAGTGGGAGAAATAGCTGAATCAATGCAAACTAGTTATGGTGTTGCTCTGGCATGGTTGTAATGGCTCAGTGACAGAAGGCTTGATCAGAAGGTTGTGTTCAAATTCCAGCACACTTCCAAGCAGCATTGGTTGAGTAAGACCCTTATCTTTCAGCTTAGTTGTATCCTACATCAGTCAAATGAGCAAGTGTGCTGGGTTATGTGTCATTTTATGCAACATTAAGATATTACAGCACTTTACTGATCACCCAAATTGCCAGTCAAAGCTAAACATTAGAACTTGTAAAGACGGGTGTTTGTGTGTTTGTATCTCAGCTGCTGCACTGTAGAATACCTTGAACTGGGAGATGGAGGCCTGTGCAGAGAGGAACTGAATATTACGCCAAGCGCTGATCAGCTCACCAGCATCGAGCGGCTGTGAAAAGTAGAGCAGGAAGATCATGAGTGCTTCTGATCACAGCAGTTTCATACTAATATTCTGTCACTTACAGTAAAAACAACCTTGTAAAATCCAGTGATCAGCTTTAGGAAATAAATGAAAGCTTTGGTTACCAGAAAAACAGGTGAAGGGTCTTGAGGTTGTTCTGTGGGCAGCAGCTGGATGTTCGGCTCAACAAACTTAAAACACACAAACACAATTAGTCACTGCAGTTCATAACATTTTGTGATGCCACAATGAATAATCCCTTACCTGAATGCCAGTGAAACTCTCCTTATCACTGGTATAATAAGGGAATCCCTGTAAAAGACAATTAGATGAAACTCAAGATCTACAACCACATTTCACAAAAGTGCTCTTCTAAAAATCATGTCAGTTGAAAAATGTCCATTCTCTTCATCAGAGTAATAAAGACTGTGATTACCTCGCGAGTCAAGCAGTGTGTCTCTGCGCTTTCAAACCAGCAGAGCCGACTCTCTGGACCCCTCATCATTCCAATCATGTCTCTGCTTATGTCCACTGGCCAGAAATAGAGAAACAAAACTTAACATTAGATCTTGTAAAGAAGGATGTTTGTGTGTTTGTATCTCAGTTACAGCAGTGTAGAATACCTGGGAGAGGGAGGAGACTACAGACACACACTGAACATCACGGCAGGCACTGTCCGGCTCATCAGCATCGAGCGGCTGTGAAATGTAGAGCATGAAGATCATAAGTGCTTCTTATCATATCAGATTTATACTAACATTCTTTACAGTAAAAACAACCTTGTAAAATCCATTGATTGGCTTTAGGAAATAAATGAAGGATTTTCTTACCAGATTGACAGCTGAAGGTTCTTCGTGTGGTTCGGTGGGCAGCAGCTGCAGGATTGGCTCAATGACCTTAACACACACACACAAACACACACAAACACACACACAAACACACACACAAACACACACACAAACACACACACACAAACACACACACACACACACACAAACACACACTTAGAAAAAAGTGGCCTGTAGGTTTTAAATGAAGTTAAAATATTACTATTTAACTGACACATACCTGGAGGACAGAGGGAGTATCTGCTGATTCCTCCAGCACATCCACAGGCTCTGCAATAGATTATTTTTCTGTGACTCAGAATTATGACTCTTCAATTACACAATATCAAACTTTCCTATTAATGCATAAAAGTTAATGAAGCAGTGAGTTTGATAATTAGTTAACTTGTGAAGAAACAGAAAAATTGTAGCAGTCAGATTGTGTAAATTCACTGTACATGTGACCTGATTAAACTCTCTAAAACCTCCTGCCCCTGTCCACCACCCAAATCTATAAAAAATATTATACTGTATAATTATTAAAACCTTTATACTCACTATGATATTGTGGAAATGAAACCATTAGTGAAGTTCTCTAGGTAGATACCATACACTGCTCAGCCATAACATTATGACCACCTGACTAATATGCTGTTGGTCCCCTTTTTGCTGCCAAAACAGCTCTGACTGTCGAGGCATGGACTCCACTAGATCCCTGAAGGTGTGCTGTGGTATCTGGCACCAAGATGTTAGCAGCAGATCCTTTAAGTCCTGGAAGTTGCGAGGTGGGGCCTCCATGGATTGGACTTGTTTGTCCAGCACATCCCACAGATGCTCGATTGGATTGAGATCTGGGGAATTTGGAAGCCAAGTCAACACCTCATTCTCATTGTTGTGGTCATCAAACCATTCCTGATCCATTTTTGCTTTGGGGCACGGTGCATTATCCTGCTGAAAGAGGCCACAGACATCAGGAAATACCGTTACCATGAAAGGGTGTAGATGGCCTGCAACAATGCTTAGGTAGGTGGTTCATGTCAAAGCAACATCCATATGGATGGCAGGACCAAAAGGTTTCCCAGCAGAACATTGCCCAAAGCATGACACTGCCTCCGCCAGCTTGCCCTCTTCCCATAGTGCATCCTGGTGCCAGGTGCACACACACCCGTCCATCCACGCCATGTTAAAGAAAACTTGATTTATCACACCAGGTCACCTTCTTCCATTGCTTCGTGGTCCAGTTCTGATGCTCACGTGCCCATTGTTGGTGCTTTCAGTGGTGCACAGGGGTCAACATGGGCGCCCTGACTATGCAGTCCCATAAGTAACAAACCGTGATTTACTGTGTATTCGGACACCTTTCTATCAGAACCAGCATTAACTTCTTCAGCGATTGGGCAACAGTAGCTCGTCTTGTGGATCGGACCACATGGGCCAGCCTTCACTCTCCACGTCCATCAGTGAGCCTTGGCCGCCCATGACCCTGTCACCGGTTCACCACCGTTCCTGCTTTGGACCACGTTTGATAGATACTGACCACTGCAGACCGGGAACATCCCACAAGAGCTGCAGTTTTGGAGATGCTCTGATCCAGTCGTGCAGCCATCACCATTTGTCAAACTCGCTCAAATCCTTTCACTTTCCCATTTTTCCTGCTTTTAACACATCAACTATGAGGACAAAATGTTCACCTGCTGTCTAATATATCCCACACACTAACAGGTGCCATGATGAGGAGATCATCAGTCTTATTCACGTCACCTGTCGGTGGTCATAATGTTATGGCTGATCGGTGTACATCTGTAACCATGCCCTTTAGCGCGAGAGCTGATTAATCAGTAGTCTAAGTATGATTTAGTATAAAACCAGTAGTCAGGGTTGTTAAAAGTGACTTTTTAATGGGGATGAGTATTATATTGTGGAAATAAATGAAATTCTCGATACCCGAGCTCATCAACTCGGTTCAGGATTTTAGTGTGTAATTTAAAGCAGCAGCATGTTCACTAACAGGTGAACTATTATTAGGAGAAATATCATATTCACATTAATATAACCAATAAAGTGTTAAATAATTACAACAAATATACAAGTTCTCTCGGTAGATATGATTAGTCCAAATATTACACTGTCATTGAAATCGCTAAAAATCGGCTAAAGTCCGTTAGCGCGCTAGCTGCTGAATCATAAAGCTAAGCACGATTTATTTTATTAAAACCAGGAGAAGGGGTTGTTAAGAATGGACTTCTAATGGGGTAAATATTTCATTGTGGAAATAAAATAAATTCTTAAACCGAGCTTAATGATTTTATTGTGTAGTTTAAACCAGTAGCCAGGTTCGCTAGCACGGTAACTAGTATCAGGCTAATTCACGGCAAGATGAGGTGTCTTGTGTGCTACATAACATTAGACTGTAACACTGTCACTTTAACATGATTTATTGTAGAAACAGTGTAGCATTAAAGGATAAAGATCATCCTACCTTGAGGACACTGAGTGTGTTCAGCAGGAGCAAATTATAAAATGTAAAATATATAATTTGTAAATGCATTTTTTACGGACTTCACTTCCTGGTTTCCGTACAGTTCGGTTTTTCTCGGAGGTTTTCGGTAGATGCCGTAAACAGGAGTTTTTGTTTTTTTTTAAGGTCGTATCGTCTTTAAACTGGTCCTACAGCTTGAATTCTAACTGTACAGCTACATGCTGCCTTAAACTTCAGCTATGCTTCACTCCCTGGGCTTCCCGGACATTTCAGCTTATTATTATGATTATTATTATTATTTATTCATTATTGACTCTTGTTACTAGTTAGTGCTGGTTTATACTAGTTAGTGCTGGTTTATACTGGTTTATACTAGTTAGTGCTGGTTTATACTAGTTAGTGCTGGTTTATATTGGTTTATACTAGTTAGTGCTGGTTTATATTGGTTTATACTAGTTAGTGCTGTTTTATACTAGTTAGTGTTGGTTTATACTAGTTAGTGCTGGTTTATACTAGTTAGTGCTGGTTTACACTGGTTTATACTAGTTAGTGCTGGTTTATACTGGTTTATACTAGTTAGTGCTGGTTTATATTGGTTTATACTAGTTAGTGCTGTTTTATACTAGTTAGTGTTGGTTTATACTGGTTCTGAAGGTCGCAAGATTTGGATTATCTTTTGGCATTTTTGCTACACCCCTGTTTGGGATTTCTCTGTACTCCACTACTGGATTTGACTCCTACACCGACTCTACAGCGCAGCGATGATGAACTTCGGGGGAGGAGCCGAGCCTCAGCACCCGGATGTGGATCCCGAGCCCGGATGGAGCGGACTGTACGACCCCTGGAACAGTGAGTTACTGAGTTTCCTCTTTTTCCCTTAAGTATAAAGTCTTTTAAACACCGCGTTATTACAAAAAACCGCAATCAGGAATATCGTTTTATATGATTAGATGGTTTTGAGAAATTCTGTTCGGCTAATCTTTATTCGGCTAATCGCTTTACGTACCCGATCAGTATGCTAAAGCTAGCGGACAAAATGGCAGACTTCAGTGAAACGAGCAGGGAAGAAGAAAACAGTGTTGATGTTTTCAGATATGTTAACATCAGCTTTTCATAAAAGTCCCAATGTTTACTTAACGTTTGTTAAAGTTTACTAAGTCAAGCCGAGGAGTATTAGCAAAGATTAGCTAGACGGCTAGTTAGCATGTAGCTAAGTAATTGTTTTTCAGTGTTTATAGTTTTTTTGATGGAGTGAATAGAATAAGTTAAAATACTTACAATAACATGAAGTAACTTATTATTTTAAGGATTTTTCATTGTCCGTGTTTGTCGGGTTGTTAAAGCGGAGAGAGAAAGGGGCTGTGAGGAAAGGCAGCTAGCTGAACAAAACCAATCGGTACAAATAAATGGAGCTAGTGTGGCAATGTAGAGTGCAGCTTAGGCAAAAATATCAAGCTGTTTGTTTCAATTCTGTTCAGCAAGGTTTTGTTTCTAGCTGTCGTGAATAAAATAGTTAGGAGTAGTGTAATTTACGATAAAGGGCGAATTTTTGAGAGGAGACACAATTGGACTCAAAGGGGATGTGAACCACTGGAGTAAGAAAGTGCTAAAGTAATAGACTGTAATAGAAATGTATTTTAATCTGCATTTTTTGGGGGAAGATATTTTTAAGCATTGAAATAAGTGCACAGTGTGACTAACAGTGAAGCCGTGATACTGGAAGAGCCCTGTATAACACCTATAAATGCAGCTAAAATGTAAATACTGAGTTTTTAATGCACTGTTATAGGAAGATTACAGTAATATAACTTGTGTAAATACTTCTTGTTTTGATAGTGAGGCTTTCCTGCTGTATAAAACATACACAGTGCTATTAAAATAAAACCCCATCCCCTTTGAGGAGGCCACCACCTTCAGGGAGTCCACAGCCTTCAACAGTTCCTTTGCCCCAGCCTTATTTCAATATCGACATCCACAACATTGTGGCTGGTATGTACTATGCTCCTGCCACAATGATAACTCCTGTCCCACGCCAGGGCATAAGGAGGAGGCGGGACGAAGAGGATGGCAATCAAGAAGCCCCTCTGAGTAGACGGCAGCGTGTGGATCCTGATGGGGAGATGGAGTTCATCAGGATGCCTGGACTTGAGGATTTAGAGAGTTTAATCAGTCACATGTACAGTGAATTTACACAAGCTACTAATGCTACAATTAGTCTGTTTCTTCACAAATTAACTAGCTAACTAACTCACAGGTTTATTAACTTTTAAGCATTAGAAAGAAAGGAGAGAAAAATTTACAAGGTCTCTCTCTCTACTATCTTATAAATTTGGCCATTTTAATGTTTTACATTTAACAGAAAATATTAGTTGTAATTAAACTTACATGAAACTAATTTATTGCAGAAGCTGTGGATTTGCTGGGAGAATCATCAGATACTCCCTCAGTCCTCCAGGTATGTGTCAGTATAATATTTTAACTACATTTGAAACGTGTAGGCTGCTTTTGTCTAAGTGTGTGTCTGTGTGTGTCTGTGTGTGTCTGTGTGTGTCTGTGTGTGTCTGTGTGTGTGTCTGTGTGTGTGTGTGTGTGTGTGTCTGTGTGTGTGTTTGTGTGTGTGTGTGTCTGTGTCTTAAGGTTGTTGAGCCAATCCTGCCGCAGCTACCCACAGAAACTCACTCCACATCTTCAGCTGTTGTTCTGGTAACCAAACCTGTCATTTATTTACTAAATCTGATCTCTGGATTTTCCAAGTGACAGAATGTTTGAAAGTGTTAGTGTGAAACTGCTATGATAAAAAACACTGATGATCCTCATCTTCTACTTTTCACAGCCCCTCAGTGCTGGTGAGCTGAACAGCACCTGCTGTAATGTTGAGTACAACACTGCAGACTCCTCCAACTCCCAGTCTGGGGTATTGTACAGTGCTGCAGCTGAGATACAAACACACACACATCCTTCTTTACAAGTTCTAATGTTTAGTTTCTCTATTTCTAGGCAGTGGACGTTAAGGGATACTTCCTCGGGATGATAAGGGGTCCTGAGAGTGGATTTGCTGGTTTAAAACCACCAAGACGCGCTACTTCGACCAGCTGGTAATCACCATCTTTGTTACTCTGATGAAGAGAATTGATATTAATGATTATTAGATGAACACTTTTGAGAAGTAGATCTTGAGTTTCAGCTAATTGTCATTTGCAGGGATTCCCTTATCAGACCACCATCGAGGACCATTTCACTGTCATACAGGTGAGGGATTATCTGTTGTGGCGTCACAAAACTTTTGTTAGTTGCAGTGACTAATTGTGTTCACTTCAAATTGTTCTCTTAAGGCTGAATATGGGAAGGTTACAGAGCTCCTTTCCTGTAACCGGGTGGAAACCATCATGGAGCCACTTGAGGATTATGTGGTAAATTTATTGCAATGTCATGAAGTCTTTATTGTAGATAGTAACTCTTGGAATTTTGTACACATATGGGTCTGCAGTGTTTTTATATATTTTTTTAATTTAACAGCAAACCTTTAAAAAGGTGTCCTGCACGTTCCTGCATGTGGCTAAAGATGGTCAGGTGAACACCTCCACCTGGGAGCAGGAGCAGGTTGACTCTCCCCACAGTGATTCAGAGGAACAGTACGACTCTGAGGTAATTCTGTGTTTCAGACCTGATGTGTATCTACAGATGCTGCTATTCCCCTGAATGGGAGGCTGTAACATTTACTGTGTGAGTTTTAATGATTTATTGCTAATGTGTCTTGCAGGAGAGTGAGGAGAGCCTTAGCCAAGAGGAGATGGAGGTGCCCTTTACTTGGTACGCTTCTCTTCACAGTTTAATGGTATAAAGGAGTAATGTATGTTTAATACACTAAGCATGTAAATCTTTTGTTTCTTAGGGACCATCTTACAGAGAGAGGGGTAACTGATATCGGCCTGAAGCTGCATGCTCTCCGTGAGGCGTTCGCTGTGAGTAAAACCTTTGTTTAGCTGCTGTTTTTGCTCAGGGGAAGTTCACTCTGCTTTAGCTTATATCATGTGCTGTCTTATAATCAGATTCATGAGTAATTAAGGAATAATAATTAAAATAACAAGCATCAAAAGCTAATTTTATAACAATCACAGCCTGCTAAAAAAAGGACATTCTTAGGATAAATATTAAAATAAAATGTACATAATGAAGAGGGCTCTGGGATATGCAGTAGTTGGACATTTGGCCCATGTCATACATCATCTGTGTATCTTTAGTAAAGTACTGGACATGCTGAGGCTTACATACTGCTTCATTTTAGGGTTTAAAATGAGTTTCCACGTTAAAAAAACTGAAGCCAAAGTGATTATTTTGTTTGTTTGCTTTAACAGGATGCAGGTCGTGTACAGCTGGACTACGAGGCTCTGATTCGTTTCCTGAAGACTCCTTCTTATCAGGACTCGATTGCAGCAGAGCTCTCCGGGTCCTATGTAAGCTTATAAATGCTTGTGTAACATGACAAATGTTTAAATCGAAAAGATTTTGATGTGATAGAAAACAGGACTCCATTATGTAAAGCTAATTTCTTCTTGTAACTTTTCTCTTCTGTGCAGGTCTACCACTACAACTTCGTGGACATCTTTTTCGAGCTGCTTCTATTCGGCTATTTTACAAACAGCTCAATACCTGAGACAGTAAGAGTCTTATCAGGAGATTTAAAAGCCATGCTTGAATGTAGTTTCAGAACATGGTTTATTTCATCTCATTTTATTTTTCCATGTTGTTAACCCTGATATGACATGATATTAATGGAGCTTGTCGTCTTTCTTTCCTAAAGCTTAAGGGAGGATTCTTGGAGCGCCTGTTTGTGCTCATCAGCATGTGGGAGGTAGACGTGTGGAAGCCTGCAGCAAGGACCTCCTTTAAAGTGCTTATTGTAAGTGTCTAATATCTTCTGATGCTGTGATCCACAAATTCTCAGTATTGTATCCTAAACTCAGTGACACTATGTTGGATTGTGACAGTGATGATGTAATTTGTCTATAGGATCAGCTTACAGATCTCGCTGAAGTGCTGTTTACTCAGCCCCCGGAGTTCTACCAAGACCCAGCAGCCTTAGCCAGCAAACTGAGACCTTTCCTCAGACAGCGTGTCCAGAAGATGATGGACATTTTGTGGAAACTTATCATCCCTTATCAATGTATCCCTCTATCCTTGTCTATATAGATAATTGCTAATAGTAATTAGTATAAATAGTAGCTGCAAATAATATTGTTGTAAATAAACTTATAGTTGTATAGTGTTTATATAGTTTACTTTAATAAATGTTTTCATTTGCTCCTATTACCGTCTCATTCTGATTATTTTTAGTCATCAGTATGTCTATATAATTTTCCTTTAAAAAGCAACACAACACTAAATGAACTTTTCACTCATATACAAATCCTTTTTAAAGAACTTCAGAAACTTTGGTTTACTAAAATGTGAAAAATGACAAATAACATCCAACAAAATTCAGATATTTATAGTCTTGGAAGGTTTGTTTCCAAAATGTAGAAAAATCTGTAACATTTGGGGAATTGCACATTTACATTTAAGCATCCAGAGCACAGTTGTGTATAAAAAGTCTGAAATCTTTAGGTAAAAATCTGAAAATCTAAATTGTAGAGGACTAAAAATGTGGATTTACAGTTTACACCAAATCACACCACTGTAGCACATCATTTATAATGCAGTTACTCTGAACTCTCAAGGTTACTCTTTAAGAAGAAATATCAAAAGTTTCAGAAGTGGATTTTTAATTGAAATATACACACCTGATCCTGGTAGTCAGCAGCAGGTAGGGCAATGATAGTTGGAAATTAACATTATAAACCAAAATAGAGCACAACCTGAGAAAGTGCAGTATAAAACCAACAACTGTCAAGAGCTAGCTCATTATAATCGTCTACCATCAATGGCATCTGTATAGCTTTTAGACATGCAAGATCACCTTGAGATCACATTTCTTGGAGGACATTTTTGGTCCACTTCCTCATGCTGGCAGTTGGACCTTACTTCTCATTGCACAACAAAATATTGCAAATACCAACATTACACATAAACACATCATGAACCACATCTAACGTCCATGTTTCTAGCAAATTCGAGAAAGGAAAGCAGGTCAGAAAGGTCAGTCGGGACTAATCATAACATCTGAACTTTTATAACATGAAAGTAAGGTTAATAAAATAACTTCGAGAACAAAATTTTCAGTTTTACTCAAATTAGGGTGATGCAAAAATGAGCACACCCCACTGAAAGTCTCTGGAGCAAAGGTAAATTTTAGACTACAAATGTCTAATATTTTTTGTTATATTTTTGTATATTTTTTGTTATATTTTTGTACCCTTAAATTGGGGTATTTTAGTATTTTTTGTTATATTCCTTCTTATTTTATTTATTACCTGTGCTTGTAGATACTGCTGGTGCCAGATTCCACAGCATACTTCAAAGCTCTTGTAGACTCCAAGCTTTGAAAGGTCTGAGCTGTTTTTGTATCGATAGGGCCTTACACAGTATTAGGCAAGTGGTTTTAATGTTATGGCTGATCGGTGTACATCATATCATCTGAGACAGTTATTTGTCATCATGCCCAAACTTAGCAATACATTAAACACCACAAATTGGATGGCAAAATAGACACATCCAATATGCGACCCTATGTCAATGCTTGTATGCGTTATTCTAAGATGCGGTCCCTTATGCAGAATAACGTGTGAGGTCCTTTGTGACTTCTCATTTGCTTTGGGTACGATCAGTCTTGAAGTGAGTTGGCACCATTCTCCAGTCCCTCATCTGGCCAAAAGTGTTACCTTTTGTTAAGGGAATGCAGCTGATGTCTTGCCCAAACTGGAGTATAAGAAAATAAATATAAAGTATATTAGAGCTTCCAGATACAGTGAAATGGCAATAAGTACACAAAGATTCTGCAAAAAATGTGAAAATTTACAATCTATATAATGTTTAATTTATATCTTATATCTATTATATCTTGTGTTTAATACTCAAAATGTGAATAACCTGCAGGATGCTGCGCTACTCCCAAAAGATGACTGGAAATTGTGGATAGTTTCCTGCAGTATCTGTCTTTCTCTTCCCTGAAATTCATATGATATTATAACAAAACCGTCTATAAACATGGGACCAGATTAGACAACGCTGACTAGCAGTTTTTAAAAAACACTCCTTTCCAGCATTAAGTTCAGAAATGGCTGCCAGAATCTGTTGTCTGGGCCCGTCTGTTTTAATCCCCAGCTCCTGCAGATCTCCATCAGTCAGAGTCAAAAAGGCCTCCATGTCTACCTGTAAATAAAACAATACAGGTAATTTACAGAGATGAAAAAATCACATATGATTTGTGCACAATTTACTGAGTACAGCTCTAAGTCTACTTTGACAAGACTCTACAGGCTACAGGTGTAACTGCCATCTTCATGTTGCTTCACTGAAGTCCTATGTGGTCTGGGATTTGGTTGGGCCATTTAAGGACATTTAGAAAGTTGTTCCAAAGCCACTCCAGGGTTGTCTTGGATATATTTATGTTGTCGTTCTGAAAGGTTAAACCTTGTCTTAAAATCTGAGGCTGTGTCCACTGTGGAGCAAGTTTTCTTTAAGAACCTCTCTGTATTTCGGCTGCATTCACCCTTCCCTTAATTCTGACCCGTCTTTCCCCTCCTGCCACTGAGAAGTACTCCTGCCAACACCATGCTTCACAATAACAGTGGTATTGTCCAAATATTGAGCAGTGCTTATATTCAGCAGCAGTTTTCATTTAGCTATTCCAACATAAAGCTCTTACTGATGGAGAACTTCTGAGATGGCTGTACTTCCAGCAAGTTCTCCCTTTTCTGCAGAGGACTTCTAAAGCTGTTAAAGTTGTCAGTGGGCTTTTGTTTTCTCTCTGATCAAAGCCATTCTAACCTGGTTACTGAGTTTGGCTGGATATCCTGTTGATTCCAAACATTTTTCCACAATGATAGAACCCACTGTGCTCCTTGGAACATTCAACACCTTACATATGGTTTATACCTTTACCCTGTTCTATGTCTTGACACAATTTGCTCAGGGTGGTCTATGTATTTTGTAGATAGATGTGTTCATTTCTGAATACCGTGTCTACGTTCATGGTCCACAACCATGTTGGCTTTTGTATGTTAGAGACTGGTAAACTGCAATAGTGTGAATGAGAGTACATTCCTACACACCATAAAGTCTGATCATCTTTATTTGCACTGACCTTCATCAGTGATGCTGCCACTGCTGGAGCCACCACTACTTTTAGAACATGGTTGGGAAGAAGCAGAAGACAGGGTTTCACCAAATAGAGGCTTAGGAGTTGGGGATGGCGATGGAGTCAGGGTAGGGGATGTACTCTTAGATGTGGAGGAATTCCCAGACTGAGGTCTCTTTTTCAGATCAACCTTCTGTGAAGATTGTAGGCTAGTGTTAGGTTAGATTGATGGAAATTAACAATACTCATAAAATAATTATTTCAAATAATGGCTCTATAATTAATCGCTTGTTATAATACTACTTCAAATCAGATCAAATAAATAAATAATACAATGCAGATATTATATTTCTCTGATCCACCAGTGTGTCTCCACATCCTTATTTGACTAGAAAAAAGGCCATGATATATTTACACCACACTGTCTGGGAGCCAAAGTCAAAACATTGCATACAAACGACTGGCTTACAGGGAAATCTGGTGACCAGCTAGAAGGAAAGATGCTTCCCTTCTTCATAATCTTCATGAATGTGTCCTTTGAGTGGTACAAACCATGGACTGGCTGCATTCATATTCTATTCAATTCAAGTCAATTCATTTTTATTTGTATAGACACCAGAGATGATTTGATGATACCGGAGAGTGTGATTATAAATTATTCTAAACACCGAAGAGTGCGATATGAACAATGTCCTTTCTGCAGTTATGTACAGTCTACAGTGTGATGTAGAATGTTAGTGTATGTGTTAATTAGGAGGTTGTTGTCGTCCTCAAAGTCCACATAGGGCTGGCAGCGTTGCTTTGATATACCCAAATCCTCATGAAGCAGAATCCAGAGCTGGTCCATTTCTGGATGCCTCAGGATCCTCGCAGGGTTGGCCTCTGTCTACTGGAGCTGGCACAATCTCCAGATGCCTTGGGTAGAAAAAGGAACAGGTGGAAAGGAATTAGCATTCATAATATTAGCAGAACTAGATGATAATGTGCATTTGATCAGATGTACTGCAGTACAAGGTTATTGGGTGTGTTATGTGTATGCCAGGCTAAAGAGATATGTCTTTAATCTACTTGTAAACTGGGAGAATGTGTCTGAGCCCTGAACACTGTCAGGAAGACTATTCCAAAATTTGGGAGCTAAATATGAAAAAGCTCTACCTCCTTTTGTAAACTGTAATATTCTGGGAACTACCAGAAGTCCGGAGTTTTGTGATCTTGAAGAGCGTGGTGGATTGTAGCGTGTCAGAAGACTGGTTAGATACGTGGGAGCTAAACCATTTAGAGCCTTGTATGTAAGTACTGCTAGTTTATAATCAATTCTAGACTTAACAGGTGCAGGGATAATAAAATTGGGGTTATATGATCATATTTTCTTGATCTGGTCAGAACTCTGGCGGCTGCATTCTGGACTAACTGTAGCTTGTTTATTGAAGATGCAGGACAACCACCTAGTAATGCATTACAGTAGTCCAGTCTGGAGGTCATGAATGCATGAACTAGCTTTTCTGCATCAGATACAGATAAAATGTTCCTAAGCTTGGCAATATTTCTAAGGTGGAAGGCTGTTTTAGTAATACTGGAAATATGATTTTTAAAGGACAAGTTGCTGTCTAATATTACACCCAGGTCTTTCACTGCTGAGCTAGCCATAACACCTTCTAAATGCAAGCTGAATTCTAATGGAGGGTAATGTACCTTCAAACAGGCTCCTTCAGTGTGAGTTGTTTTATTATGGTTTGACATAATAGGCTTGCTTAGTCATATCCATGGTCTCTGCTATTTGTGTCCCTAAATTAGTGTTACAGTGAATGAGTGCAAAGGTTACTGTGGAGACAGAAGAGAGAAAGGAGAAATGTGAAAAGAACTCCGCACAAGTCTCATGCTTACTCTCCCCATCTGGGAAGCATCCGATCTTGAATGGGGAAAAAAACATGTATTGTGGAGCTGCATCTGTAATATGTATATAAAATGGGACATTAGGTGATATATTGCAGAAAGTATTCAAAACTGTTTCCTTGTTTTTTGATAGGTTACACCCTTATTCTGAAATTAAATAAATTCTCCAAAAAACACCATAACAAAAAGTATAAGTATATGTTTTGTAACTGTTTGACGTTTCTCTCCATTCCTCCTCCCAGTCCCTGCTATGTACAAACATCCCCA